>NC_080400.1:37084500-37393000 GCF_030265065.1 Corythoichthys intestinalis
TGTGTTACGTTTGTTATGGTCCGAGTTGCGGAGCTGCAATAAACGTTGACTCAAATGAGATCAAGAAACTAAATTCTGTGCTTTATGAAGAGTGAAAAAAGCAGAATTTGACAGACAAAATCATTCGGCCGATCAGTGTGAAGTATTACCGAAACAAAATGGTGACGTCACATACCGTAATGGTCGGCAACGGATCGCCGCATACATTTCTTCAACACATGGCCGTGTCAAAAAAAAAAAAAAAAATCAGTTATGCTTATTTTTTTTCTTTATTTTTTTTATTTTTATTTTTTAAATCTGTCTTGTTCAGCTGCTTGACACGTAGAATGGGAATCTGAGTGTCCGAATTGTTTGAACAGTTTTAATGTATCACATGGGAGTATAATACAATGCTATGAAAAAGTATCTTAAATTCTAAGTCTTGAAATTTCTCACATTTCTGCATAAAATCACCATCGAATGTGATCTGTCAAAATCACACAGATGGAAAAAAAACTGTCTTCTTCAAATAAAACCACCTAAACATTTATAGGTTTTCATATTTTAATGAGGATAGCAAAGGATGACAGAAGAGGGAAAAAGTGAACCCTCTGCCTTAGGAGACCTAAAGAGCAATTGAAACCAAACAATTTAAGTCAGGTGTGTGTCCAATCATTGATGAGTGGTTTAAAGCTGCCCTGACCACTATAAAACACACACCTGGTAAGAATTGTCTGGATGAGAAGCATTGTCTGACGTGCATCACGGCTCAATCAAAAGAGTTGTCTGAAGACCTGCGATCAAGGATTGTTTATTTGCATACAGCTGGGAAAGGATACTAAACCATCTCTAAAAGTCTGGATGTTCATCAATCGACAGTCAGAGAAGTTGTCTACAAATGGAGAGAGTTTGGCACTGTTACTTCTATCCCAAGGAGTGGCTGTCCACCCAAGATGATGCCAAGAGTTCAGTGCAGAATACTCATAGAGGTAAAAAAACCTAGAGTGTCTGCAAAACATATACATAAATTACTGACACAGTCCAATATCTACAGTATGTGGAAACATCAACTACACTCACCAGCCACTTTATTATGTACACCATGCTAGTAACGGGTTGGACCCCCTTTTGCCTTCAGAACTGCCTCAATTCTTCGTGGCATAGATTCAACAAGGTGCTGGAAGCATTCCTCAGAGAGTTTGGTCCCTATTGACATGATGGCATCACACAGTTGGTGCAGATTTGTTGGCTGCACTTCCATGATGCGAATCTCCCGTTCCACCACATCCCAAAGATGCGCTATTGGATTGAGATCTGGTGACTGTGGAGGTCATTTGAGTACAGTGAACTCATTGTCATGTTCAAGAAACCAGTCTGAGATGATTCCAGCTTTATGACATGGTGCATTATCCTGCTGAAAGTAGCCATCAGAAGTTGGGTACATTGTGGTCATAAAGGGATGGACATGGTCAGCAACAATACTCAGGTAGGCTGTGGCGTTCCAACGATGCTCAGTTGGTACCAAGGGGCCCAAATAGTGCCAAGAAAATATTCCCCACACCATTACACCACCACCACCAGCCTGAACCGCTGATACAAGGCAGGATGGATCCATGCTTTCATGTCGTTGACGCCAAATTCTGACCCTACCATCCGAATGTAGCAGCAGAAATCAAGACTCATCAGACCAGGCAACATTTTTCCAATCTTCTATTGTCCAATTTCGATGAGCTTGTGCAAATTGTAGCCTCAGTTTCCTGTTCTTAGCTGAAAGGAGTGGCACCCGGCGTGGTCTTCTGCTGCTGTAGCCCATCTGACTCAATGTTTAACATACTGTGCGTTCAGATATGCTCTTCTGCCTACCTTGGTTGTAACGGGTGGTTATTTGAGTCACTGTTGCCTTTCTATCAGCTCGAACAAGTCTGGCCATTCTCCTCTGACCTCTGGCAGTTTCTGAAATACTCAGACCAGCCCTTCTGGCACCAACAACCATGCCACGTTCAAATTCACTCAAATCACCTTCCTTCCCCATACTAATGCTCGGCTTGAACTGCAGGAGATTGTCTTAAACCATGTCTACATGCCGAAATGCACTGACTTGCCGCCATGTGATTGGCTGATTAGAAATTAAGTGTTAACGAGCAGTTGGACAGATGTACCTAATAAAGTGGCCGGTGAGTGTGTGTGTGTGTATATATATATATATATATATATATATATATATATATATATATATATATATATATATATATATATATATATATACTGTATATTTGTGTCTCCATCCATGTGCCCGTGTGTAATGCGCACCATGATTTTACAAGTTGATTTTGGGGGAAAAAAGTGCACGTTATATTCGGGAAACGGTAGTGCTGAATTTATTATTATTTTTTTACTGCTTTTTTTTTTTTTTTCTTCATCACTAATTACAAAAGAATGACTCTGGCTGTTGTGTTAAAGATGATCACAGAGATGAACAACATATACATAATAACACAATTTAAGGCCCTATTACTTGTTCAAAGAGTACTTTGCCAGTGTATTTTTTGGGGTATGATACTTTAAATTGTCACATAAACTATTGCCTGAACAGTCACTAATTGTTCAATGATGATGACATTTTTACCTGGTAACAGATTATTTCTTTTTTTTTTTAATTGGAGAAATTGCCCCACCAAATATGGAACATTTGATATCAACAAATGTTAAGAAAAGGACCGCATTCTTCCATTTAGGCTAATGATTTAATGTGCACTGGATCAAATGAGTTGAGGTCAACTTTTTATAGGGCAATAAAGTGTATTCCCCCCTGCAGATCAGCACAAAATATGTGTGAGCCAGTGTTTGTTAGCTTGTACCACAAATGCATA
The DNA here is from genome assembly GCF_030265065.1 of Corythoichthys intestinalis. Classification (NCBI taxonomy): domain Eukaryota; kingdom Metazoa; phylum Chordata; class Actinopteri; order Syngnathiformes; family Syngnathidae; genus Corythoichthys; species Corythoichthys intestinalis. The sequence continues at coordinate 37,087,350 of NC_080400.1, forward strand.
CTTTTTGTACCAAAAGTCATAGCATGTCACTTAAACACCTCTGATATGCAAAGGATGGAGTAAAAGCCATTTGAAACCACAGGAAGGCAATGGCTTCCATAAAACCCATCAATTTTAAGATCCTGCACTTTTTTTTTTTTTTAGGAGAGTGATGATGATGATAATGATCTTGTCACACAGTCACTAAAATGCTCTCCTTACATTATGGTAAACAGTGCATTATATCTTTTCAGGACACCATCATGAAGAAATTACACTTAAAAGTGTAGTCAGTTTAATTTATTGTCCCCTAATAATAGGTCAACACACAGCCATTAATTTCTAACCCACTGACAACAAAAGCGAGCACACCCTAAAGTGAAAATGTTCAAATTGTGCCAGTGTTAATATTTTGTGTGACTGCAATTATTTTCCAACACTCTGATTCACGGTCACGTTTCCAAGCTGCTGGATTTCTTTTTTTTTCAGACATTGTGCTCCTTCAACTTCCTTTGGATGAACAGATGTTCAGTACAGTTTCGATCTGTAGTGCCTATTTTCTAGTTGGTTGAGGTTGGTATAGTGTTGGAAAACTACTCTACAAGTCAGCTTTCCCAAAGTTAGTGTTCATGCTCTGAAGCAAAATCGCAGTTCATGCAGGCATTCATAGTTTTCACAATTAACTGTAGCTTTGGCTTTGCAGTTCCCGCAACACTAGTGCACTACAGACCATGACATTCCCACCTTCATGCTTGACTACTGGTGAGCCACATTTTTCCAATAATCTCCATCCTTAGTCAGCTTGTATTAATGGCTGCGAGTAAAGTTGTTTTCAGGAGAAAGTACAATACTTTTGCGCTGTTATATTTGGTTAACACTAACTATTTTATGTTGTAGCAAAATGCCATTTGTTCTGTGTTGTCTTATGAAGAAACAAGTCTCTATATGCTGGAGAGACAATGTTTCCTGGCCAGTTGTAACCTGTGATTCCCATAATTTATTCTATTTCCACCATAGATTTAATTGATTTGTTATTAAGCAGTTGCTCTTTTCTATACAAATGAAAATAACAATTACAAATATTTTTTCCCCTAAAACTCCTAAAGTAGTTTCTCACATCCAGTTGTCTTCTCTTTGTCAGTCTTCAAAACTTATATAGAATGTGCATGCACATGCAGACACAAAAACAAAATGTAAAAAAAAAAAAATGACACCATTATTAAGGTACAGTAGTTGAACAAAATAATGGAAACACCTAACATTTTGGCATCATAAACATTTAACATAATTGTTAAAGAATTGGCATGAGGAACATTCTAATGAAGTTGAGCATCTCAGATGCCGGCACAATCCCCAGACCTCAATATTATTGGACATTTATGGTCAGTTTTAGAGATTCAATTAAGACGTTAATTTCCTCCGCTGTCGTTTCTAAAAGAGTTAGAGGGTATTTTGGTTCAACATTCCTTCAGAAACAATTCACAAGTTGTATGACTCAATACTTCTGAGAATTAAGGCTGTAATTGCAGCAAAAGGCAGACCTACACCATTTTAAATGAGCTTTTGTTGATTGTTTTAAGGTGTTTCCATTATTTTGTCCAACCCCTGTATATTCTATACAAGTTGTTTGCCATTTTACTTGTCACGTGCCAAGAATGACCGATGGATGAACCATTGCTGAAGCCACTCAAGCTCACATAAAACAAAAAAGGTTTGTCCCAGCAAATTACAATAATGTTTGTGTGTGTAACCTGACTGTCAGAACAAATGCACCATAGCATGATCACTTTCTTAGGTTACATGTCAACATTACTGGTGACACATTGAACATGCAGAGAAGTGCTTTGCAGTCAGTGACACATTGAACATGCAGAGAAGTGCTTTGCAGTCAGATTATGTTGATCATCAACATTTTGTCCAACCCCTGTACATTCACAGGTTGTTGTTGTAGCCGGATTATTAATTGCTGGGCTGACTTGCAGCTAAGGGATTTTTTGGGAGCTACAGCTATGAATATCAAAATGCAGCCATCAAGACTCTAGCAAACAGGTTGCATGTGGCTTTCAAAGCTAGCACTGTCGCTTTTCCGAGCATATGGAGTAGGTTGGTCATTTCACAACACCACAAAGGAGGACACTTTGTGGCATTTGGTGAGGAAAGAAAATTGCAACATTGAATTCACGGATACACCCTACGGCAAGAAAATGAATTTGATTCCAAAATTTTCCATACTAATTATCCTCACAAGGGTTGCTGGGGTGCTGTAGTCTATTGACATTGGGCGAAAGGCAGATTACACTCTGAACTGGTTACTAGAATATGGATTGACAGCGGGGAAAGCCAATCACATGTTGGCTTAGCGACAACTTGGCAACCATTCAGGGAAAAATACTGAGTTTCACACAGATAAATGAGGTAGAAAGAGTCAAATTGAAGAAGTACAGAAACTATAAGTAGTATGTGTATTTTCCTAACTACTTTTGCCTGTTTCAAGTGTTTCAGGATTTATGGGCTGTTGCCATGTGGTGTAATTGGTGTCATACAGTCACACAATGGCTGTGCTCGCAAGCGGTATCCTTTTTTGTGTTCAAACATTTCTCTGTTATAGTTCACAGACATTTGTTATTTGCATCTTTGAAACCTTTGGGCAACCATTTTTCCAATGAAGGTCAATTATACTAAACCTTTTTGTTTTCCTTTAACTATTTGTGTGATTTAGTCATCCATTATCATCAGTCATGGACAGTGGTTGAAGTAGTGGTGACTACACAGTAGTAGTTGAATGTTGGCAGCGAAATGTCCCATGCATTCCTACCCGATTTAACATCCTTTGCATGTATGGATATAAAAAGATATAATCAAGTATCAACAATATTATGAGCATGCACTTTTGTGAGGTACTATAGCCAACACAGTCAAGTACTTAGGGGATAAATGCCAAAGTACCAAAGTGTACTATATTATAAAAAATTTACAACCATCATTGATGTTACAATTTGTTAAAATATTACAGTAAGTGTCAAATTACTGGGTAATTAATTTTAAAAGTAACTTAGTTACTTTATTGACTGCTTGTCTTTAAAAGAAAGTTATATTCAAAGTCACATGTGATATTTTTAGATGGTGTTTATTTATTTATCCATTTCTTTATTTTCCTCCATTATTTCGCGGTTATAAATTTGTCTAGTTTCTGAAGGTTGTTATGATGTACAATATTGCCTTTTGTAGCTGTTGAATTTACAGTATAACAGCAATTAGTTGCAACTTTGTTGTTGGTTGTAAGCTAGATAACTTGCTGAAGTCATGAGTTGGATTACTCCATGAAGCAAAAAAGTGGGAGTTTTTAAATGCACAGTTTAGCTCGCTGAAAAAAATATATATAGTTTTTAGTTCATGTTGAATCAATTATGCTACCCTTTTAGTTACAAAGTGTTCAGCCACGTTAATTTTGGAGGAACATTTTGCTGTATGTATGAAGTTATGGAACAAACTGTGATATAGCACAATTGGTCAGTAGAGGCCAACATTTCCTACTGCTGTGTCAGTAGTGACAGATAATTACAACTGGGCAAGTCAATGCCACTTTCCATTATTTCAGTGGAAGAAAATATTTTTGGTAAGTGAAATAAACTGCTTAAAGTGCCTGTGACACAAGACAGCATGTTTCTTTCATATTACACGCGGTATTTTATGCTCCTGAATGAAATGGACCACTTGGATGTCCGCAGAAGCGATCAATATATTTATCCAATCTTTTGAATCCCGCGCTACGAAAATGAGAGACTTCGGGCCACAGTGTCGGATTGAGGAAGAAGGTGGATGTAACGTTAACAGGTGACATCATCTTCACCATACAGCCATAATATTGTATGCAAAAGGATCCAGCTGATTTTGCGGTTTAATTAGTTGATTTTTTTGCATCACGCCAGCCCAATGTGCTGCAGTCTTTTGTTGCTACACCAGGAAGAGTTGTGTAAGCCTTTCTGGGTTTCCAAAAAATCCTGTTCACCGCGAAGAATGGGCAAAACAAGTCCGACAACCGAGGAACCATTGGACGGACGAGGAAATGAGTAAGCTACGTGTTTTATACTGGTTTAATTTCAAATAATGGGATCATGGCACACATTTTAATAAGGAGGGGGCTTGCATTTTGTGGGTGACAATACTCCCTGTCCACCGAGAAGGCAGGAGTGGCCGCCTACCTCAGCCAATGATCGGCGGCTTGTCGCACACCATTGTCACCGGCCGATGTAGGCGGGAGCGCCTGTGCTCGGGCAGCCACGCGCTCGCGTCTCCGGTACTTAATTGTGTCGAGACTTCAACCCCCCCTCGGCCCTCTTCTCATGCCCGTCTATAGAGCGCTATCCTCGGCTTGGGCCCGGGGAGACTCCCGCTCTCGTACCTGGTTCTCCATTGTGTCGAGACTTCCACCTCGCTCGGGACTCTTCGCAGTCCGTCTATAGATCACTATCTTCAGCTTGGGCCCCCCCACCCCCCACCCCCCACGCTGTCGTCTCGATTGTGTCGAGACTTCCACCCACCTCGGCCCTTTTCCCGTGCCTGCCTAGAAAGAGCTATACTTGGCTTGGGCGCGGGCCGGGGGCTGGATGATCGGTGCAAGCAATTACCCCCGTCGCCGTGTGTGACATGAGTTGGGGTAGTTTTGTGTGATTTTTCATGTTCGAAAAGCGAGGAAGAGACTTGGAAAAGCCACTCAGTTTGTGTTAGCATGTAGCCTAGCTCTTAGTCTCCGAGTCCCCGCAGGGAAATGACAAGACTAACTGACAGGACTAACTCCAGTGGCATAAAATACCTTCGGTTAGTTTAAGAAGTCGACAGTTTTGACAATTATGCAGTAATTTAGCCTGTAAAAATAATATGAATCTTCCTCCTCCATTAGGCATAATTCCACATCCAATGAAATTGCTACTCCGCTGACGTAATCACCCAGGTGGAGGCGCAGAGTGCAATAAGGACAGGAGGAGCTAATCGGCAGATTTAAACTCATTTATTGTTATCTGCGCTTTGCCAAATTGTTGTATATAGTCGAATTGTCTCAAAATATTAATTTAATTCCAATTAGGGTGTGACATGCACTTTAAGGGTTAGTTATGTATCCAACCAGGGGCAGAGTTTGAAGGGCCAGTGCGTAAACAGGGCGTGGTTGGGTGAAAGGTGGGGGTCAAACAGAAAGGTAAGATGATGCGCGGAGCTGGAAGTGAGGTGTTTAAGTGTTGAAATATCTCTCAGCTCAAATAGGATTTGACTGTCTATGAAGTCACTCCATGTTGGATGACGCCATCGTTGCAACAGAAACCTTTCAGGTGTGTCTATAATGTGGCCCAGTCTGAACAGGCCCAGATCTGATTTGGACACTTGCTAAAAATAGTGTGAGCAGTCAGCCCTAAAAATCAGATTTGAGGAGGAATTCAATAGGAATAGATATGCCATGTCTGCAGCCTATTTTACCCAGCAAACGAGTAATGCCGAGAGAAGCCAAATCCTTAAATCCCATGTGGAAGTCATTGAGGCCATCTGGTAAAGTATACCAAACACACACAAGCATACACAGTCACACACAAGAAAAAATATCTGATATACTGTACAATATGTCTACACAAATAACCAACAACATAAACAAAGTTTAGGCACACAAAAAAGGACGCAGACATGATTGAGTCCATTTGAATAAAAACATTGAAAAATCCACGGAGAAATTGTCTCTTTAACGCACACACACAAATTGCATGGGGCAAAAATCAACCTCTCTCCTCTTCCATTACCTGTTCCCCCCTCTCCCTCTGTGTGAGTCGTAGCAGTGGCAGTAATATCTGATTACGACATACAGACTACCTCCAACTACGCATTACTCACCGCTCGCAGGCTGGGAAACTGCTCATATTTCAATGGCACAAAGAGCTTTTTGAGCAAGTTTTGAAGTAAGGGTTATGCTCTGATTTAATTCTAATTTGACAAAGTTAAAATGCAATACGATGCAAAAGTGTACCACAAGGAAATAGTCACAAGGACACACAGGCCAAGCAATGGGAGGGAAGGGGACATCATGGTTAATGAAATAATTACGCATCTTCAGTCACTCTCAATGTGAATTGATTCTTTAATATTGCTGTCAAAAAAAGTCACTTGGGAATTCTCCAGAAAAGGCTAATACAGTGAAGGAAAAGAAAGTTGATTTTTCCATTTTGCAGGATCTTTAATTCTCTTAAACAACAGGAGATGACGACACACAATTCAGGAACAAAAAAAAAAAAAAAGAATTAATCACTTACAGTATGATATATACATTCGTTAAGGAAAGAGTAATTTAAAGCTAATCGATTAGGACACGTCTCCCAAAACATCACGAGGTGACCCCAGAAGAAGTGCCCCGAATCTCGGCGTGCATACCGTTTATATTGCTGTATAGTGCCACCCATAGGTAGACAAAACAAAAAGAGAGGTCATTGTACTGTAGATAACACACAGCTATGAGAAGATCATGTACAACCATGTGAAATCAACAGATATGTAGTTGTGTGAATTAATGGAAATATGAATCACTATCAATATATATCAACTGCTAAATTGTTTAGTAGTTAGATTTTTTATACTTCTATTTATACTGTTTTCTTGTCGTTTGTTGTTTGTCTTGTCTGTTACATTTTTCACCTTACAATTTTGTTCTTTCTACATTCACTTTGTATTTATATTGGCTTTTAAAACGGGACCTAAGTTCTATTTTCTCACCATTAACATGTAAATGCTAACTGATGAGACAATAAAAATCTTTGAATCCTTGAATAGGCCTGAAGTATAGCCTGTACAACAGTGAGTGCATTTGATCAAGTCAATCATACAAAAATGCCAAAAATATTTTATGTATTATTTAAGTTTTATAAACATTGTGGAAAGCTGTTCCCTCCGTCGTGGAATTTTCTAAATTAAAATAAATAAATGAATAAATACAATATGTGACAATAGTAATAATAATGAATTACATTTAAAAGATTTAACAATGAAACGAGTACTTTCTAAAACCTCTACAATCTTTCAAGAGATAAATTCACAGAAAAATTAAATAATAGAAGTATATGATCTTATACTGCCCACAGTGCTCTTCACTGTGGGCAATGAATAGCGCTTTTATTTGAGCTGTTTCAGTTACATTTTTAAGGTGAGTGATACTACTTGCAAAAATTGCTAAATGTTTTTTGGGAGAAAAAAAAATGACAACATAGTTGCAATTTACTCTTTGAATGAGTCTGTTTTAAACAGCAAATCTATTTTGTGCTACACCCAGTATATACTAGGGGTGTGACAATATATCGAAAAGGGTGATATATCACGATACTCTGTAACCCAAAATGTTATCGATATGCTCCCACCAAGAATTGATTTATCGTTTTAAAACATTGTCACAGTTTCAAAAGGAAAAAAAAGAACCAACAGGTTTCCACTGACTGCCATAGACGTCTACTGGGAGGGTGGCACCGAACGAACATTCACGTCAAACGGATTGGATGTCTACTAGTGACAGCAGAAGCATGAAAAGACCTTGTTTTTCTGTTTATTAGTGGTATTGTAGAATATCCTAGAATTATTTCCTAACCCATGTATCGATAGTTGTTGCATCGTGTCATGATATCATTGTTACCGTGAGCCTTGTATCGCAAATTGTATCGTATTGTGAGGTACCCAGAGGTTCCCAACTCTAATACTGTTTTAAATCCATTTCAAACTTCCTGTTTAGTGGCAGAAGCTGACAGACGCTACAAGTGCTTCCAAGCAAAAACTGTCAACTCCTCTCAACCAATCAGCCGAACGCCAACACAAACACACACAAATAATACGCCACAGGCTCATACAGCAGAGAAGAATCATACACTATCCTGCACTACAGATAGGTAAAAAAAGATGCTACCCTGTGGTCGTACATGGATATCATATCATTCATGAGCGTTTTTTGTGAGTGTTTTAATAATACCTTTATTATCTATTTTAGGACTCATTTTGAATGCAAACTTTGAGCACTCTGATGTCATTATACTGTAAATTCTAAATGATATTTGACATATGAAATGGAGTTAACTGTTTTTGCAAAAAAAAATATATATATATATATGTGAGTTGCATTTATCTGCTTTTGACATAAAAATAGAAATGAAAAAAATATTTCTTTTAAATTTTAAAACTTAAAAAAATCAATTTAGTCAAACTGCTCGACTTACACAGGTTTTACGTGACATTTGTAGAGGGAAAAAATAATTTATTGAATTTTTTTTTTAGCGGATATATGCTTTTCAAATTAATTTTGCAGTTTGAAATGTCTTGTTTATTCTGACCTAATTAAGTGGTGAATTCCACTTGCAACGAATTGATACCTTATCCCTTTGTCTGCAGGTTGCATGGGTACTAGATGGATCGGTCTACTTAGGAGTAAGGCTAACCAGGAACACCTGTGGCTCATTAGTAGAGCCTTTTTAAGCCCACACCAACCATACGCCAGTTGCCAGATGATTCCAGCACTAGCACTGTTAGTAGCCTCGCTCCTGAGAAGACTACGTGTTCCCGTGTACTTGACACGTAGCTGTTCCAGTGAAATTGTTGTCCTGGTCACATTTCTGTTTTCCGGAAAGTGCATTTTTTTCCCCATTTGGTGATTTTGTATTTGAGACTGTTTTAAAAAATCAATTGTAGACCACCTCTGCAACTGAGTCCTTGGCCTTTCCTGACCATCCCATAACAGTTATATATGTATTTTTACTATAGAACTTTACCCAACTTACTGGGGAAGAGGGTTTACTGAGTAAGCAGGCAAAAACGAAAGAGGTGTGGACATCTGAAATGAGTATGTTGAAGATGTCGAAAAATGTGGCCTTCCAAAGTGAGGAAGGATCATCCCTGCAATGTTTAGTATATTCCTATATTATATTCCTGTAGAATTTGTATTGATGTCTATGTTATTACATAAAGTCTTGGCCCAAACTCGAGTAGAAAGTATTTACAACCTTTCTTCTCCTCTGACAGCCCTATTTCATGATAATAATCATTATATCATTATCACTAATAATGAAGATTATGGGAGCCAAGGGGCATACCATTCCATTTCCAAAAGTAAAAGCAATAAGAGTAAAAGCATACCTTGCTCTTAAGAGTAAGCCACATAAAATTAAACACCCCATGATCTGATGCAAAACCTTTAATAGTGCTTCATAATAAGCATGCTCTGCTGCGGATTTGTGTGCATGTCAACAGTTAATAGAAATGCCATATATTGGCCCTTTAAAGTCAATGAGTACCTCTCCTAAAAAGTGAAGTTGATTGATTGAAAGAAGCAACCCCCTTCTTTAACTGTGTATCTGGTTGGAGTAGACAAAACTGCTTGGCTTTTTGCCAACAATTGCTCAGCATTTAACACAAGAAAGAATGGAAGCAGTAAAGAGAAGGTGGAGGGGGAGGGACAAACATTGCATGAGGCATCAGGGAGGGAGAGCTAGAAAAAGAGAGTGGTGGACCGGAGAAAGAGACCAGAGGGGACCACAGTGACAGACAGAGTACACGCGAACAGAAACAGAAGGGAGCAAGCAATTTTCCTCAAACATCTATTTTATTCCCCCACCTGTACTACTACTACTACTATTACTACAACTACTGGTACTACTACTACTACTACACTCAGAAATATCCACACAGCCAAGCAGCATGTTGCACTGGAGGCTCCTTCTGGCAGTGGGTGTGTGGTCGATGTGTGTATGTCTGACTTTGACCTATGAGGATGATATTGAAGTTAACTACGCTGACACGTACTACAACGAAATAATGGAGGAAGAAACACCAGAACGTAAGTGTTACCCAAAAAATGAACTGTACGTTTTACTGCCTCCCAGTTGACATTTAATTTGATTTCGGTTCCTCATATTCAGATCCAATTCTTATGTCAGAGCCATAGCTGTTACTAGAACACCTAGCAATAACAAAGCTCAGCAATAGAGGGATGTCTATTGTCATTTGTTTTGTGATTTATTTGCAGGATATTGTGGATTACATTGAGACAAACTGTAACATCCGTTGAGACAAGCTGTAACGTCCAAAATTGGAATGCAGCAAAAATGATGCACTCAGGAATTACCACCAACATTTTGGGGGAAAAAAGAGGGCTCAAAGTCTTTCATTGTACTTCTCACTTCTCGATCTAGTCAATATACTGCCTATGGTTTTTTTGTGTTGCCAACATATGGCGACTTCTGGAAAAGTGGAGGAAAAGGAACAATGACCATTAATCAAAACTTGAACTTGAACTTAAAACAATCAATGTCAAAATCACAAAGTGGAAGATATGCCTTAACTTCTTATGATGCATTCTGATGGATCTACAACATCTTAAGCTCTGATGTGTAACTTTTTTATTTGTAAAAGTAAAGACAGTCGTTTTCACTCAAGCAACTACTAATTGAGATTTGAATATGCTGTTTATGGCTATCAGCTCCTCTTCCCGTGATTGGCTGACAACCAAGGTCTACCCTGCCTTTTACCCATAGCCTGCTGGGATAGGCTCCAGAACCCCACGACCCTCGTGAGGAAAAGCGTTGCAGATAATGGATGGAGCTCCTCTAATATCTTTCCGTAATTTTCAGTATTAGTTTTTAAAATATTTATTTTGTGTGGACTTGCCACTGGTTCCCTCACTGCTGCACCAAAAATGACAGAAGATAACACGTTTCACCTAGCAATGGGTGGGGCTTGGGCCCTTGTCTCACATTTTTATAAACAAACTTAATATTGTATTTCAATAAAAGAAAATGATCATATATTAATTACATCTCCACAGAATCCACCTTTCTCTCAAATAAGCAGTCCTCCAAGACTAAATAAAATAAAAGCGTTCTAGAATACCTTAGCGGAGACACAGTCACGTCAAAGCAGTGTTGTAATGTGGAGGTTCAAAGCTAGGAGGCGACAAAAGGTACGCTTCAAGCAAAACTTGCCAATGAAATGCCAATAGGAGTCACTGTTGTTCAGAAAGCACCTTGCTTTTAATTCCTGCCTCCTCAAAGCTGAGTAATTTTATTTTATTGTAAATGTAATATGAAGAATGTCTCAATATATTTATCTGATTTTTGACAGTTTGGTGTATTAAAATGGCAATTAAGAGAAAAGGCCTGTGCATTTAAATTAGTCTGAAACAAATTACCAAGAAAAAGAAAAACAATCTATACAGGATATAATGTTATATGTATTATATACGTGAATAAAGAGAAACTGCTCTAGCGAGCAAAGAGTATTTAAAGAATAGCATGGTTTACTGTCGCAGCCCCAAATTCTAAGTCATGTAGTAAGTGCTATACATAGACATAATGCAATTTCACTCATAGACCCACCGAAATCATCTAAAAAAATATTTATATTACGTACTTTTGTTAGTCACTGTATGCAGCTGGAGCAGTATGTCTAAAGCTATTTTTTTTCTCTGTAGGACATTACTACCCTGAATTGTACCTTTGTCTTATAACTACATGAACTACAATCATTCAAGGTCAATTTTGAGGTTGAAATGAATGGTGCCTCTAGAATGGTCATGCTTCAGGAGGCATAGAAAAACCTCTGAGTGTAGTAATCATTGTAATTGCTATTCAAAACAGTTACCAGGTGTTTTCAAATGTACGTAGAGTGCATTTTCGATAAGGTACAAAACAAAACCCATAAAGAACAAGAATTAAAGTCCACTTTTCACCCCAAATTCTGTGAATCTTTTCAGACATTTATCCAGGTACTGCAGTTGACAATATGTGCTTCAAACACTGTAATTCCTCTTTGTTTCTAGTTTTGAGATGATAATGTTTCCCAGTAGCTCGTCCATCACTTGAAAATCGCATATGCTTGCCCAGGGTGATTACCTAGGGTGTATAATCTTAGACATAACAGATGGCCAGGTACCTCTATAACCATTAGTTTTGTGACAAACAAATGCTTCCTATAGTGCTGTTGATACTAGTCCATGAAAGACTCCGTTCTACTCAACAGAACCGAACCACACAAAGTTTGTTTGCAAGACCACCTCTTAAAGCTGCTTGAGTCCATTTGTATGGTGTGCCCCACCGTTTGGATGATGACCAGAATTCCTTTTAACCTAACAAAACTTGTCAACTGTGATCACACCCTCAATGTACAGAAGTCATTCTCACCATCAAATTGCTTCAGTACACAGCGGTAGAAAAATGACTCACATACTCCCATTTTTAATCCTCTCTAGAAGCCATTTTTGTCCTTCACTGTTTTATGCTTGCAAAAATACATACACACAAAAGAAATTCACTTGAAAATTCACAGTAGCGATTTGTCATGTTAATGCAGTTTTTCCTTATCCTTCCACTATCTGTCTCTAGCCACACCGAGTGTTACCCCCTGTAGTTCTCCAGATCTCACAAAGTGGGACAAAATCTTTTCAATGCTGGAGAATAGCCAGATGAGGGAGAACATGCTTCTTCAGTATGCTGATGACATAGTCAAAGTGGAGATGGGGTCTCTGCGTGGGGAAATACTCAGGTCAGTTGGATGACTGAATGAGATGATTATGCAACAATGGTGCAGCTGACACCAACCATCTGAATGCCATTGAGTAACATCTGATATTTTACAATTTCACTATGCAGAGTCATGCAGAAGTTATGACGTCATTACATTTAGTCATAATGGATTGAGGTTACTGCATTTTTATCATTGATTTTGGTTCTGATGGCTAGGTTTGTGGCCCAGTATGGTGGTTCATGTGGGGCTGCAGTGGAGACGGCAGGAAGAAGGATGGCCTTGCAGCTGGAAGGAAGACTAAGGGAATCCCTTGAACGACTAAAATTTGGAGATTACTCCATTACTGGTGGTAATTCTGTTGGGAATTCAAACATAGAGGCCATGCTACAACAGCTTCTCACTGCCACACGAAACCAAGCGGCCCGACTAGCCAAGCTGGAAACCACTTGCTTCAGCAACACAGCAGGTGTGAAAGCAGCATTTCAGCTTTTACAGGGTCGAAGGGGAGGCCACATAGAGCAGGAGGTCACGTCACACGAGGTAGCTTTGGAGGGGGCCTTGGCTGTGTTGCAGCAGACACGAATGGAGCTCCAGGAGGTGTTGAGTTCATTCCAGTACAGACACCTGCCTGCAGGTAAAGTCAATTGTCTCATCTCTCTCTTTTACAACCCCTGAAAATGCCTTGTTTTCTCTCTCTGGGTTTGTTTTCTTCTTTCTTTATTAACTTGTGATCAAAATATACACCATAAACCCTGTTAAATGACCATAGCTCTAAAATTTGAGGGAATCAATTGCCTCAAAATTTTTAAGCTTTAAGTTTTGAGCTTGCTCCCCGCTGGGATGGCAAAGGCAGCATCTGGCATACCTATTCTCTGCATGACTAACACACACGTTAGGGCTGATTCATGCTTCTGCCTTGATGGCAGAAGGATGGCGTAGACCCTACGTCGTCATAGAGCATTCAAAGTTCTGCATCAAGGGGAACTTGTTGCTCTGTAATTCACCGCCAAGCCACAAGAAGGGTGTGGCTTTGTCTTTGTATGGTTTCGGAGGACTATTGTCGAATTCCTTTAGTTTTCCTCCGGTCATATACAGCAGCGGTAATGGAGATGGAACGTGTGTATTTGCAGCTGCAGCTAATCAATATTGAATAACAAATGTTGTTAATACAAATTTTGAAGCGTGGGCGATACCGAAAACGCTTGCGAATGTTTGAAAACAGCGGTGTTGTTGTGCAGCACCGGAAACAACGTTCTGTGCGGACCAATCGCAGCCTTTTGACGTTCATACCACAACGCGTTGACGTGATGCGTAGTCAGGATGTTGTGGAGGTGCACGTCAAGCTACGGTGTAAGGTCGTGAATCTGGTCTGCGTTAACAGTGTAGGTCCGCTGTGACCATAATGCAGAAGCATAAATCAGCCTTTAGAAGGGGCATACACATGACTAGATGCCACTGAACACATAGTAAGATGTCGCCAGAATAATACTCACAGGTGATTCGTTCTATTTGCCCATTGGGTTACCCATTGCACATTTATCACAACTTCAGCCGCTCACACTTTTATCTGACCTATCTTCCCACTTTCTTTCCTATGGTTCTGGTATCCCCTCCCAACATGGTGTCTCCATGGTAAGAGTAGACATATAGACAGCAATGATACTTGCATTAGGTAGCATATAAATTTAATCCTATTTTTTGTATCACTACTCCTTCAGTTCTTCTGTCTGTTCTTCCTTTCGATCTGCCAACCCAAACATTTTCTGTCAAGCTGCTTTCTCTGAATAAAGAACACAATATAAACAACCACAATGGGAGTACACCAAACTCCAGTGTGCCACATTAAAACTGTTCAGCCTATAAAGACTATGAGATTCTCATTCTCTGTGACGAAGCAGCTGAACAGGATAGGTAAAAAAAAAAAAAAAAAAAAAAAAAAAAAAGTGTCTGTCTACATTTTAACCCTAACCCAACACCATACACGTGTCAACAGTGGGACTCAAGCCTGCGTTGGCCACAACAAAAGTTGTTTCAGTTGTATTAAAGTTATGAAATATTAATATGAAATGTGAATATTATTATAAAATCACACTTACTGTATGTAATTAGGTGTTTTTTTGTATGTATGTTTGTTTGTTTGTTTTAATGAAATTTGTTTTTCAAAAGCCCAGCTACGTGTGTACCACACATTGAATCTCAACTGCCGAGATCATTCAACATTGGTTCTAAATTCTTTTTAACAATGTATTATTACATAGGCTCCTTATCCTAACAGTGGTCATTTAAAATGCTTTTGTATCATACCTCAACACACTAGGCCCTATTTTAACAAGAGACATGAGCAGCAATGTTGAACTTTAGAAGAACTTTTTGTAAAACTGAGTTTACACTATTCAATCTATTTAATTATTTTGAATACAGTGATAGTTAACTTTGCTGTTGCATTGAGGTCACACATAAGGTCCAGGAACGATGACCACCACTTGCTTCTCAGCAGCAAAGAACTAATCTCACATTTTATGTGAGAGTCGTATAGTCATATACCCGTGGTCCTCAATTAGCGGACCGCAGTCCACGACCGGACCACAGCACACCTCTCTGTGGACCCACGAACGAACGAAAAAACAAGAAAAAAAAACTTTTTTCAACCTATATCATTTGTATGAATCGCCGGTTTATCACTATGCACTACTATCGCTAAAATCTGTTTCATTTTTAGTCAAACATCTTCCATGTTCTCACTTCTGTTGTCATCTCTATTACAACGATGCCTTATTGGCTGAGGGAGCGTGCATGGATGCGCTGATTGGCTGAGGGAGCCTGCATGCTACTAGCTAGCGTGGACGGACTGCGGCAGTGTCGGCAACCTCAAACACGAGTCGCACCCGGCACTTTGCAATTTGTTTGTACATGCTGTCATGTACTTTATTTTTCATTTAAGAACAAACGTGAGTCATACTGTGAGCAAACGTGATTTCTTTATTTATTTCTCCGTGTTACCCCAGCATTCTCGCTGCATGCGGGCAACGTTCAAGATCACAACATTATGCAACATTCACTAGCACCACACATGCCACCAGTAGAAGACCGAATCTAACAAAATGGCATGCTCAAAGTTGACCAAGTGAGGAAAAGTGGACAACGAAAATCGCTGTTTCAATGAGGAATGGAATGACAAATATGCGTCCATTTTACGAACTGCAAGTACCAAACTTATGTGCTTAATATGCTTAAAGACAGTTGCTCTGATAAAAAGTGAAAATGTGAAACACTATTATGCTAAAGAGCACAGCTCTTTTGAAGATGTTTTCTCCTAAATCAGAATTGTATTGAATTGACAATGAACACAAATTGCTCTCATATGGTTTCTGTCACAACTCTCATCTACTGTATCTACTATATCCTCAATGAAATAAACACTGACTGGTGATATGGTGACAAGCAGTTCGAGTTCCAAATGCAATTTTAAAATAGGCATATTCTTTTTATATAACACTACTTTATTTCTTAGAATATTTTTTATAAAATGTTGATGAAAGGAATGAGAGAACACCTATTCATTCTCCTACATATAAGCAGAGGGTGAGGCAATCACAAGAGAATCATCAGACATAAACCCACAACACACACCCTGGGGATAAACACACCCAGATGGGAATCATCATGAGAACACCCAGTGTGTCTCTTTTCACCACTATTTTATGAATGGCAGGAAAGACAGATAGCCAATCCAAATTTGACTATAGAAATAAAATAAAACCGCTACAAGTCATCGAGAGGCAAAAAAGAAACAACAATTATCCATTTCCAATAAATGATGTTACTCTCTTCAGTTGCCAAATGGTTCTACATTTAACATTTGTCAAAATACATCCAAAATTGCTTATCCATGTTGTGTTCCACAGAGGTCCCATTTCCTTTCTGTTGCCATATTTCACACTACTCTTGCATTGTTATGTGGCATATGCTCACTAATCCTTTTAAGTTAAATAACTTATTTTCTAATTCAGCTACTGAGTTTAAAAATCAAGTAAAGCCTGTCCAGTTATTGATTTCAATTTTAATTTATACATTTTTCCCATGCACAGTATTTGGTGTTTATTTAACTTAGCTACATATGAATATTACCCTTATATGGGTTTGAGAGTGATGACCACCATCAGCTTTATTGAATTATTCATTCCCTACTGCTTTAATCTATTCTTTTTACCTAAAACACTCTATGAATATGACTGTGATCAGATGATTAACTTGTGATTTTATCATCTCCATTACACTATCTTGTCTGACAGGTAATGAGATGGCAATCCTCTTTCCCATGCGTTCCCGCCGCATCTACACTTCTGTGATACCAGATGTCCCCCTTTCACTGTCCTCCTTCACCGTCTGTTTGTGGGTAAAGCCAGTGAAAGTCTCCAACAAAACAGTTCTCTTCTCTTACGGCAACCGCCGCAACCCCTACGAAATCCAGCTCTTGCTCAGCCACACCTCAGCCCTGTTCACCATAGGCGGAGAGGCTCACCTGGTAGAAGCACGTGGTGTGGTCAATCCAAAAATTCCACCAGAATGGCTCCACCTATGTGGGTCTTGGTCCTCTGAGCAGGGTCTGGCATCCTTGTGGGTAGGTGGGAAAAAGGTTGCTTCCACACCTGGTGTGGCAGAGGGTCACATCCTGCCAGATGGAGGTTCACTCCAGCTGGGACAAGAAAGAAATGGTTGCTGTCCTCTGACCCCGAGCAGCAGCGGAAACGGGATGTCAGGGTTTGAAGCAGGGTTTGATCCAAAGTTGGCATTCACAGGGACAATGACAGGAGTAAACATGTGGGACAAAGTACTACCGGAGGAGAAGATTTCTCAGCTAGCTTTGAAAGAAGGTCACAGCTCAGAGCAATGGGGAAACATAGTGGCGTGGGGTGTGACGGAGATGGTGCCACATGGAGGCGCTCAATTTATCGATTAATATAGACTCCCTGATACTCAGCAGCATTGTCCTTGCCTATCACAAACTTTGTTATCAACGTTCATGCTAAAAATGAGGAAACCTTATATTTGTGCAAATATTTCAATGTTTCTTTTGGTACCACACTCATTGAATGGAGGGCATATCTGACACACGCTGCTCGCTGCAACACACAAACACTGTCAAGCATTCATCTCGAAAAACGTGTGTTGTTGCAGGAAACGTGCTGCAACCAGTTTTTACCAAAGACCTAATTAGGGTGTAAGAAGGAGACCATTGTGAAAGTGGGCATGTTCTGAGCGAAAAAATAAAACAACTCCGCATAGACAGGAGAGGGTACCCAGAGGTCAAAAAAATTAAAATGTTTCAATTTTAGAGCCACGTATTTACATTTTTAGATATTTTGAGTCATTATTGTCTGTAGTTTTGTCATAACCGACAAGCTGTTTTTGGATCAATATTATCATCTTTTGTTATTTCAAGCTTGTTATATGCTTTCCTATACTAAGCGTCAGAAAGAGTAATTCTTTTTATTAGTCCGCTTTTGGATGAAAAGAGGTACCATGTAAAGAGCTTTGCAATGTAGTGAGCCATGAAACATGTGATCTAGCCAATACTGAAAACTGCTGTGCATGCTTCCTGTTAAGCATAGCCAAGACTAGAAAAAAACCTTAGATTGCAGAAGCTGGAGGCAATCTTGCATTTTCTTTCACCTTTCACCTTACCAAGCTGAAAACGCTGTAAGTCCCATGCATTGCTTTGTACTTATCAAAATGTTTGTTTACATTCATATTAGTCCTTCCATGTTTGCTTTGTCAGGTGTCCAGTACTTTTTACACATAGTGTAATATAAGTTTATCTAATTTTTGTATTGCAAAGTTACAATGTTAAGTTTGAGATTGAAATGTTTTTATATACGTGAGGGAAATGTTTACAAGATTTGGTGAACTTTTGTGGATTAAATTAGTTATGTATAATACTGTAGATTAAATGAATTTGGTTTCCCTGGAAATGGCAACAGGTGACGATGAATGTATTTTGTACATAAATGCATATTACAAAATATGGTTGGGTGAGTGTGGTATGAATAAAGCTGGAATGCTGTAATAGATTTGCCTGGTTAAGTTGATAACTGCATTGTACGAATAAGCAGACCGGCAATATGTGGCAGAAAATTAAAGTAAATATAAAATAACACGACGGGGCTAAAAACGAACATTAAGTGCAGGGAAAATATAACGAATCATACGCTGAATCAACCAATTTTTGACAGCAGCCTGTCCTAAAACTTGATAACAAATATCCTTTGTCACAGTCATAACGAGTTCTTCTCCAATCCTGAAAGGTTTCTCGACTTTAGCAATACGGTTATTAGGGGTGTGGCAAAATATCGATATTGTGATATATCGTGATACTTTGCATCCCAAAAGGTTTTCGATATGCTAATGCCAAGTATCGAAATATCGTTTTAAAAAGGTGCCAATGTTTAAAATTAAAAAAAGGAACCAAAGATTTGCTACCAAAATCTTCCAATATAATAGTGTCTCAGTTAACTCAATGAATGTGATTGACGCGCTTGACACCCAATCTATTAGGGCGAATTAACATTCGTTTATAAGAAACCAGAGCATTCACAGTCACTCATTCCGATTTTCACGGCATTTACAGGTCACTTCCTGTTCATTTTAGGGCATTTACAGATCACCTCATGTTGAGTTTGAGTCACTGCCTATTCATTCCCTGTTGATTTTGGGTTAAAGAACAGGAAGTGACCCATAAAATGCCCCCAAATTAACAGAAAGTGACCCTGAAATGCTCTAAAATCAGCAGGAAGTGACTGAAAATCAACAGGTAATGACCTGGAATGGCGCAAAATTACCTTGTTGCCTGTCATTGGCTGCCACTGATAGCCATATAAGTGGGAGGAGCCAGTTTGAAGTGGGAGGGGTTCATTCACTGTCACCCTCCCAGTTCAAATGGATTGGACGACTACTAGTGCTGAACTTACAGCAGAATCATGAAGATTGCATGTTTTTCTGTTTTTTAGTTGTTTTGTAGAATTATTTCCTGACCAATGTCAATAATCACTGTATCACAGTATCGTGAGATCATCGTTATCATGAGCTTTGTATCGCAAATCGTATCGTATCGTGACGCACAAAGAGGTTCCCACCCCTAACGGTTACCACGAGGTATGATGCTCTAAGTGCATTTGCTTTTGTTGCCTTGTTTGCTAGCTTTTGGCCACATACAGTATAGTATTATATGTAGAATGAACCTGTTTGTAGACTCATTCTCTGGCTCAGCAGGTGGCCTTTTCCCCATAAAAAAGATGTCCAAAGACGTCGTCGCCCGCAGCACACGGCCAACAGCAGCTAAAGTTACTGTTTACATTGACTGACGGTGAGCTGCTATAGGTGTACAAACACCCCAGAAATGGCGAACAACCACAAGAGGGGGGTGTACGCAAAACTATACTCAGATTAGTCAAGAGGCACGGGCCGTATTGCAGTTGTTAATAAATTATTCATTATTTCACTGCGGCCCGGTAGCAAATGCGCCAAACACCAGTCCCCGGCCTAGTGTTTGGGGATCCCTGGTCTAGAGCAATACGATTAAATGTTGTATGACTTTTCCTTAAACATATCGTATGTGATCCGATAGCAAAATCAACATTGGGGGTCCTATTTTTGTACGTTGTCGAAAAGTATCTTAACAGTCCCTTTTACAGTGGCATATTGGTTGCCGCCGCTCATCCTCTAATTCACAATAGGGAAAACTGATTTACTCAGTGGAAGGTTGACTTGCGCTTGGTATGGGGAACTATGAGCAGATCTAACAGCAGTTTACTTAAATTTGGACAGGGAGTGCAGCACTGTAAAATGAACATTTGGAGACAAGCCTTTCCACCTTAATCATTCATGTCCGTGTGCCGGAAGGCCCATCTTGGTGCAGTCTTGTCTACCCAATTCGAAAACAGAATTGGAGTTGTTTACGCTGGTAAAAAAATACACTTGGAGACAAGTTTTACGCTTAAGATCAAGAGAGCCTGATAAGAACTTATGCTTGTCTAACCAATATATCAGAAACCCCATCATTCACATCGCCCATTACATACTGTACTTCTTTCACGCAATGCTGCTTAGAGACACATACATGTAAGAAGTCGTCAGTTTTTGTTTCCATGAGCTGCATGTATAAGCGCATGTTTTGCTTCCATTCCTGTGTTTACACTGCACTGTTTACATTCAGTGTCAAGGATGACTGCCTCATTAAAAGCAACACAAGGATGAACTGCATTGAAGTGAGGTTTATGTGCCGCATCAACGACACAAAAAGAAAATCATAGTTTGGAGCTAGCGTATTTTAAAGCCCTTAAACCACACTACTGTGTGGTTGTGTCATATTCTGGCTCATAAAAGGACCACCATCACTTTGTCACCCCCTGGCGAGTTGCACCAGGGGGTTTGTGTAATTTTATCGATAAGATCTTTTTGGCATTACTATCCTTTTCCCCTCATTCATTTCCATCTCAGGTTTTTTAAAGTTGAAAGTATTGGAGTGTTATCCCAAGGTCAGAACTTCAGCACTACCACATCACAGCTGACAAAGCATTCACTTGATACAGCACAAATAAAATGTAAATAGAGCACATCCAAAGCAATGACAGTACTGCTCCCATGGGACGTCGCTAGTAATTATTCTTCAGATCATGTTAGCTGACTTTGGCACACAGTGCATGAAGAAGGTCCATAAAAGTAAAAGTATACATAATAATGGGTATTTCCATTTTAACATAATTGCTGACACTTCTAAACTTTGAAAATCTTACCATGTATTACTTAGGTATACATATTTTTCATAAATATTACCATTACTGACTAGCTGTGTACTGACTACCTGAACGATATTAGAAAAAACTGTTGCTGCGATTTTTTGGGGTTTGCGATATATTGCGATATTATATTGCGATATTAAAAAAAATATATATTTTTTTTTTTTTAAAATAAATTTTTACTAGATGACTTGAATAGCTGTTTGGAAAAACTTTGAATTACTCAGCATGACCACAGTGTACAGTATTCCACCGTTTTTCGCGGTTAATAGGGACCAGAACCCGCCGCGATAAGTGAAAAACCGCGAAGTAGTGCATACCCCCCACCCCACCCTGTGTGCGTGTGTGTGCGTGTGTGTGTCTGGATTTTTTATGCTGTACAACAGTGTAAAGAACTCATATTTTTAAAACTAAACATAGTCAAAGAATGTGTTAATGCTAGTTAGCCAGTGCACCTACCAAATAGCATCTCATATTTATACAGGTATAACACTGTAATCATTGTCCAACCTGCAAGCACACTGAGTGTTATGTCCTCTGTATGTTCAGCCAGCAGATTGACCTCAGCTATAGCAGCCAGTGAAATATAACTGGACATGTTGCGTCTCAATTCTCTGTTGCCTCTATGCAGGAAACGCACCGCCACTGGAACAGCCAACACCATGACTGATGGACAACTGTAATTCTGTGGAAAAAAAAAAGGGAGGGTGATAGATAGAGAAAATGAATAATCAGCAGACACCAGTAAAGTGAAATAAAGGTTTGAAAAAGGAAATAAATAAATAAATAAATAAATAAAAATAACTTCTACCAAGGTTTAAAAAATCGGTTGCAATCAAAACAAATTTGAAAAGTTGCAATGCACAACCTTAATACAAAAACAGATTAAATAGTAAATAGTGCATTTCGTCAAGATCTAAAAAAAAATATTTGAGATTGAATGGAACAAAAGCAGAAATTGCCTCCTGGTAAAGCTTGGTTTTATATTGTGTATGACTGAGAATAACTACAGTATATTTGGATGCATGTAATTTATGAATTGAGAATATCTGAAATGCAGGACTTCGTCTACACTTTAGACAAAGGTGATGTTTGGATTTTATATTTTACTGAGATGTGAGAATAGTTTTCGGTCTCACCTGCACAATATTTTATCTATTTAGTTTTTCGTTTTTTTTATGCTGTTGTTTGTACATGTGCAAAAGTGTGCGGTTAACTCAACAAAATAAAATAAAACTTCAGAACTTCAGTCTTCAAAACTGCTACCCACTTCAGGTAATGAAAAATACTACTTCCAACATAGCATAATTATTTACCATACACTTTTCTGATTACGTTATGAATGGATGTAATAATAATGCTAATAATAATAATAATACATTTTATTTATAGAGCGCTTTTCAAAACACACAAAGACGCTTGAATGTATGTACGACCTAGTCCTAAAATATAATGAGAGCATACAGTAAAAAAAGGGAAAACATGTCTTATATGTATCTATTTTCAATTATGTTAAATCTGAATATATACATTGACCACACCCAAAAGAATATACATATATATACATATACATATACACACACATATATATGTATATATATGTGTGTGTGTGTGTATATCTATATGTGTATATATATGTGTGTGTGTGTATATATATATACATATACACATATATATACACACACATATATATATATACATATATATACAGTGTATATATATATATATACAGTATATATATACATATACTGTATATATACTGTGTGTATATAACTCCGCCTCTACTTCACAGATTTTTTATTTTCGCGGTGGATGTGGTCTCCATTAACCACGAAAAATGAGAGATCATTGTAATTATTCAAATGACAATAACTTCTTATCACAAAAATATTTTTATCTAGATATTTAGAATGATTGGCTGCCAACCCCAACGACCCTCGTGAGGATAAGCGGCACAGAAGATGAATGAATAATTGAGTTTTTTTTTTGTTTTTTTTAATGAGCAAACATAATTGCAAAAAAACAAGCTAGACCATGCTCGTGAAAAAATTATCACATCCTTGGAAGCGTGACATGAAATTTGAAAAATACATATACTGTATTGTATGATTCAACTAAAGTAATTTTCCAATATTTGTCACCAGAGGCGTCGCGTCCCATTAGGCAAACCAGGCAATTGCCTAAGGCCCCCAGCCAGCAGGGGCCCCCAGACGGGCCAACAGATTTAGCGCACGCAGCTTTACTGCACTATCGCAGCAACAAGTGTGACAGTGCCAGTGAAAGCCTTGTGTCTGAGTTCCCTGAAGGGGCCCCTTCATTTGCTCTACATACCCCCCTACCCCACCCCCACACGTGACTCCGAGTGAGAGTGAGCGGCGATTTGGCTTTTTTTTAATTGGCGTATATCCAAATGAAGAGAAGTTATCCTTCTGGAAGCGACAAAAGAAAGAATAAAAAACAGAAGAGGAGAAAAGGAAGCAAGACAGCGGTGAGTGTACTATGATACTGTAGTTTTATGTCCTAATGTAGTAGAAGCCGGGCACTTTGAGTGTCCTAAAAAGCGCTCTGTGAGACCGAGGCGTAATTACACTTTTATTAAATATGCTATTGCTCCAAATCCAACTGTCCCCCTAACTTGCACACGCTCGAAGGGCCCCATGTTGCTTGTTGCCAGGGGCCCCTGCCGGGGACCCTTGCTACGCCTCTGTCACTGTTTTCATGCACAAGATCGGTCGAAAAGGGAGTGTGCCCAGTTTGAAGTGTGTGTATGTAGTTATGTTTATTTGCAAATTGCAATCCTTTCGCAAGCAAATTCTCTCTGCAAACGACAGGATTTGAAATTGGCCCTGGTATCATGTCACACCGCGACTTATTATGCATGTATCGGCACTCTTCGTTCTTCCTACGAATGTCGCGAGCACTGAGGAGGCAGGCAAGCTTGTCATTACTTCCTGGTTTAAAACTGAGACAAATCAAGGATACAGTAGAAAACTAAAGCAGTATTTAAATATATGCATGTGCATTAGCTTTAGGTTAGTACAATACGTTTGTAGCACGACCAGTTCCAGCCTTTATCAATTTCTTAATTTTTCCGCAACTTCCACTGTTTGCTGTCTGGCAGGCACAGAGGCACTTTACTCAGCTTGCCGCACAGCAAAAGTCGGCCTACTCGACTGGTTCTCGGTCGACCTATTTACCGTATTTCCCGCGACAGCCAGCACCAGCTGCCTTTCGCCATCCAGCCAGCTGAGAGACACTTTGCTCGCCGGCTAAAGTTGGCTTCCTTGCTTTCCTGTGCGTCGCCTCTGGGCAGCTGCAATACGATTATGACTTCCAGCCCTGATGCTCCGGGTGAATGTGTTGGCATCAAGTGAGTGAATGTTTTATTCAAGTACAAAGTAGAAATCAGGAATATCTAAGCGTTTCAGATCCAGGAAGTCTTAGCGAAAGCTACCCTCCTGACTGAGATACACCTCCCTGCTCACATAAAACGCCGCTGAAGCAGGTGTGTCAAGTGAGTGAATATTTTATTTTTGTATAACTGTGAAATATCAAAGCGTTCTATCATTGTCTCCACCACACACATTGCCTATGACACAAACATTTTTCTGACAGACCCATTCCACTGATAGCCAATCAGAGCAAATTGACAGAATTTAAACATTGAATATTCAAATTCAATCCAATCCAATCAGCGGCATATTAACAAGAATCAAACTTTTGCAGAAACCTAACCCCGAGAGGACAAATTAAGATGAAAATTAAAAATGAGATTCTAGGCACTTTAAACGCAAATTGTTTCGCAAGCCTGATAAAATGGTATCTGAAAATGTTTTGGGGGGCGGCGGACTGTTTGGTGCAATTTTAAAATATCTGCGTGAAATTTTACAGGTGGAGGTAAAAATTGGAGCTGGAAGATAAAGGATAACTATGGTGTTAAATCAAGAATAGATAACACTCAGAAGCTGCAGTCATGGAATCTGTCCACAGAGTACACAGGAAAAAGGACTTTTGCTCTTAGTGCCAATAATTGCACATTTACCTAATTTTTTGTGAGCAAGGTCTGTTTGATACTACCATAGTGAAAATACGAGTCAACAAAAAAGGCTGAAGCATGACACTACTAGCAGCAGTTGAATAGTGATTTATTGGCGCCCTCAACTGGTGAGACAGAATTGACAATAAATGCGTGCATAAAAGTTATGTATGTACTGTATTTGAGAGTGTAACATGCAAAAAAACAAATGGAGAGATAATTATGGAAATACCGTATGTATCATACATGACTATTGTTTCTGCAGTAATTGAAATAAAAAACGAGATTTTGGTGTCTGTTGAAAATTTTCTGAGAGAAACTCATTTAACATTTCTGTACTAATTTATCCTTAATATGTGTGATGGGTTTGAGATCTTGAAATAGTTCTTCCACAGCAAACTCCTCCAAGCATATGTTTATGAACCTTGCTGGTGGGGGAGACACTTTATACAATGCTGGAATTACGTACCAGTAATTAGTAATTAGTAACTGTGTGACATTTTTGTGTTTTAGTGAAGTACAATACTTGCACTTGTATTGCTTAAACTTTTTTTCTTATTGCCACAAGATGACACTGAAGCCAAAGTTTCAATCCTATTTCATAATTCCGTCTTGTGTGGGCAATTACCTTAGGTACCTTTTTGATTTAAGAAAGCGTATTTGTTCTTTAAAATCGGATTAGTGTAGCATTAATTGCAAATCAAAGGTTCAGACACATTTTATAATGCCACAGATAGGATTTTTTTTTTTTTTTTTTTTTTTTACATTGAACTAATTTGTGTTATACACCCCACACAGAGGCAGATCTCAGACAAGCAGTTCGCAAGGGACAACCTCCTTCACTACTTGAGCTCAGGTGTTTGGGCAATTCCTAAAGGACAGGTCAACAGCAGTGGCGCCTCCAGAAATTTTTCATAGGGGTGGCCAGATGGGGCCACTTAAAATCTTGGGGTGGCCAAAACTAAAAGCCATAATTTCAGGTTTTCATTATATTATTGCAGTAAAAAGGTCAGGGGGAAACTATCAGAAAGACTTAAGGACACGGCTACTGATATACTTTGGTGTATTGTGTAATATTTGATGTTACTAATGATTTAATGTGCATTGTCCATAACTGTCCAGTCAACATTTTGAGTTCCACAACAATTATGTTTTATTGTGTTATGTATATATTAGGCATAAGGTGTACATTTAACTAGGGCTGTCAAAGGGTTAAAATTTTTAATCGAGTTAATCACAGCTTAGATATTAATTAATCGTAATTAATCACAATTCAAACCATCTCTAAAATATGCCATATTTTTCTGTAAATTATTGTTGGAATGGAAAGATAAGATGGATATATACATTCAGCATACTGTACATAAGTACTGTATTTGTTTATTATAACAATGAATCCACAAGATGGCATTAACATTATTAACATTCTTTCTGTGAAAGGGATCCACGGATAGAAAGACTTGTAATCCTTAAAGGATAAATGTGAGTTTGTATATTGTGACTAAATATTACCATGTAGTGTATTGCTGAGCTTTCAGTAAATGATACTGTAGCGACTTAACTGTTCTGCCCAAATGCATGATGGGAAGTGGTGCAACCATGACTGTGTGTGGTGGCTGCAAATGCTATATCTTCTCTGCGTTGGGTACACTACATGGTGTTAAGAAGATCAGCTCCTGTCATTCTTCCCCATGTCGCTTCCCACAATATTCATAGTTGCTGTGGGAGAGATGACAAAGCTTTTGCCAATTAAAAGCACGGCCCCAATGAATGCCTGTATCTACTCCACTCACTTGACACTGCCCTTTATCTCTGTATATAAGTAAAATGGCGCCATTGTAGGCTGTTTGCGGCAATGCATGAAGGAGTCGTACCGCGAATGCGTTAATTGCGATAAATATTTTTACGTGATTAATTTAAAAAAATTATTACCGCCCGTTAACGCGATAAATTTGACAGCCCTACATTTAACAAAACAAAATAAATGCATTCATTTGGTATGAAATCCATAACTGATGCTACAATAATCTAACGATATACTGGCAAGCGGAGTGGCCAGTGGGGTGGCCAACCAATTTATAGGGGTGGCCGTGGCCACCCCTGGCCACCCCATGGTGGCACCACTGGTCAACAGTGGTAACTAGATTGCCATCTCTCCGTTCTCCGCTCGCGCTAGACTTTCTTGTCGCTTTCCTAACGTCACATCCGCCCGTCGCTGATTGGTCCATTGCTCTGTCTGTTTGCTGTGGCTTGCTGCGCCCTGGGAATTTGATCCGCGGGACGGTCACCAGACTCAATTGCTGGAACAGCTGTGAGTCTGGACTTGCAGGCTAATCTCCCTGACAACTAGTTCCCACATTTACAGTTTTATACCATAGAAATGGCCGGAGTCTATAAAAATGAGCAACTGATGCCCCCCCTGGACTTCAGGTGTAAATTATGTATTTTAAATGTGGCAAAGCTTCTGTATATAATTATGATGTGTATATGTAGTATATATAAAGTATATATAAAGCATATATATATATACTAGTGATGCATGATAATACATTTTTCAACCGATATTGGTAACCGATAATTTCCTTCTCATTCCAACCGATAACTGAAAATGTCAAGCCGATAATTCTATTAAAAGATTTATGTAAAATTTTAAAGTATACACAAGAGGAAATATTTCTATGCAAAAATGTAATTTATTGCTCTTTTTTCCAACATCAAATGTGAAGAAGTAGTAAATTCCAACATCTAAATTAAGACAAATTGTCTGACATTGTGTAATGGTAAACTTTTGGCAACAATTACTTACGGAGTATATACCTAAGTTGCACAAAAATGCCTTTAAAAGTAAACCATTCCTAACATATAACATTACTACATTGCAAAAACACACCTCCTTAAAACTAGTTAAATTCCCTTGTTTTCAGTGTAAATCAATTGGAAATAAGTGAAATTATCTGCCAGTGCTTCAAGTGGATTTCACTCAGATTTCTTGAAAAAAAGATAGCTAGCTGCAAATTACATTGACAGCCTTATTTTTAAACAATAAATTATTATACTTAATCCTAAAAAAAACACTTGTCCGAAAAGTTCTTTATTCACCAATAGGTATGGTTCAAAACATTATTTGAAAGCATTTTTTTCTTGACTTAGGTGAAAAATGACCAATTTTTTTAGATGTTTGGGCTTAATAAGAACAAATGGCAACATTTACTTCAAGTAAGTGGAATAATCTGCCGCATTCATCTGTTAACTAGTCTTTAACACTCAAAACAAGATGGGGAAAATTATTTGACTAGATTTAAGAAGAATGATCTGATTAAGACGTCAGAATGATCTGATTAAGACGTCATAAATTTACAGCGTACTGAATCCATTACTGACTGGCTGACTTCTATGTGAGTGTGGTTTGGTGCACGTTGAAATTATCATCTAACCACTGTGCCGTTATGATAAGCATGCTTACTTGACATCACTTGTTCAAATGTCCGTGATGAAACTGATGTGATCGGCATGTTTTTCACGAAGAATGGTGGTCGTATAAACTGCAGTGGCGCCTCCAGAAATATTTCATAGGGGTGGCCAGATGGGGCCACTTAAAATCTTGGGGTGGCACACACAAACTGAAAGCCATAATTTCAGCTTTTCATTATATTATTGCAGTAAAAAGGTCAGGGGAAAACAATCAGAAAGACTTAAGGACACGGCTACTGATATACTTTGGTGTAATGTGTAATATTTGATGTTACTAATGACGACTGTGGACTACTGGGGGAACTATTGTGAAAGTGAGGAGCAGCAGCCTGGCTGTGCATTTTGGGATGAAAATGCATTACTGATGCTACAACAATCTAACGATATACTGGCAAGCGGGGTGGCCAACAAATTCATAGGGGGGGCCGTGGCCACCCCTGGCCACCCCCTGGTGCCACCACTGATAAACTGCATTATTTTTTTCATCTGGGGCGCGGGCTCTCGGGTCACTTCGGTAAAAAAACTCCATCCCCTCCCGCCTGTGCACTTCAGTCCGTCTGGCCGCCAAATTAGCACCCGCGCCAGGCCTCTTTCTGGCCGTGGTGCTCGATGAGTTGAACCGGAGATGAGTGGTGGCGGCAGCTACGTTCCTACTGGATATCCGCCCGTCCAGGCCGGCTATACGCGGCATATTCGGGGCGTGGCTCTGCTCCGGACAGAGGCGCACGCCTCGCGTCTCACACGCCGTGGGGAAACGTTCGAGAAACCGGGGTGTTCGCCGGAGGTCCCTCCGCCGGGGAACCGGGCTCGGCCCGCCTGCCCGCCCCGCCTAGAGCGAGGCGGCGGTGGCCTGCCGAACCGGTTAGAGCGGCGGAATCCATCGGAAAACGGCTACTTGTCGACTATCGGTCTCGTGCCGGTGTTTAGCCTTAGATGTGTTATGAACGGCAAGCCGTTAATGTGGATCCAAAACACAGACCAGGAGATCAGTAGAGTAAATGTTTGTATTTAATAAGTACAACAAAGGGAGCACGCTAACAAACGCGAGTTTAACACGTACAACAAAGGGAGCACGCTAACAAACGCGAGTTTAACAAGAACAACTAAGAGAGCACGCTAACAAACGCGAGTTTAACAAGAACAACTAAGAGAGCACGCTAACAAACGCGAGTTTAACAAGAACAACTAAGAGAGCACGCTAACAAACGCGAGTTTAACAAGTGCAACCAAGAGAGCACGCTAGAATGCATGAATATAACAGAGTACAAGAATCTAACTACAAAGCCCAAAAGAGCACTAACGTAAAGATGACCAAACCAAAATACAACCGTAGAACGTCGGGAAACTCGAAGGCTGACGATGAACACACAGGCGGTAAGCAAGGCAAGTAGCAAGCAATAATCCGACACTTGCAGATGGTGACAGGCTTCCTTAAATATTGAGCCTTCCTAATGCAGCACAGGTGTGTCACGTTACCCCGCCCAGCTGGCTCAATCAGGTGCTGAATACAGGAAAATGAACTGAGAATACAAACAATCATGACAAGATGGAGTCTTGGGCTGCATTCCCAAACAACCGGACTCCGGGAAGCCCGCAGCATCTCTCCATCGACACTCTCCCTGTAGCTTAGCTTAGTTTATGTGTGTTTAGCATTCGCGCTAGCAGCAGCCTCGTATTTGTTCAAAAAATCTTTGTGATGCAGTTTTAAATGGCTGATCGGGTTAGTGGCGTTGAATGAGGATGCTTTCTTTCCGCCTCGTGGAACTTCTGCAGTGCATGTTTTGCAGATGGCGAGAGCGTCGTTTTTTCACACATGGAAAAAAATCAACCCAGGCTAGTGACAGAGCCGCCATGCTATCGCCTCAACCCTGTTGTGTAACGTCGCCTCCTCTATGACGCCATACTCCTCAACCCCTCCTCCCTGAGGGGCTTCAGAGAGAGGAGGAGTTGAGGAGGCGGTGGTGGAGAAGTGGACAAAACTGCTTCTGTTGCGCACATTTGGAGGCTAAATGAAGAATATAATTATCATATTGCATTATCGGTTGATTTTTTTTTTTTTTTTTAATCTGGATCATCTGTGTGACATCATAATTGCCATCATCTGCCGATAATTATCGGTAACCGATAATATCGTGCATCTTTAATATATACAGACAAACATACATTTTTAGCATTTCCTAAAATTAACGTATGTACAGTATTGATGACCAAAGCCAAAGTGTATCCTGCCACCTTGAATTATCTTGGATAGGGCTCTCATAAGTCTAAGAATGTTCAGTGTTCAATTGTGTCTGCTTCACAGTGGGGCAAGAGGGTCGTTTGAGCGGTGGATCAAACGACAGGAAGCCAAAGTGAGAACAGAATAACAAAAAGGGAGAGACAGATGGTCAGAGGGTAAAGAAAATCAAAGCACAGCTCACGCAAGAGGAGATCCGTTGGGAGTTTGGACACAAAGTAGGAAGCTGCTGTATGTTGAGTGTGTGTGTGTGCGTGTGGGTGTTGTGCGCGTCTGTGTTTTTGTGTGCTGGCTCTATCTAACCAGTGACCCTGATGAGGATAAGCACTATTAAATTGGATGGACAGATACTGTTTTTGCACAAAAATAATGTGTAAAAATGAAATACTATCATTTCAGTAGTGTTTATTTTGTTGTCAAGTGGGAATGCCAGGGATATGTACAGGTTGCAATGGATTTTTCTTTTTCACAAATTCATTTTCACTGCAAACTGATGTTTTAATTTGGAAGTGTAATTTGGGCAGGTCTGTTGCACTACATTCCAATGTCTAAAATTTAAAATATACTCGTATGTGTTTTGAAGTTTTATTCGGAGTATCCAGATATTTTGTATTTGCTTGTACGTACAGAATGTAATGCAATTTAAAGAAATTTCAATCTAAATAGCACATTTAATTGAGTCAGTGCTACACTTTCTGGTACGAAACGTGCCTAAAGCGAAATGTGTGATGCATGATTAATATCTGATAATTACTGATGAAAGCAGATTTTTTCATAGCGTCAGCAAAAAATACCTCAACAAATTTTGTTCAGAGTTCCAGAGAAAACACTGTACACACAGTTACTGTAAGTGTGCAGCTACATGGCTGTACAAGCTTACTCGACTATGATTTATTGTGCGTCTGTGCATTTGTATGCTTCCATGTGTGTGTTGCTTGGGTACCTGCAGAATACAGCTGGTAATGTCGGAGGCTATCTTGGTGTGAGGCGTGTCCTCAGTGTAGTCACCTTGAGGCGTGAGGTTATATTCCAGACACGACTCCCATAGCCCTACCAGGGCTGTGCTGTGCCTCTCGATGGAATTTGTCTCCCTGATGGCAGTGGTAATGCGCGTGATACAAATCTCTACTACAGCCTGGTCATTGTCATTGGTCAAATAATCCTGTATGAGACACATACTGTATTTAAGGAGACCATTTTGAGGACAAAAACATCAATTAAATGTGGATTCATTTTTAAGTGTTATTTAATTATTATAATTTAATTTAATTTTTAGTGGTTATGATGTACCTATTATGTTACATGACATAACCATTAAAGGGATCCTCGATCTTAGAGACGTGTAATTCTTAAAAGATTAGCGTTAGTGTGAGTAATAATTTGATATTGAAACCCCGCTTAATGTTTTCGTTTTAATTAAAATTTGTAAAATTATTTTAACTTATATGTCGCCATTCTTGTTGACGTCGCAGTGCGTGTAAGTTGTTAGCTACCCCAACACGTCGTCGTTTCTGCCCTTCCAATTTGAACCACAGCTGAAAAGTGAAGAGCAGGACAGCACTGTCGGTCGTTCAAAAGACGAGCGGCAAAGGCAAAATGCAGAGCAGGAAATACCTGATGAGACAAGAGTTGGGAAAAACCGGTGGTGTACTTGCGGCAAGTGCGTCTCAATGACAACAGAGAGAGGGAGTGTGTGCTGTCGAGAACTCCGGTTTTTGTTAGCAGATCTTCAAGGTGAGCTATTGCGTGATCAAACTTATTCCAATATAATAATGTAGATTGTTAGCACCCAGAGCTGTCGTGTGCTTTACATACAGTACAGGCCAAAAGTTCGAACGGACCTTGTCATTCGTGCATTTTTTATTTTAATGACTATTGACATCATAAACTCTCACTGAAGGTAATAAAACTATGAATGCACACACGTGATAGTCAGAATGGGAATTGTGTTGTGGCTGACTGTCGTCATTAAATTCGTCATCTGACGGGAACAAATCCTGGGATCAAGTGTCCTCCATGTCTTGTACATCCAACTTATGTTTAGCTAAGTAAGTGTGGTCCATATTAAGTGCTCGGCGCACATCAGCTGGCCACTGTACCGCTGCATCAGACGTGTCTGGATCAGTTAGAGTGGCAGCATCACTCGTATTAGGTGAATACTGAACAGACACACTTACAGCCTGATGAACTGGCAATAGAGGTGAATTACTAGCTTCCTCTGTGACTAGCGGTACGTCCAAAGGTTTGCCTACCTCTGTAGCGACAGGAGCAGCTTGCCTGCTTAAGAAGGCGGTCAGAGTTTCTTGTCTTTGGCGCTTTATTGCGCGCATTTCACTCGCTATCCGAGCGCGTTGAGGCTTCTTGTGAGGGAAAATAGTTGGAACAGCATTTGATTTTAGTCTTTGCTTATATCCAGCCACTTTGGTGAGCTCTTTCATAAGCTGTCGTCGACCAAAAGCCTTGAACGCGGTAGGAGAAAAATGGCGAGAAAAAAACCTTGGGTCTTTGGGAAGTTTTGTCAGTCTACAGGCATTTTCCCAAACGTTTTTCCTCTTCTTCCCATAGAAGCACATCGTGGCATTTTACTTAAGGAGTTCAGGCAGCAATACACAATTGTTGTACACAATTGGAAACGCTCATTTACGTCATCACTCCAAGCCCGCAAAACATGGCGGCAACTATCGGTCAAAAAGTGTACTAAATATTATAAAATATCACCATTGATTTAACATTTTATGTCTTTCTAACAACATATTTTAGTACAAGAGAACAATTGTGGTTTATTAGAGCCTGCATGTCTTTAAGATTGAGGATCCCTTTAATAAATGTAGTTATTACCATCAAAAGGTTTTAGAATTAAAACAGCAAGTTTAAAGGCATTTTAGGCATATACTAAATTTGAAAACCTTTGCAGAATTCAATTTCGCAGTTTACACTTTACACTCAGTTCAGGTTTGTGTACTGTGTGTACTCAGTACAGTGTACATTTAATACACATATCGGATAGTTGTCATTTTTACTAACTTGTGAACAGGAAATGGACTTGATCTGGTCCAAAGCCTCTGACAAGCAGTCTTCGATTGCAGCATCTTCCAGAGAAAACAAATCTCCCGCTCTAGACAAATCCCTTTGGCCCAGCACCTGGCTAAAGAGCTGGTGCATCCTGATCCTTGTCCAAATTTAAAATAACATAATTATGACTATATACATATTTCAAAAAGGGTTTATCAATAACTCATATTTTATGAAATCCCAGCTAGAGGTCGACCGATATATCAGCCAACCAATATATCGGCCAGCCGATATATTGAACTTAGTTCCAACATTGGCCATCGGCCGATTAACAAAAAAATTAGCCGATGAAAATGAATTTTGATCAGGCTTCTGCGTAGGCAACTGTAGCCGCTGCTGACTGACAATAAGACCCCGGAAGGACCCTGCAGCAGCTTGAAGGCAGGCTGCTACAGCAAGCTTCAGGCTTGCCTGTTTTCTAAATATTGTAAGATTCTTTTTTTATCTTACATGAGAGAACAAGCAATGTTGCTTTTGTCTTTTAGGTGTTTACTGAGTGATCCTTACACTCTAAATGTAACTCGAAGCGTTAGCATAGCATTCACGTTAGCATTAGCTTTAGCATGGTGAACATCATCTTAAACTCTCACTTGTTTACATCTCCTCGTGACATCCTAGGGGATTTAATTTAATGAAAATTATGTACTGCTTTTGCTGAGTGTATATAATCATAAAAAGAAGTGCTGCGTTCATTGGTTTGGTAGCACTAGACCAAATTAATCTTTTAAGTCTCAGGTCATTATTGTAAATTTAAGCTGTTGAAGTAATTTTTTAAAATTGCCTTTCATAATCTACGTGCTTTAAAAAATTATACTGGCCTCAAATTTCGGCTTACAAAATCAAGATATGGATCTCGGCAATCGGCTGAAATTTTTTTTTAGATCTCGGTATCGACATTTGAAAATTCTATATCGGTCGACCTATAATTCCAGCATAAACAGTTTCTTTCCACTCTTGGTTTCAGCGGATTTAATAGTTCCACATGATCACCACTGAAAAGTCAATGTAGTACAGGTACCTTGAAAATTCACAGTTGTGGTGTTGCCATCATCCAGAGTAGTGATACCTCAGCAATATTTAGTTGTTCCTATTCAAATGATCATCACTGATTGTCATGTTGGGTAAAAACAGGATCAACTTGGCCCGATGTTTTTCTGGGTCTGCAGGAGGCCTGTTACCATGGAGACAAAGCATATTCCAGGGAACGCAGTGGTGTCACCACATAGTCCTAATAGAGAAGGGGAGGAAACAATCACTATCGGAAGGATTCTGCGTTTTCTTGTGTAAATTCAGTTGCATTTCAATATAGCACTTCAATTATAAGCAGAAGAAATGCCATGTTTTAAATAACAATATCTTGTCACCATCTGTTAGAATAATTGCCAAAGTACTTTTCAATGACCAAATGTTGATGAAAAGGCTTTGTGGCTGTCAACTTCTCCAATTAAAGGATTCAAGGAATATTATTGTCAGACCATCACACAATTTCACATAATATGGCACAGAAATATAAAACATTAAGTTCCATTAGTTAACTTAATTTACATTAAGTTAATGCACTAAATCCTAAGACTTACGCCTGGTTTATACATGACACATTAAACGTTCCGCGCGGAACCAAGATGCACGGAATTCATCCGCTAGACGTTTTTTTTAGAATGTATACTCTCGTTATTTGTTACTTTTTATTTATATTTATTTAATTATGACTCTGGGCATCCATATAACAGAGGTAGAGAATCAATTTTCTGGAACATGAGGAAGCTCGCAGGTCTCATCAAGGAGGAACAACTATCTAACTATCTTTATTGGCCGAATCATACAAATGTTTGAACTTGCAAACCTCTGCAATTAGTAGTTCGTCAACTTTTTCCACAGGAGTTGATGAATATTCTCCAACCCCTCCACTCGCCTTCATTAATAGCAGCTCGTACACTGTAGCGTCACCATGCGGTAACGTCCGCATAAAATTTCAGCAGGTACACGGTGCGGAAATTTGTCGCGTTTGTGCACCATGCAAAAAGACTTGGTCGCTGAGATTATATCATTTTTCTGCGTGAAGCCATGCGGAACACGTGGAAGTGTCAGGTATAAACCAGCCTTTACTCTTCCTCTTTCATATGCACAGTAATATGATAATAAGAAAAATATAATTCTTCATTACTTATCCATTCATCGAGTGCATCTTTCAATCTGATGTAACTAAGTACATTTCTCCAGTCTGCTAAATACTAAATTACCACACTAAAGACTTTATTAGATTGCAAACCTCTCCCTAGTCTAAGCAATGTCCTTTGTAGCAGAACCAAATGACACACTTTCATGAGTGACGTCCACATGTTGCATATCTCAGCACTTGTTTAAATGGCCAAATGAATGACGGAAACCAATCCGGAGGTAGAACCCACATTTCATAGGTTCTAATTAGCGATGTCCCGATCGCGTATTTTTGCACCCGAGTCCGAGTCACCTGATTTAGAGAATCTACCGATCCCGAGTACGGATCCGATCCCGAAAAAAACATGCTGTCAAAAAAATTAATTTCTTAAACATGTTACTGTCCCACAGTGCCGCCTTCATCATGTGAATTATTTTTAAACAATAAAGTAGAAAAATGCTTGTCTTTATCAAATGCTTCATTGAGTGAGTCCACTCAAATCCACTCACGCTTTGACGCTCACACTGCTGAGAACAGCCTCTCACTTACACAAACGATGATTAACAGATGTGCGCCTTTGAAGGTAGCGCTACCAGGCTTCTCTGGCGAGATCAACGCTACACTCCTGTCAATCATCGTTAACTTTAAATAGCTAACTCCAGGGTACTGCTGAACAAGAAAAGCAGCAGGGTGGGGAGTGAGAGGCTGTACGAGCATGAAGCAGAAAAACATACATTTTTTTAACCCCTTACACTCCCAGCATTGTTTTTGTGAAATAAGGGGTTAATTTTTCTATGAGTATTTATACACTAAAATTTCACTTCATTTTTTCAATCAATGAAACTTCATCTTTTACATCGGGGAGTGGTCTGTTCATGATAAATGACGATATTTCTTCATTTTATTACCTTCTTGGAAGGGATCAATGCCATTGTTGATCAAATCCTCTGAATCCATGCCCCCATTTTCTGGGGGCTGATCTTCAGACTCGGCATAATTCATTGCTACTACTCCAATCCTAAGGACCGGATACTCTTCTGCTCGTGTTCTAAACCTTCTTCTAACTCCCTGCCTTGTCGTTGTGATGGCATTTTGTCAATGTAATTGTGAGAAAAATTGATTATTCCAGCAGAGACATTATATGAAACACTGCGGATGCAAGATGGCGGCCATTGACGCGAATCCCGACTGGATTTTCCCAGTCGCCTCGGGAAAGCTCATTTTAAATATGATGTGGAAGTGCTGCTATCTGGTGTTGAATGAAAGAGCTACTATTCGTCTTAATGCTGGTCAAAAAATGATGTCTCTATGATGAGTACAACAGACGTTATGGCCCAGAGAAATCAAGGGGACACCGGCATCCCCGACTGTACAGCGCGGAGTGTAAGGGGTTAATTAAAAAACCCGGTCCTCTTCAACTGATTTCAGGCCTCTGAAAAATGGCGCAATTAGCCCAATTTCCGATCATGTGATTGGATCGGGATATCTCTAGTTCTAAATCAATCAAATCATTGTGGAAATGCATAGACTACTTTATTGCAGTCTCGTGGTGTAGGGAAGTAATTGCTCACACCAACACATGCACTCTCTCACACTCTCCATGTTCCTTAAAAGAAACTACACAGTGTGTCTCCACACTGCAAGAGGGAGAACATTGGCTTAGTTTGCTTAGAGCTCAACTTCAGATATAAGTACTAGTATATGTATCTGTATCACAGCCATCACTTTGCACTATTTTCCCCCTATAGGCAAACACCCTCTTTATCTCAACATACTGGTGCAAGACCAAACTAGACTAAAGAAAGGCCCAAAGTAGAGCATTAAAGATAACTGCTGTTGTTGGCTGTGGAAATCCGCCCATGTTGCCAGAGTAACTACATCAGGAATTCTTGCTATCCATCTGGCCTGCAATACTGAAACACCACCAAAAACCAAGGCAAGGAAATTTATCAATCACAGATACACACATGTAGAGGCTCTGCAATATATGGTCTACATATTTGGCATGTTTAGTTTTGTGAAACTGCATTATGTAACGGAGCTCAATGAACTAGTTGCCAGAAGAGTGGATGTCTGTA
Source organism: Corythoichthys intestinalis (assembly GCF_030265065.1). NCBI lineage: Eukaryota > Metazoa > Chordata > Actinopteri > Syngnathiformes > Syngnathidae > Corythoichthys > Corythoichthys intestinalis. The sequence continues at coordinate 37,125,700 of NC_080400.1, forward strand.
TAGTTAACTAAATAGCTTGCCTCTTTCAGATTTATGAGCTTTGATGGATCTAGTTAAGTAGTAAATTACAATTATAGGAGAGGACCTCATAGATGTTTCAAGCGTTCCTAAGAGGTGGCCAGCTAATGTGCATTCAGTAGTATGATGTCAGTTAAGTAGGTAAGGACTTTGTGACTTATAAAGAATGTCAGTTTTAAAACCATTTAAACTATCTGCTTGTTACTATTAATCGCAAAAAAAAAAAAAAACAACAACAACAATAACTCAGGGAGCACAGGAATGCAACGTTTAAACACATACTAATTCCACTGGAACACTCACCTTTTTATGTCTAGTTTACAAATAACTTAATTATCTTGTGGGATTTTTTGTTATTGTTGTTTTTGTGGGTGAGGGGTGACAGGTTTTTTCAGCAATGAAGCTGCCTTAAAGAAACCCTGTTGTCAAATGTTAAGCTGAGCAATGAGTGGGACACTGGGTGAAGGGTGGGCGGGATGGCTGATGCATACTGGGGGGCCCAGTATGAGGACAATTCAACTTAAGAGTCTCTCCTCTTTCTGTTCCTGCAGCCTACTGGCTTACTACTGTCTTCTCTCAGCACACTGCAAGAGGGAGAACACTGGCTCTTTTGTAGCACCCATAAGATAGACCCCTCCCTTCTTCATTGCCCCATATCTGCACGTCTTACTGTTCATTCAGCCCTCTCCAACTGTGCAGCGCGCACCTGCACACCATGTGCAACATCACCCACACTATTTTGGACTACCACCTCGATTATACAGGAAAACAAACTTTAAAACATTTCAAATGTCCTTGACACGCACTCCAAATTCTCCTTAAGTTTGATTTAGAGTGCGATAGGTTGTTTGCCTTAGTGTTCAGGGGGTCACGACCCTTTTGAGGATATGAACGAATAAATGTCCTTGATACCTTCTATCGCCAGTTGGGCATTATCAATAAAATAATTTGCTCTAAGGAAAGTGACCCAAAGCCTATTGCCTGTGATGGTTAAGTGACTTTCTACAGTCAGAGGTTTTAGTTTAACAATCTTTATGAATGTGTTCTGTGTTGTAGGTTTTAGCGTGGCACTAACTACAGAATGAAATGTACATGGAGAAGAGAAGGGGTTGGGTCTCGGGATAGTCGTGGCAAAGTTGGCAAAGTTGATGAGGACCAAAGTGCGACCAGGAAACGGAAGTGGAGTGAAGGGTTTTTATTGAACAATGGCTGTGGCTGCAAGGGCTTGATGGGTGGGTGTCCTGATGGCAAAAACAAGATTAGTCAAGAGTTCGATAAATGATCGTCAAAAACTACAGGCGTAGTTGGCCGATTTACCAATGGTGACTGGCAGAATCATCTGGCACCTGCTTGCTGCCCAGGCTGCTCCTTAAAAGGACAGTATCAGATTGGTCACAAGATCGGATCTGATCCAGTAATCGCTTGCTTTCAGTACTATTGTGCTTTTCGGCTGCTGTAAATCAAACCACTAGACCAGTACTTCTCAAATAGTGGGGCGCGCCCCCCTGGGGGGGCGCAGAGCAATGCCAGGGGGGGCGCATGTGACCTCGGGGAACATGTTTTTTTTTGTTTTGTTTTTTTTTGCCGTACTGGAATAAAGTGTACTTGCACATCCACTCAGTAGGTGGCAGTGGCGCTCTCATTTTCAGAGTGCGCGCAGTATTTTTGAACTAAGGAAGAGCACTCAGCACACACAGACAACAGATATGAAGAGCAGTGTGCCACCGCCGTTTTAGAAAGCCGTTTTCCGACCGGACTCACTCACGCAGCGACCCACTGTCTTGTCCGGTTCTCACGTCGCCGCCCGAGAAGTGCCATTTTCGGCATGGGATCGTCACGACGACTGCCCTCACCTACGGTTCTACCTCGGCCGCCGTGAATGCGCTTTTTTCATCCCGTTTGCCTTTTAGCTTTGACTTTTAATACAGTGGGTGATGATGAAAGACCACTGTTTACTGTGTCTAAAAATAATTATAGCAGACAGCAAGAAGCCAAATCAATTAAGACGCCACTTAAAGACATTAGACCCCAATCTCATTGTTAAGCCGCTTGATTTTTTCAGTGAAAACGTGCCGAATATTGCCAACAATCGTCCTGCTTTGTCAGTGTTATATCAGTAAGCCAGTGAGCATTGTTAGCATGCTAATTGCAAAATAACTCCACACCATTGCAAAGTAGGTAAATACTGTGAGCAGCCAAAATAAAAACTGTCCTGCCCAAGGACACTTTTTTTCCCCTTTTATTCAGATTTGTTTTTTCGGTCAAATTTTTTGGCACATTGTCCTCATGAGTGAATGTTTCTAATCAATTTTAATTTGGTATTATTTACTGATTTTATTACATTTTATTTTTCTGTAACAAATGGTCAAAAATGTACCTTGAGTGTATTTTTTAGTTTGGATGTGAATTTTTTTTTTTTTTTATTCAGGCAAATTGATGCACGTCAAGTCTTCTCTGTTACAAACAAAACAATGTTAATAATACTAATAATACTAATACTAATACTAATGTTAATAATACTTTATTATAAGTTGATCTATGTTACTTTTTTTCTTTATTAGAAAAAAAGGACAATATTAGGCAGATGCGTATTTATAATAGTAATTTTATAGACAAATGATACTATTTACAGTGGCGGCAGAGAGTTTGGGGGGGCGCGAAACATTTACGTCTTCCTTGGGGGGGCGTGACAGAAAATAATTGAGAAGCACTGCACTAGACAAATACTGTACATCCGCTGAGAGAGTATAACAGATGATTGTGTAATGTTCTTGAGGAGGTACCAGCAATGCTTGGTTTGATATGAAAACCATTATGTTTGCATTATTTTTACTAGGGTTGGGAATCTCTGGCATGAAGCCGATTCGATATGTTTCTAGATACACAGGTTACGATTAGATTAAAAAACGATACATTTCTAGGGCCGAGCGATTCGATGCAGTTTAAAAACAATACGGTTCGATACAGAGTGAAAACGATACGGTAGTAAACATTTGTTGTGTGTGTTTGTACAGTATTTTAAACATATAAACAATATTAAAGATTAAATTAAACAACAAAATTTCATACAAATGTTATGTTTTATTTTTTTTCTGAAAAAAAATAAAGCTTACTATATGACCGTCATTTTGTTGGATGGGATTGATAATAAAATAAAACTCCAGTGACAGACAACAATAAAGTGCAGTAATTTCTTACTGTATTTCTTGGTGTTTTGAACACAATAGGTAAGTAAGTGCAAACTTTCAACGTAAACATCTTACAAGCAAAAAATATTAATTATAGAAAAAAAGAATTAAACCTGCTAGTGTTATCATAAAAAAATAATAAATTATGCTCTACCACTGGTATAACTGGGGGAATATAAACAAGGCATTTTAGACAAGACAGGTCTATAATCATTACTTTAACCTTATACATAGCAAAGTCATTCAATTATGCCTGTGCTTCCACATTTTTTTAAATTCTTCATCACTGTCTATACCTTTTTTGAAGGGCAGATTTTTCTTGAGGAAGATCAACTGATCCACATGTTCATGTTTAAGTAGACTGCGTTTCGTGGAAACAATATGCCGCCCTTTCCACCATTGTAGTGGGTTATTTTTCAGGGTTAAAAACTCACGATCTCTGTACCACTTCACACTAGCTCTGTCCCATGCGAACAGATCGGGCTGCCTTCATCACTTCAAAGTCCGACTTTGCCCATTGTTTTAGCATGTTGCTTCGTTGCCACTACTAGTTTTGTTTTGGGCTGTGAAGAAAACGCTACGGAGCGTGCGTTACAGTGGTTTTGTTAGCTCTCGCGTTTTTCTGACACGCCCGTGACGACCGGGTAATGACGGCGACTACTAGCGGTTCTGCCGAAATAAATGAAAAGTTGAGGCAACCACGACGGCGGTCACAATCTAAGTGCGCTGTGTGGTGAATGACACGAGCTCAGCATGTGAGGTAAAAGCTAAATTATTATCATATTAAGCAATGCATTGAACTAGGCATTAGAAGCCGATTCTTGTGCTCGCGATAGCCGAATTCTATCTCTACTATCGGTTCATTGAATATTTAATGGCTAATTACTGTCGAATGGTAACTTTACTATCGATACAGCTGTATCTCTCAACTGTAAAACCGGATATCCGTTTGTATCGGTTTATCGTTCTCAAGCTTAATTTTTACTGGTGTAAAAATATAGGTATCAGATCGGCATCCGATCACTATCAGATCAGTATCAGCAAAATGTATCTTGATAACAAAAATGGATCGGAAGTTAAAAAAAAAAAAAAACAGCATCAAGACATCCATAGTTGAGTTTAGTAAGAACCTGATTAGTTACAGGAAGTTAAAGTGTTCAAAAATCACAGGGCACATGTCAAGACAAATCATCAATTTACACCCAAATTTCACATCACTGGGCGTGTAATAAACCCTTGCTGCCTAAATAGAAGTCAGATGAGTAAAAGTGCCAGTGTTGTCATCTAAAACTTTGAGATTAAGCTGGGCACATTGTTGCTTGACACTGGAACTTTGCCAATGTACATGCTACTATGTAGTCACCTGAAGTCAAACATTACGACTCTTGTTGCTGATTATTGGAAAGTTAGAGGCTGACCTGAAAAATATGCAGCCACTCTGGTTAATAAAAAAGAAAAAAAAAGTGAATGTTTCAGAGTCACTTCCTCAGCTACTCTTGCAATTTTCCCCCAAAAAAAGCATGTAGAAAAAAAATATGGAATTTGTACAAGTAATTGAAATTAGTAGTCATTCTAGACGACAGCACAGTGGCTAAGATTAGCTGAATGGAGAACTTGCAAACGCCACAAAGAAAGGCTTCGGCCCCAGAAATGAACACAAACTTAAAACCATTTAAACAACATGATCACTATTTACCCCAAATTCCATAGTTGGACCTTTGTAACCAAAACCCATGCATTACTCTGTCCTATAGCCTGCACACAAGTATTACATCAAGTAATTACTAAAAATATGTTCAGTGCTGGCTCCAAAACCTGAACTAACTGGGCTGTGACTGATGCAATGTAATAAAAGGATAGATACAAGAAAAAAAGTCACCAAAACATGCCTTGAAGACTCCTCAGAGCAATGTGTGTATGTGTGTGTGTGCATATGTGTGACTTGAGATAAAAGGCATAGCTCTCCATTATTCATGCTCTCAATTTGCAGCTGCAAACAATAGTGAATTACTGGACTGTCTCAGAAAATTAGAATACACAATATTCTAATTTTCTGAGACAGTCCTGTACATTAATCCACCATTTAAAGCAGGGGTGTCCAAACTTTTTGCAAAGGGGACCAGATTTGGCGTGGTAAAAATGTGGGGGGCCGACCTTGGCTGACGTCCTTTACATAGAACAATATACAGGACTGTCTCAGAAAATTAGAATATTGTGTATTCTAATTTTCTGAGACAGTCCAGTATATGCCTACAAGAGCTGTAGAAAATACCTACTACAAGTCATATACGGGCTTTTTACCCTAAACCCTACATTAAAGTGTTACTTACACGTTTTTTTGTTCGTTAGTTATCAAGTGGAAAACGCTGTTTGAAAAGGGAAGACAACTTGATGTGCCTCACAACAACACTGTTGATGGACATACAGTATATCGAGACTACGTGCATTCTACCTTAATGATGGAAGGCTCGATTTATGCTCCACTTTTGTTATTTTTTTCCAATAATTTTATATATTGTGATTTATTTCCCTGTTTTGCACATGCACAAATTGTTTTAAATAAAACAAGAAATGGAATAATGTTGTCTTAAACGCTTTATTGCGATCAATATCTGCAATAAAAAAGAATGACATTCTGTTTGTGTTTATATATAATGTGCGAAGAGCTCATAATACCACAAAAATGGCGCCGCCCAATTTTCGTTCAGGAAACTCGTCTATAAAGCCACCCTGACCACTGCTGACGTTGTTGGGGAAATATCCAACATCATCTGCAACCTTGATTAAGTTTAATTCTTATTCTAAGAATCTGAGACTGATTTTACAAATGGTGGGTGCTGCGGGGTGTTGGGGATGTAGTTATCCCTTCATTTAGCTCCTTTTAGACTTTTTCACACTTTGGTCAGCAAAAATATGTTTGTTTTTTTAACTTATTTTGCTTCTTTAATGTGAACCAACCTCCTTGACAGAGGTGAGGGGGCCGTCTGAGGGGCCGTTTACATGGTGACGTTACGATACCAAGACGCCAGTGTTGTTTTCGTCAACGATGATGACATCAAAAACATTTCGTTAACGAACTTTTTTTTCATGACTATGACCTAACGAAGAGGAGCTGAAAGAGCGTCTTGGATGACTATAACATGACGAAAAGATTGCTAATTTACGTCTGACAAGACAAGAACGAGATACGCCATCGTACCTGTCTTTAAGGATGCAACAATACTCGGTTTTAGGGCTGTCCCAGACGACTAATTTTCTCCCGATTAGTCAGCCGACTATTTTTACGATTAGTCGACTAATCTTATAATTAAAAAAAAAATTTTTTTTTACTAATTTAGCAATGAAATTTTTGTTGACGCTTATCAATTCACAAAAACATTTTGGAACACTTAAATTCTTTATTAAAGTACAAATAAAACATAAATAACAATAATAAATCACAAATAAACAATGAGTTCAAATGCTTATAGAATTAACGTGTGCAAAAGAATGGAATGTAAACAGGTTCAGAACACTGACTTCGCCTTTCCAACATGATTCAAAACAATTCTTACAAAAAATACCTAACATTAATATTATAGTATAGTAATATATACTGTATTATTCTCATGTTTCATTTTTTACACACCACATAACTCTGGTCAAGTTTCCCACCAACCTCGTAGAAGCTAAAATGTCCCCAGATGTCTGCTTTCAATGTGTTAGGTGCATCAATAATCTTTCTTGCTCCTTCTTTGTCCGCTTCAGCCATTGTTGCGTTATGTCCTCCTATCTCTCTGCTCTCTCGATTAGAGCTTAGTTCGGGCCTAAAAAATCCAGCCCGACCCGACCCGCATGTATTAAGGGCCGAGAGCCCGAAATTTTACGTTTTATTTGTAGGCTCGAGCCCGAAACCCCCCCGAAAATGTACGTTTCATTCGTAGGCCCGAGCCCGTTTTATTTGTGAGGACTCAGCAGGAGGAGCAAATGCGGGGATGCAATGCGTGGTTGCGTTTTGTGTAATCACAATTGTGACGATGCCTATGTACATAATGATGAATTAAAACCTGTCTTTTGTAACAAATTCTCCCAGATAAACATGACTGTAAGATGCATATTCAATAAACATATATATTGTTTATATTTGTGTGTCTGTTCTATCAGGTGGATAGTTCATGCTCATTTACCTGGCAAAATGCAGCAACAGACATTCATTTTAATTTCTCCGGGTTTGCAGAAAAAAACGTAAGTTTTCTTCATGTTTAAAAAGTACATATTTTTATGATCATTATAAATGAACGTACACAACGAAATAACGCTGGAAATGTATGTTAAATATATTTCTGTTTGGGATGTTGGGCTCACATGCATGGACGCGCCTCTCTGACGAGGAGAGGAACAGCTGCATATGCAAAAATAAACTAAAAAACTTTTAAATAACATTATTTTTATGACTCGCATCAGAACACACAAAAGAACAAGCTGCCTTAAGGAGCACTGAAACAAAATAAATAATAACATTTTAAGGAACACCATGCACAAACTCCACGATGTCCTGCTTAGCATGAAGAGGTGCAGCCCTCGAAACAAATACTGATGTGTGACTAATATCATCTTTTAGGCCAGTACAGTTTTTAAAATGCCTGCTCAGCGTGAAGGTGCCAGTTTTTCTGCTCTCGTACGAGAGCAAAGCGCGCGCCACATTTGTTGCATTCGGCCAGGCCGACACATTTTTCTGTATGCATCTTCCACTATCAATTTAAATCCTTTCCACACACCACTCGTGGATTCTTGCCTTTTCAATCCCCTCGTCTTTAGTTTGGTTTTCGCCTCAACTGTGTGGAGGGCGGAGTGAAGCACGCTGCATTTGTTTGTGGCAGAGGTAACAGACACGACAATCATGGCTAGCGAGGAAAGACAGACGTTTGAGGAGGCGGCTTCAGCGTCGTACAGATCCGCTGTGTGGCAGCATTTTTGGTTTGCAGTTATGCTATCCCCTCTCGTACATATTTCACAAAGACTGTCTTCCCGGATATTTACAACGAAATATTGTTACCGACTTGGCTGCTACAAACAACCTCTCTTTGACAACAGACAGCTGGATACCCTGGGACACTGAGAGCTACCTCACGGTTACATGATCAACAATGAGTGGCAAATTAAGAGCTCTGTACTTCAAACTCGTCCTGTTTATGAAAGTCGATTGTCATTTGCTGGTGTTGTGCAGTAATGAGCACACATGACTAGTGCTGCAACGATTAATCGAATAACTCGAGTATTCGATTAGAAAAAAAATATTCGAATTAAATTTTGTTGCCTCGAGTATTCGTTAAAGTGGCGTTGTAATGTTTTATTTTGAAAGTGTTTACATTTAGTTTATTGATTAGGGTGGATACATTGCCCTCTGGTCTGCCTCATTTCACATGGCTGAATCCAACTGCTCCCTGTTAAGACCAATGTAAGCTAAGTTTTTCTTTGGGCTAATGTTTTGTAATGCATTCGTGATTTAGTTTATACGTATATTTAGCCTTTTTTGTGGGAATATGAGTCTGAACCATTTGTTAAGAGCATTGGAAAAAAAGTTAGCATTCTATACCATTTAAGCTAGCGGACTTTTGCCATGCAAGTTAGCCAATTGTTCTTTTGTTGTACATAGATCCTCATTTATTTATTTCTAATACCGTTTGAGGCTCAGCTCAGATTTAAATTTTTCATGTTCCTTTTCTGATTACTCGATTATTCGAACTAACTAGTTCATCGATTAATCGACTGCTAAAATAATCAATAGCTGCAGCCCTAGACGTGACTTCTGTGGCTTTTGGTAACTTTTTTAATGCTCCGACAACACTTGTGCACACACACTAGATATCATCAAATAGCAAACTAGATGTGCTACGTTAGATCCACCCATGTCCCATGCCATTGGCTACGTGAGCCCAAAGTGATCATCGGAAACGTAGTCCATATACTACATTGATGAATTAAAAACCGCCATGACTGAATGGAAGTTAAGCAGGCCAAATCAGTCCATACCAGTGACTATAGATCAGGGGTTCCCAAACTATTCCACATCGTGCCGCTGTGGGTGCTGGATTTCTTTCCAACAAAACAGGACAACACGTGTACCAATCTGGTGTTTTACAAGTGTAATCAGTTGATTGTAGTCAGGTGCTGCTAGTTTTGAGCAGAAACCTCATTGGTTAAACAGTCTGTGCTCGATCGGTAGGAACAAAAACCAGGACCCACAGGGGTCCTTGAGGACCGGTTTGGGAACCACTGCTATAGATAATGCTGCAAATATTGTTAATTCAGTACGTGGCACACATGGACTCGGACCACAAATAGGATGTTTTGCTCATGCGGTAAACCTAGCTGCTAAGAGAGCTGTAGCAATCAACAGTGTACCCCGCCTTACTTTAAAAACAGTAAAGATTGTTCTCAGCATTTTTATACAAAATTTCTTCAGCTCGGAATTAGTAAGCACATAAATATTATGCACTAAAATTCATGTTTATATGATCGCAATGTTGTTTTTGCTTGTTAGCAAAATAAAAAAACATCGAAAAAAAATAACACTTGTATTTTTTCTTTCAGAGCACTAAATGTATTGAATCGAATCGAAAATCGTGTCCCTCGTATCGAAAATCTTACCGAACTGTGACTTAACTGTATCGTTGCATCCCTACCTGTCATATGTTCACAATGTGATCGTTGTCCGAGTAGTTTTTTATTTCTGTGCTCATAGTTAGTCAGCCTGCTTCCGAGCTGTGTTTTGTGTCATTCACGTGACTTGCGCACGCCACGTGTTGCTGTTCCCCATTGGTTTAAAATGACAGCAAATCTTACTTGACCTATATAGGGATTGTACTTTGCAGCATATGTGTACAATGACTGAAAGTCACTCTGTTTATAAAGCTTGTTGCTACATGGGATTATCATAGCAGCCCAATTTTTACTATTTTTCTTGATTGATAGTTAACTCGTTTAGTGCCATTGATGGTAATAGACGTCCAATCTTTTGACTCTTTTCACCCTTCTGCTGTGAAGTTGTCAGTTTGTAGACAGTTTGTAGGTTGGCAGTGTATATTAAGTCTTTGTCAGCCCTCCCAATTTTATTGAATGTGACATCTAGCGTCGTCAATGCCAGCCAATGAGTTAATATAAAACAAACACAAAACAGGCCAGTTAGACTCTTTACGTTAGTGTTTTTCATGGTCTAGCCAGTATGCGTTGAATTACAACTTGCATACTACTGTAAATAAATATTTAGATACTCCTGTCTTGTATATAATGCAGAATGTTTCAATTGAATTTGTAAATGCATCCCTCTCCCCTCATTCAGATCCCTGAGGTCGAAAAGCCAAAAGAGAACAAGAAGAACAACAGGATACAGTTGTCTAGTACAGCAGCTTTTGCCACAGTGTCCAAATACAAGCCAGACTCATTGGAACAATGTGCCAAAGAAAATGCGCTTGCTCTTTGGATTGATCGTACCGAGCTACCTGCTTCCAGAGTTGAGTTAGTGCAGTGCAATTCAATTTGGACTTGTTCTGAATAGGCCAGGAGTTGGTTATTAGTACTGTTTGGTTTTACAATTGTAAGTGTTTGGCCTATTTTAAGTTCCAAACATGATGCATGCTTCCTTAAATTCCTTATTAATTGTAAGCTACATATGACTTGTACCCCCCTGGACAGCAGGAGTTTTATTTTACTGCATTTACTTTGCAAATTTAACCGAAATAAAGCCAGTGTCATGAAAATAAGTGTTTACTTCTCTGTCAATGTTCATTCGAAATTGTTGGAAACCTTTATTCATTGAGTTTTTGGGTTTTTTTTACTAAAACCTTGTGTAGCCTTCATACAATATAAGGGGAACCTGTAATAAAATATTATTTTTGAAGGAAATAGTCATTCATTTTGTCTTCATTGTTACTTACAACATGCCTAAAACAACTTCACATTAAATTGTGAAAGTAATTGGAAAAGGTAATATTTATCCAATTAATCAATTAATAGTCCAGTTAATAAATTATAAAAATAAACGTTAGTTGCAGGCCTCGTGTAATATCATAATAAATTTAAGTCACCCGTTTAGCTTTGCACGCTATTAACAAGAGTATATAATGACCTCCAGCTACAAAGTCATCATAATCTATTTCAGGGTTCACCAAATCTGGACCTCGATGCCATCTATCCTGTCGTGTTTTCTACGTCTCTCTCCCCTAACACACCTGAATCAAATGATTATGTCATTAGCAACCTCTCCAGAAGCCTGATAATGATCCTGATTATTTGACTCAGGTGTGTTGGAGGAGGGAGACATGGAAAACACGACAGGAAAAGTGGCTCTGAGGTCCGGATTTAGTGAACCCTGATCTATTTGATATTTGGATCAATTCAAATCAATTCAAGTACACAAGTGCGATTTCCTACTGGCACTCCTCATTTAGAGAGGATTTTTACAGTAAATAGGAAAAGCTGTGGTGGAAAGGCATCTCACATTCACATGCATTTTCTGAAACATTCATTATTCATGAACTCCCTGCTTACTTTCGCAGCTAAAATTCACACTGTGGAGCGCAACATAAGCATGTTCACGTTTCATCAAACTGTGAGCAGGCGAAATTACAGCTCCTCTCAAGTACTCGCAATACATTTTTAATTTATTTCTAAGATAAGCAACATTTACATAATACATGTACATACTTATTCCTGAATACACAAATTTATGATGCCTTGCAGCTCAAATCTGGTTGATGTACTGTATATCTGCAGGGTCTGAATGATGTCAATGATAGCAAAATGAGTTAGGGTTGGCCTGAAGTGGCTTGCATGTTGGATTAAACTCAAATCAATTAGGCAGTGGAACACTTGTTGAAACACTTATCACAACATTAGGCATACATGCACTTACTAATTACAATCAGACAAAATGCAAGGCCTGCATTAGAAAATAACAACAAAGTACTGTACAGCTTAGTTGTAATTGAAAAAATGTACAGTGTGTGTTTTACAATAACATAGAAATGTAATATATTAAAGAAGCATGGACTGATGGACCTTAGATCTTTTTTGGTTCATTATGAGAAATATACCATTGGCTTTATTGTCAGGCTGTCCTTCTGTATGATCTACTCAGCAGGGGTCAACACTAGGGGTGCAACGGTTCAGTTAGCCAACGGTTCAGTTTGAACCTCGGTTTTGGGATCACGGTTTCGGTTCGGTTTCGGTTTGTGTTTTGCTTTTTTTTTTTAAACTGCCTTTATTTTGCTTTTAAAAAAATGAAATAAACACTTAAAATGTAAACATTTTCGACTGCTAAAATACCTCTTAGCTCTTTGACTAGTGTAGTGACTGACTACTGAAATACACACACAGTAGTAGAAAAGTTACTTGGCAAAGTAACTGGTGATACTTTTCATGTTTTTTTTCATGAAAAAAAAACAAAAAAAAAAACATCGTAACCTTTGCTGTTTTGAGGTCATTTAATGTTGTGAATCAACCGTTAAAGTTGATAAAATTGCTCCCGTTTTTGCATTAGTTCCCTTCTGTCTACTTTCGACATGTGAAAATTTTAAAACTGTTTCATCCTTTAAAGATAGACTCAAGATTTTGCCGATTTAGGAGTATTTTAGAAAAAAAGTTGCTTAGGTTCGCTCGGAAGGTTTACTACAACAGAGCCTTTCTGAGAAGTTTACTGTTCTAAAATGGCAGCTGTTTACTAACGCTACCGAGTCTGTCATTTAGCATGTAGTTCTATATGCATGAGATATCTAGTTGTAGATTGTATTCTGTCGGCTGCAGTCAGGAAATATTGGAGCCACCTAGCCTAGCATTGCGTTTGCTACAGCGTCTCAACACTCTTCCCTCTCCGTGTCTGACTTTTCTCGCCTCATTCAATCAATGTATTAACGAACATTGTCTCGTTGCAGAAACAGTGACCAAATCCGAACGGATGAAAAAAAAAAAAAAAAACGTAATGCACGAAAAACGTGCAGATTTTGAACGTAACGTACGGCGTACACATTTAAAAATCTGTGCTCACTTGTACAAATTACGACGAGACCGTACAACTTGACAGGTATGAATTATAGTGGACCGTCACAGTTAGGTAGTAGCACTCTGTAGCACGGGACGTCCAACTATCAGTGGTCAGGGCGAAACTATGTGTTTTAGCGAAATCATTTTCGATGGCTTTGCGTGCCATTTCATAAATGTCGGGGATTACGTTGTTGGAGAAGTATGTCCGCGAGGGAACAATGTAACACGGGTCAAGCGTTGCAAATAAATGAACGAAACCCGCCGTGTGTTTTCACTGGTGTCATCTTTGGGGTTGTCCTGCCCTGAGAAAGTGATATCTGTGGGTGATGCCAGCTGAGGTGTATACTGTATATATATATATATATATATATATATATATATATATATATATATATATATATATATATATATATATATATATATATATATATATATATATATATATATATATATATTGTCAAGCTCGGGTCTTCTACCAGAGGCCTGGGAGCTTGAGGGTCCTGCGCAGGATCTTAGCTGTCCCTAGGATTGCGCTCTTCTGAATGGAGACGTCGGACATTGTTCCTGGTATCTGGTGGAGCCATGCACCCAGCTTGGGGGTTACTGCCCCTCGTGTCCCGATCACTACTGACAGCGCCCTTGCCTTCACTCCCCACGTTTTCTCCAACTCTTCCTTCAACCCTTGATATTTCTCCAGCTTTTCATGTTCTTTTTTCCTGATGTTGCTATCGCTCGGGATTGCTACATCTATCACTACTGCCGTCTTCTGATGTTTATCCACCACCACTACGTCAGGCTGGTTGGCCATCACCAGTTTGTCTGTCTGGATCTGGAAGTCCCACAGGATCTTGGCTCGGTTGTTCTCGACCACCTTCGGAGGTGTCGCCCACCTTGACTCTGGGGTCTCCAGTCCGTACTCGGCACAGATGTTCCTGTACACTATGCCTGCTACCTGGTTATGTCGTTCCATGTATGCCTTGCCTGCTAGCATCTTACACCCTGCTGTGATGTGCTGGACTGTCTCAGGGGCCTCTTTGCATAGCCTGCACCTGGGGTCCTGTCTGGTGTGATAGACCACAGCCTCTATTGCTCTTGTGTTAAGGGCCTGTTCTTGTGCTGCCATGATCAGTGCCTCCGTGTTGTCTTTCAGTCCGACAATTTCCAGCCACTGGTATGTTTTTCCCATGTCAGCTACCTCCTCAATTTGTCGGTGGTACACACCATGCAGGGGCTTGTATATATATATATATATATATATATATATATATACACACATATATATATATATATATATATATATATATATATATATATATATATATATATATATATATATATATATATATATATATTATTTTAAAGTCGGTTTTTTTAAACAAAATTTGAGTATATTTTGAGTATATATATACATATATATATATATACATATGGCGGAAAACACAGACAAGACTGAAAAAGCAGTTTCTGCTCTTGCACTCCTCTTTAAAGAAACTGCTGTATTTTAAGCTAAAACAACTCTTGTGTTTGATAGAACAATATGTCTATATGCTGCCATAGCAGATTCATGGCACATTAAGCCCCCAAACTATTTCTAATTTGTCCGTTTTACCCTGAAAACCCCCGTTTACAGACGTCGCGCAACCGCTTTTGTTTCAACCCAGCCATAAAACAAAGGTAATTAATTATATTTATTATTCAAAATGTCAGTCGTTTTTAGCTTAGAATCATTCATTGATGTCTCAAATTTTGTTTAAAAAAAAAAAAACGACTTTAAAATATTATTCACTCACATATTTTAAACTTTTAAACAAATTATGTCACAATGAAAAAAATGGCGTCTGTAAAAAAGTCACGGATATCTACCTCATAACTATCGCTTAATTGTATTTTTTTATTACTGTCACATTTTCTCTGATATGTTAGATGATAAATAATTGATCCAAACAAAAAAAAGTTGAAAAAAATGTTTAAAAGGGTAAATATATGAAAAAGAAAATCTCGACCACTCCTTGATGTCTGCGATTTCTGCATTGCGACCCTTGTTATATTACCATGTTTCACCCATAAAATCCCAAAGAATCCAGCTGTGGCCATTAACAGCTGTGTCTTGACACTCAGTGATACATGCTACATGAAATTTTTGGATCGAAACAAAGTAGGTACGCGATAATATCTCGTTAAAGTCATGGCGTCTGTAATTCTGTTCTCGCGTGCTATCACCTCCAGATAGGGTTTTGCTGTTTGAATTTTTTTTTTTTTTTTTTTTAAATGCGCTCCTGCTCAAAATGTTTCTTCCCCCAGAAAGTTGAGATTTTAAGCTTTCCAATGATGTATCACACATGCATATCGGACAATTTTGAAAGTTGGCTAAATTGGGGGTCTCAGAGCGGAACTTCAAGTCACCTGAGTGTTTTCCGTCATATCTATCTATCTATCTATATATATATATATATATATATATATATATATATACACAAATAAATAAACCAGGGGAGATGGGAAGAGGGTGAGGAAAGCGTTTAATATGTATATTTACAGTATATATGTGTATGTATGTATGTTTGTGCTGGAGGAGGGGGGTGTAAGGCCAATTAGCCTGACCCAGATATCACTTAAATCCAAGTAATTAGTAGTATTTTTCAGGGTTTGAAATTACAGCCATTCTATGATATTAATTAAACTCAGTTTTGTTTAATGTATCTTGAAGGTTCAGAAAAAGGCTGTCATTTTAATTGAAAAAGATGAGCTTCAGCATCCGAGTCACAACAGAGTGATAGACCGGTCTGCCACCCTTAAAAACAGACGGCCTTCTTTGATGCTTCCAAGTAACTTGCAATTGTAGCCATTTTTTCCTGTTGCTCTACTGTATTAAAAATTAGATTGAAACAACAACAAATAAGCCTGTCGCAATATGCAGTAATTCCACTTATCGCACGGTAAATGACAATGAAGGCGGTAATTTCCCCGCTGCGATTTATCGCCTCGCGTGCGTACGTGCGTGCATGCGCGCGCGGCAGATGTGCGGCGGACGTGCTGTTAAAAGTTCGGCTTCCTTGTTACCAACTGCGCAATATGCTGTGACGAGGATTCACTCTGTTTTATTGACTTCTGGGTATGTTCGTTCTACACATTTGAACCTAGGCTACATTAATACTACAGGTCTTAATGCATGAATCCGATTTTTTTCGGGTTTTTCCGACTCGAGTGAGGCATTAACTTGACGGTCTGAACGTGACAAGTCGCATAGAACTGGACCATTTCAAATCCGATCAGGGGTCACTTTCGTATGTGGTCTAAATCCGATCTGGGCCAAATTTTTCCAGAATGTGGCTGGCGGTCTGAACTTTCAAGTCTCCCGAATCGGAATTGATGCAGCAATGACGTCAGCAAAGCGAAAGCGGCAGGCAGGACGGGAGCGATGTAGCTGTGCATTGGCTTCTAGCTTGAACTCTGCTTTTATGCACGAAGCAGGCTTGAACACGGTCATAAAAAAATAAATGAAGAAAAGGATAAGCCTGACAATTTTCAATTTTCATTCTATGCGCTAAATGAGCAATATTTCAGTATTGCTTACATGGCCAAGACGGGGCAAATTGACACACCCACATCATGTCACGCACACAAGTCAAGGCTTATGTGTGTGTGTGTGTATGCGTTCTATCAGTCCATATAAACTTTGAATAAAGGACTAAACGGGAACTGTTAATGTCTTTTATTCGTGTCATCTTTTTGGAAATCAAAATATGATCACCCTGGAATGACATACAGCTAGCATGTGTAATTTGTTTCGATGCTTCTGCACATGCGGTCACTTTGCTGAGCTCATCTCGGACTGCGAATTAGTGCGAATTAGTGCGTATGCGTGAAACTTGAACGGGCTCCATGGACAAAGGCAGTCTGAACGGGCACGCCAAAAAAACACATGACAAAAAATCGGATTTGTGCATTAAGACCTGCAGTATGAACCTAGCCTTAGTGAAGCCACATTTTTGTTACTGCTACTTAATTAACCTATTTTTCTCTGTTGTTGTTTAAGTGCAATTGTTTGTGTTACTACAACGTTATACCTCTGTGCCTAAATGCTTAAGTTATTGAAGTGCAATTTTATCTTTCCTTGAAAAAGACATTTATTCTGTGTTTCTGTGCGGTATTGATATTGTTGTCTTTTACTTAAAAGAGGCATGGTCTATTGTTTTTAGTTGTGATTTCTTAAAAAGTATTTTTGAATTTAAGAGTAAACGTTTATTGCGTTTAAATGGGTGTACTTAATATTACTTAGTATTATTAATAGACACTGTATTCTTCCTGTGTTATTGTAAATTGGTTTTTAAAAAATTGGGGGGGGCCGCAATAATATCGCATATCTCAATAATTTATGAGATAATTTATCGCCCACTGAAATTTGTTATCGCGACAGGCCTAACAACAACAATAATAACAATAAATACATTTTCAGTCTTTGTTAGGTGTTTGCGAAGTTTTGTGCTTGTACGCTACGTTCACTTACATCCTGTGCATCTCCTAGGGGCTAAGCCCCCCCGTTCTTGAAACCCATTGACACCCCTGGTTCCATTACTAGTGAGCCATTTCTTGTAAAGGTCTGTTCTTTTGGTTACTTAGTTTGTCCTGGTAACCTGGTGCCCATCGACACTATGTTGTTGACCGCTTTCTACTTAGAGTGCTACCATTTTTTTTTAACGGTTCTGGGATTGCATCTTGTTAACTGTGATGGTGTATCTTAGGGTGACCAAACGTCCTCTTTTGCCCGGACAAGTCCTACTTTCACGCAGTATCCTCGTTGTCCGGGCGGGTTTTATAAATTCATAAAAATATGCGGTTTTTATGATTTTTTTTACGGGACCAACTTGAAGAGAATTCCTCCGGCCGCTAGGGGGCAGCGCTTGCCTGCGTTGACGTTGCTCCTACTTGTAGGGGCGGCAGAAGGAGTAGATCTTCTTCTTCTTTTTTGTTGGCAGTTTACCCTTTGTTTCATGGGGAATTACCACCATCTACTGACGGTTTGGCGAGAGCTCAGACTACAGTAAGGAGTTCAATAAGAAGTTCTAAAAGACGTGGCTCCATAAACCTTTCTGTAAGTTTCTCCTGTTAATGCCGATCACGTGTCTTCTGCTGTATATAGGGTTATATGTGTACACAAAGATGCAGTATATTGTATGAGTCTTGTAATTGTTCTGCGTTAGTTAGTGGTTGAATGCTAGTATAGCTAAATAGCTGTGTTGCATATGAGTTTTTTTTACGATAAATACGTATATAATGGCAACTGTTGACTTCTGTCGGAGATTTGTACTGGTGTAATCTGTAAAATCCCGTTTGTTGTTGCATCTTTGCGCTGCCGATGGTAGAAACTTGAAACTTTTATAGCAAAGTCTGATTTTGCTTCGGCTCCCGTATTCGCTAATAGGGTAGCAATCAGTGACCTCAGCTGTGCTAGGCATTATGGGCAATGTAGTTTTGAATTTGAACTGCTGCGTTTGGAAACATGCTGGTTGAATCGCTTGTCAGTTTATTTCAGTTATTGTTTGCGTACAATTTAGAACATTGTATGAGAATAAAAATTGAGTGGGAATAACATTTTGTCAACGACAATTGTCGTGATCGTAATTTTAAAAAATGTTGAGTTGGCACATAGCCAACTGTGTGTGTGTATTAACTGGACTACATTTCCATGAGTCTGCATTATATTATTTTTTTTTAATAATTATTCTTTTTTTTTTTTTTTTTTTTTTTTTTGATTTTTTTTTTTAAGGAAGAATAAAGCCTGTTGAGTAAAAAAAAAAAAAAAAAAAGTGGGAGATATACGCATCTTTGAGTTATCTTCGAGTAAAATTCAAGTATCTCGAGGCCGGGCCGAGTGTCCTCTTTTTAGGAAATCAAAATATGGTCACCCTAGTGTATCTACCTTGTAATAAAATGTATGGCAAGTACATATAATCATGTGAAAAAAGGAATTTGCTCCAAACAGCATGCTGAGCTTAAGGAGGATTTACAGTATAGCAGCAAAAAGGTTATTCACTCATTATGATGGAAAGGTTATGCAACAAGAAAAGTTAATCGGCAAGGCAAGTGTCTTCAACATTTTTAGTTCTACTCTCTCACAAGTCTTTGACCTTGAAGAGTCCCCTCCATCTCATTTTGCTTCCGCACAGTAGGACATCAGCATTAAGACAAAAACAAATGTGCGTAATGCGACTGAACTCGCCTCTAACCTCAAAACACATTCCATTGGAATTAGGCGCCAAGAGGGCGACAACTGGATGGAGGCAGAGCAGGTGCAATACAACTAAATAGCCTGGTATTGCCGTTTTGATATCGGCACTGATTAACAAGTTACACTCATTGCCTCTTGACTACCTGCATGTGCTAAACTGTACTTACATCGTTGTCCTTGGCCAACAAATTAATCTGCGTGCAGTTAACTTTCTCGAAATCAAGGAATGTAGGTGGCATGCACGAATTTTTTCCGTTCCCACCACGTCTCGAATGACTGATAGCTGAGCAACAAGATAACATGATTCCTTTTTCCAAACCCCCATGCCGTTGTGACGCTTACCTGTGGAAGAACACACAACCGGTTGATGAATGAGCAGTTCAGCTGAGCTCAACAATTCCCAGGCGAGGTACAAAGCGAAAAAAAACAAGACATTTTTATTCCGACGAGCCTACGTTGAGGATTGAAGTTCCTCCACAGAGAAGCCCATTCTGTTCCCACCAGTTTCTATTGGGAAGCGCGCCATCGTGTGGTGAAAAAGAATTCAACCCGCAACAGGTGAACGGGTGGATTATATATGGAGGTAGATTTGTGTCTTTATTATTCAATCAAAAAAAAAGTTGCTTCGATCAAATAAAAAGTTGCTTCAATCAAAATATATATTTTCAATCGAAGAAAACCTCACTTCAATCAAAAAAATGTATTTGAATGCAAAAATAAATTCTAAACTCAAAAAAATATATTTGAAAACTATTTTTCTTTGATTGAATTTTATTTTTTTGATTAAAGTCAAGTTTTTTTTTATTGAAACACCATTTTTGATTGAAGTCATGTAATTTTGCGTTTGGACCACATTTTGGCTAGGACATTTGTGTCTTTATCATTCAATCAAAAAATAAATTGCTTCAAACAAAAAAAAAATATTTTCAAAAGAAAAATCACTTCAATCAAAATTTTTTTAAAAAATCAATCGTAGAAAAAAAGGTTTGAATGTGAAAAAATATTTGAGACTCAGAAATTCGCATTTGAACACTTT
This sequence comes from Corythoichthys intestinalis, assembly GCF_030265065.1. Lineage (NCBI taxonomy): Eukaryota > Metazoa > Chordata > Actinopteri > Syngnathiformes > Syngnathidae > Corythoichthys > Corythoichthys intestinalis. Next base: position 37,146,191 of record NC_080400.1, read on the forward strand.
ATTTTTCATTCAAACTGTTTTCTTTGATTGAAGCAATCCTTTTTGTGTTTGAGCCATATTAGGGGTAGGACATTTGTGTCAAAATCATTCAATCGCAATAAAAGTTGCTTTAATCAAAAAACTATTTTTAATCAAAGAAAAAAATCATTTGCAAAAACTTTTTTTTTTTTTAATATATTTTTTATTTGAAATATATATATTTTTTTATTGAAGTGTCACTTTTTTTGAAAAGCAAAAAGTTTTGAACTCTTTCTTTTTTTTTCAAAGTGGAAAAAGTTTTGAACACATTTTTTTTTTTTAAGTGGAAAAAGTTTTGAAGGCACTTTTTTTCGATTGAATCATTTTGACACAAAGATTCAACTTCAACGCTAGTTCCGGTATGTTTGATTGGCAGGTGGCTATGCCAATGACATAAAAGTATGAAGCAAGCATAATGGCCACCAGGGCTCCATCCAGCCATCGGAGTCGGTTGGAGTCTAAGCCGAATATAGGGCACCGGTACGGGCGTGTGACATCAGCATTTCACCGGAGTACGGTGCCCTGTTGCTTAATGTGATTTAACACGGCGAACTTCACCCGCTGCCCTGACGTGAGGGTTGGCAATTGGTTCCAACCGGAGTGTCCGCGACGCGCCGGTACGGGAGTGGTCGGCGAGTGGCCTGACACTAGCCTGCCCAGTAAGCGAGTGGACTACCGGCGAGTCGCCGGCGTCCACGCCGGCAGCCCCATCGCTTCAGCTTTAAATGAGTGCCGTGTCATTCGCGGGCCATCTACTCGACAGGCGGCCTACGCGCCTGGGGGGTGATATCGGGGTCCGACCAGTGTGACACGACAGGGCACCGTACCGTTGCGGGTACTCCGGTGAAATGCCGATGTCACACGCTCGTACCGGTGCCCTATATTCGGCTTAGACTCCAACAGACTCCGATGGCTGGATGGAGCCCTGGTGGCCATTATGCTTGCTTCATACTTTTATGTCATTGGCGTAGCCACCTGCCAATCAAACACACCGGAACTAGCGTTGAAGTTGAATCTTTGTGACAAAATGATTCAATCGAAAAAAAGTGCCTTCAAAACTTTTTCCACTTAAAAAAAAAAAAGTATGTTCAAAACTTTTTCCACTTTGAAAGAAAAAAGAGTTTAAAACTTTTTGCTTTTCAAAAAAAGTGACACTTCAATAGAAAATATATATATATTTCAAATAAAAAATATATTAAAAAAAAAAAAAAAAGTTTTTGCAAATGATTTTTTTCTTTGATTAAAAATAGTTTTTTGATTAAAGCAACTTTTATTGCGATTGAATGATTTTGACACAAATGTCCTACCCCTAATATGGCTCAAACACAAAAAGGATTGCTTCAATCAAAGAAAACAGTTTAAATGAAAAATAAAGTGTTCAAATGCGAATTTCTGAGTCTCAAATATTTTTTCACATTCAAACCTTTTTTTCTACGATTGATTTTTTTTTTTTAAATTTGATTGAAGTGATTTTTCTTTTGAAAATATATATTTTTTTGTTTGAAGCAATTTATTTTTTGATTGAATAATAAAGACACAAATGTCCTAGCCAAAATGTGGTCCAAACGCAAAATTACATGACTTCAATCAAAAATGGTGTTTCAATCAAAAAAACTTGACTTTAATCAAAAAAATAAAATTCAATCAAAGAAAAATAGTTTTCAAATATATTTTTTTGAGTTTCAAATTTATTTTTGCATTCAAACACATTTTTTTTGATTGAAGTGAGGTTTTCTTCGATTGAAAATATATATTTTGATTGAAGCAACTTTTTATTTGATCGAAGCAACTTTTTTTTTGATTGAATAATAAAGACACAAATCTATCTCCATAGATATAAGCATCGATGCCCTGAAACAGTAAGTATTACTGGCACAAAACACTGGCCATTCATATGTGGAAGAATATAGTTAAGTTTAGCGCTGCATGATGTTCTACAAGCCTCATTTAGACCAGGGTTTCTTCAGCTACAAGGGGAATGGAGTGAGTTGTGATAGTTTTTACTTAAGAGTGCCTTTAAAGCAAGAGAATGACAGTGTCGCCACCAGCTGAAATATGTACATTTAGTTTAAAATGTGGTGCATCCTTGGGAATATTTGTGTCACAACTTATGCCCGGTGCAGGGTAAGATGTGCCTTTGGAAAAAATAAAGGTTGTGCCATTGATTATAAAATATAAGAGATAATTTTCATCTCAGACATTTTGGTGTTCTATTAAAATAAGACAAAAACCACATTACTGTATTATTTATTCAAAATTGCAACACAAAAACCCACTTTTCTGCAACAAGGCAGGATACTTTAATCTCATCACACTCAATATCCGCCACCATTCCAACATAGTTAAAGGATTTGTTTTTACATGTAAACTTCATAATGACAAAGTCACCCTGCAGAAGACAGTTCCTTTCTTGTAACCATCATCACTCTGGAAATCTGAATTCTCAACAGTGGCATTAAGTGGAATGGTAACATCACTCTCTTATGAGCTACTGTACACAACTGTTTTCTTGTTTTTGTGTTTTATTTCAGGTGTTCAGTTTTTTTTCTCTGTTATTCATTATTTTTGTTTTCATTTTCAGACTTTATATCTTATTTTTCCTCTGTAAGCCGTTTCCAGCTCACTTAGATGGCTGTCACGATCCTCGTTTTTACTTTCTTTCTTATAATTCTGTTTTTTTCCCCTGTCTTTCTTGCCACAGTTATTTCATGATCAATTGTATGAATGCAATATACAATTAATATAAAATTCAATAAAATATATTGTAATAAAAAATATTCAGGAGTGCCAGTTGTACAATTTAAAAAACAAAAATCGAACGTGATACAGATTTTTCCCCCGTCACTCAGCGACTACTATTCCTGTTTATTATAGCCCCTCCCAACGCAATTTGATTGACAGATCATTCCTTTCGGTAAAAGCAAATGCAAAAGGCGAAAGCATCCTGGACTGGCGCAATGTTTCCCATGAGCTTCTGTTTTTTGCCCCCCCCCCCCCCCCCCCCTTCAGCTACAGTTCTGGATCCGGTATGGCTAGGAAAAATCTGTATTACCTGCAATTTTTGATTCATCATTTATTTGGAGAGATAAGGAAAAATCATTTTCACAACTGCTTAGGGCATTTTCACACTAGCAAGTTTTAGTCTGTTCTTTTTCTCAGATAGTCCACTTCGTTTTGTAAATGTGAACGTGCATTTGAACTCTAGTTCAGAACACACAAACGAATTCTGGTCCGCTCAGTATCGTGAGTCTCGGTCCGCTTTAAAGGCACTCTGCTTCTCTTGTGAATGCAAGCGGACCAGGGTGGCTTATGCTACATTACGTGCAGCTGCTGTGAAGCGCCACACTCCCCTCCTAGGTATTTCTTACTCTAAATTCATCCAATCAATGAGTGAGCCTTTCGCCCACGTGATGTTACTTGAAAAGTTCGGTTGGCGCAGTGTGAATACTGAACCTTTTCTGTCAACAAGTAATTTACAAGTGTTGTTGCGAGTTAGCTCTTCAACGAGACCCTGCTACGCTAGGTCAAATGTGAAAGTGCCCTTAGAGAAGCAGCTGACATGCTGGATAGGTTACCTCAGCCAACTACCCTGTCCCCGAGACAATCAAATCGATAACTAACCATTTAAAAGTAGAAGTCAATGACAGAATTGGGTCGCTTCCAGTGATGTTTGCATTAATATGTCCTAATAAGCACATTATGCGAACAACTATCGCTTTTTTTGTGATAATCGATAATTGTTGATAATTGATAAATGTTCATTTTTATTTTATTTATGTGCTCCTGAGCAGCCCAAAGAAGCGTTTTTTTGTTTTTGGTTTTTTTTTCTGATTTTGGCTGTGCTTCTGGACAAAAGCAGTAGTGTTTTACCTGAAGGAAGGCTCCATTTTTGTTTCTTTTTGTTATTCCCTGACAAAGAAGTTTTTTCAGTTATATTTAATTTCTTTATTTAGACAATGTTAAGTTTAAAGACAAATGCTTATTTTTTTGCAGTCCTGGACAGTTAAGAGATAACAAGTTTGTATTTATTGTGTATGTTCATTTATGTTCAGATATTGCAATTTAAATTTGCTAATGAAATCCAGACATTTAGTCTATATTTTCAAAATGTTTCTTTCGTAGTTTTTGAAAACAAAAGGTTTGAATCGAACTGTGTGTCATCTGAACCAATACATATGAAAGTTAGTATAAGTCAATACACCACAATGTCCCTACTAATATTGAGATCAAACCTACGCCCTTGGATAAAGCATTCATGCGCAAAATCAGTGAGGGGCAGTATTACCCAGCAATCATTCTTGGTGGTGCCTTTGCGAAGCATTTGACGGGTGACCGTTTCTGCGTTCAAATTAGCATGAAAAGGACTTTTCCAAAATTTTACCTCGAGGTGTGTGATAAACAATACTCTTCAAAAGTCATGTAAAAGCCATAGTTTTTTTTTTTTTTTTTTTAAGAAGTAATCATAGTTCTAGGACGTTAGCATGTCCTGGTATTTATTTTGAAATTTTAACCGGATCTTTTGCTGCCATGTTGTCTAACGTGATTCACAGTCAGTGACCATAGTATTAGTCACTATGACTATACACCATAGATGCAGCTCGACCGAAGCATTAGCACGCATCAGATCACTATTACAACTCCTACTACTTGTAGAAGTTGCAAAATAGTGTGCGAATGGACTGGAGGGTAATAGGGTTAGTCCATAATCCCCATAGTGTCCATTTGGGCATGTGAGCGATATTCTCTCCAAATTAGCTAGCGAGAGGGATTTTTTTTTTTTAATCAAATCGCAATGGCACCAGCTCGAGGTGAAATTAGTTAAAACAGTTATCCCCCATGATTGATCTGAAAAGCGCACTGTTGATATCGCCGTTAAAGAAGGTATGTAGCTTGGAGACTTGGACGAATCATGGTGATTTTGTGGATCTTCCACAGGCACACCGGACTGTAATTTTTGGCCAAAGAGAAATACCGAATTGAAGATGTCCCATGGCCACTACACGTTTTCCCGGGAAAAGTGTAGACGCGAACTGGAGCTCTCCGACGTTAGACCGACTTGCATGCGTGAACGGGACGCCGTGGATCCTACACTTGCTGGGGGAGTGCGTCGATAACGTGTGGGAGTACAGCAGTGTTGTGATCGGACTCATATCTATGGTCTGCTTTCTGCTATCCACTTTGCCGTAAGTTGAAATATACAATAGAAATAAAGACCACATTGTAATGTAAACTCATTTTTTTAATATATGTATTTATCTGATTTCTCTTAATTAAAATGGCATGGAGTCCTAGTATAGGTATTTGTTGAAAAAATGTAGTGTCTCTTCTCAAACCAAGAATATTTTTCGAAGGATCATTTAATTTTAAGATGCAATATTCAGTTTCATATACAGTAAATTTTACGTTGCAATAATCTATTTCTTCTCAGTGTTGTATTTGGCAGCTTTTTTAATTTCTGTTTTAGTCTTATGGTGGAAAATGCTTCGTAGTCTTAGTCATATTTAAGTCATTTCCAGCAACAAAATTGTTAAAAATGTCTAAATTAATTTGTCTTTTTATTGCTTTGGGTGAATCTGTACATATAATATCGTATTCAGTCGATCGAAGACTCAATCGGTATGATCATGAAATAGATTATTTACACTCACAAGTCACACTCGGCAATCTGTTTGTGACAAGCCTTACTTTTTCTGACTTCGAAACTCTTGGTGTTTCTCTCCCGGCTTGGCAAGGCCAGATTCAACTCTGAATACTAATAACTAATATACCACTGAATGGTGTACTACATTCTGACACTGATTTGTATTTATGTAGTATATTATCTAAATACTGTAGTATTTGTCCATCTCATTCATACTTTTTTATGTATTTTCCTGTCTTTCTCATAGTCAGGTTCATGAATCCTATCGGAGTGGTAAAGTGGATGAGGCCATGTCTTTTGGCTTCCTCTTCTTCCTTTTTAGTGGTGACGTCACAAGCTTTGCAGGCTGCTACCTCACCAGACAGTTGCCAATTCAGGTAACTTACACCCACACATGAAATCTTCAGAGGTTTTTTTCTTTTTATGATGCACCGATATCACCTGTTTTCATTTTTTACGAGAAAATACCAAGAACTGATACTTGATAATGAGCTGTTCCTTTCCAACTTCATACTCATTCTTGTGTTGTCTTCACAGGTGGTCACTGTGGTTTTCTATATCTTCACAGACCTGATTCTCATCTCTCAGTTTATTTACTACAAGATGAAGAACAACTCAAGAAGAAGTAAGTGTGCTGAGATTTCATTTGAAATCCTTTTGAAGGCCATAACAAATAATGAAAGGATGTACAGTACTGGGGTTGTTGCGACATTTTGGCTTATGCACTTGGCACCAGGACACCCTAGGCCGCAGTTCAATGATCGACTTTGTAATTGTGTCATCGGACTTGCGGCTGCATGTTTTGGACAGTAGGGTGAAGAGAGGGGCAGCGCTGTCAACTGATCACCACCTGGTGGTGTGTTGGCTCCGATGGCGGGGGAAGATGCTGGCCAGACCTGGCAGGCCCAAACGTATTGTTAGGGTCTGCTGGGAACGGCTGGCAGAATCCCCTGTCAGAAAGAGCTTCAACACCCACCTCCGGCAGAACTTCTTCCTTGTCCCGGGGGAGGTGGGGACATTGAGTCCGAGTGGGCCATGTTCCGCACCTCCATTGTTGAGGCGGCCGATCGGCGCTGTGGCCGTAAGGTAGTTCGTGCCTGTCGTGGCGGCAATCCCCGAACCCGCTGGTGGACGCCAGCAGTAAGGGATGCCGTCAAGCTGAAGAAGGAGGCAAACCGGGCCATTTTGGCCTGTGGGACTCCGGAGGCAGCTGACTGGTACTGGCTGGGCAAGCGAACCGCAGCTTCGGCGGTAACCGAGGCAAAAACGTGGGCGTGGGAGGAGTTTGGCGAGGCCATTGAAAACGACTTCCGGACGGCTTCGAGGAAATTCTGGTCCACCATCCGGCATCTGAGGAGAGGAAAGCAGTGCACCATTAACACTGTGTATAGTGAAGATGGGTACTGCTGACCTTGACTCGGGACGTCGTGCGGTTGTGGGGAGAATACTTTGAAGACCTCCTCAATTCCACCGACACGCCATCCTTTGCGGGAGCAGAGTCTGGGGACTCCGAGGTGGCCTCGCCGATCTCTGGAGTTGAAGTCACTGAGGTGGTTGGAAAGCTCCTCGATGGCAAGGCCCTGGGGGTCGATGAGATCCGCCCGGAGTTCCCAAAGGCTCTGGATGTTGTGAGACTGCCGTGGCTGACACGCCTCTACAACATCGCGTGGACATCGGGAACAGTGCCTCTGGATTGGCAGACGGGGTGGTGGGCCGCCGTTTTAAGAAGGGGGACCGGGGGTGTGTTCCAAATATAGAGGGATCACACTCCTTAACCTCCCTGGTAAAGTGTATTCAGGGATGATGGAGAGGAGGGTTTGTCGGGAAGTCGAATATCGGATTCAGGAGGAGCAATGTGGTTTTCGTCCCGGTCGTGGAAAAGTGGGCCGGATCTACACCTTCGGCAGGATCCTCGAGGGTGCATGGGAGTTCACCCAACCAGTCTACATGTGTTTTGTGGATCTAGAGAAGGTGTTCGACTGTGTGCCTCGGGGAGTCCTTTGCGGGGTGCTCCGGGAGTACTGGGTACCGAGCACCTTGGCAAGGGCTGTTCGGTCCCTATACGACCGGTGTCAGAGTTTGGTCCGCATTGCCGACAGTAAGTCGAATTCGTTCCCAGTGAGGGTTGGACTCTGCCAAGGCTGCCCTTTGTCACCGATTCTGTTAATAATTTTTATGGACAGAATTTCGAGGCGCCGAGCGGTTCGCAGGCGAGTGTCAAGCAGTTGGGATGAAGATCAGCACCTCCAAATCCGAGACCATGGTCCTCAGTCGGAAAAGGGTGGAGTACCCTCTCTGGGTCGGGGATGAGATCCTTCCCCTAGTGGAGGAGTTAAAGTATCTTGGGGTCTTGTTCACAAGTGAGGGTAGGAGGGAACAGGAGATCGACAGCGTCTGCAGTAATGCGGAATCTGCACTGGTCCTTAGTGGTGAAGAAGGAGCTGAGCCGAAGGGCGAATCGATTTGCTAGTCGATCTACGTTCCTACCCTCACCTATGGTCATGACCTGTGGGTCATGACTGAAAGAACAAGATCCCGGATACAAGCGGCCGAAATGAGTTTCCTCCGCAGGGGGTCCGGGCTCTATCTAAGAGATAGGGTGAGAAGCTCGGTCATCCGGGTGGGACTCGGCGTTGAGTTGCTACTCCTCCGCGTTGAGAGGGGCCAGCCGAGGTGACCTCGGCATCTGGTTTGGATGCCTTCTGGACGCCTCCCCGGAAAGGTATTCCGGTCATGTCCCACCGGGAGGCCCTGGGAACGACCCAGGACACGCTGGAGAGATTAGATCTCTCAGCTGGCCTGGGAACGTCTTGGGATCCAACCAGAGGAGCTGGTTGAAGTGGCTGGGGAGAGGGAAGTCTGGGTTTCCCTGTTAAAGCTGCTGTCCCCGCGTCCTGACCTCGGAGCAAGCAGAAGTTGATGGTATTGTATGGTATACCGCCTACAAAAATTTGATATCACAACAGACCTAGGCAACAGCATGTAAACTTGAATATTAAAGCAATTAAATGATGTACAAAACAGTATTTGACCTAAAGGTACTGATTGATGTGTACTTTATATCATGGCTTCAATATCATCAGGGTGATATACTTAAAATTTCCCCCAAATATTTACAAACCGGGTTCCCAAAAATTTGGGATGCTATTCAAATTGCGAATATAAACTGAATGCAAATAGAGGGAATTGCCAAATTTCAATATACAGTGGTACCTCAACATACGATCGCTTCGACACACGATCTTTTCGACATCCGACGTAAAATTTGACTCGCCATTTGTTTCTACATTGACGACTTGCTCGAAATACGATGACATGACAGCGCTGCAGGCGGGTGCACGTTGGATTTTCTTGTGAGAGAAATCAACACAGGTCTCAAAAAGGTTAGTGAATGTGTTGAAGGGAAAAGGTGACGTTTACCCGGAGGGTCCTCCCAGTGACGAAACCCCGTGGCACAATGAAGGTGAGAGAGCAGGCCTGAAAGCCACTGGGGAAAAAAACGCGTGGCTTCTAACCGCTGAAGAGCCAGCCCGAAAGCCGCCGCGAAAGAAGCCCCAGTCCGCCCCGATCGGCAGCTGGGCCTGGGGCGAGGGGGCCCCATTCCCACGAACCGAGAACCACAGCGCTTTTGCGCGATTTATTTCAGAACTTGTGCAACACAACACGCCTACTGTCCGCTCCAGTTGACGGTAACAACAAAACATTCAAAGAGGAAGTCAAATACAACCGCACTATCTATCTCAGCCACGTGGTGCGTTCAGGTACAGCAAAAAACGTCCGCCACATTAGATCCCGATGAGTTCCTTTATTACAGGAATTATTATCATTTTATTATTCCAGTTTTATTAATAATTTATGTGTTTTGCTATGTGTAATTGCCATTTGTAATTGTACCAGCAGTATTTATTAAGGATTTAGTATAGGTTTTTGGGCTGTAGAACGAATTAATGGAATCATAACGTATTCTTATGGGAAAATCCTGCTCGACATACAACCATTTCGACTTACAAACAAGGTCCTGGAATGAATTAACTTTGTATGTACAGGTATTACTGTACTGCATAGAACATAGATGACATAACGCAAAACTCTCCGCCAAAAGAGAGGCAGCTCCGCCAAACTGTTCCCTGCCAGAAGTCGGCGTCCTAGTCTTGTCCACTATTGACTAACTGCCTTTCTATCCCACAACGCTCTCCGCCATTTACCCAGGTGAGAGGCACCTCCATCGGCTTGTTCACCGCCAAAAGTTGGCCTCTTCATATGGTCCTGGCTCGACAGTAGTTCCTCCAAAGTGCTCCTGGCCGTCTAGAGGCACTTTGGGCAGCTTGTTCGCCGCCAAAAGTCGTTTTCCTTGTTCGGTCGACTTTAAACCCCCCCTGTCCTGTGTGTTGTCTCTCAACATGACAATGAACTCCACGCCATTATATTGGAGTCAAGTGTGTGAATGATTTATTTAAGTAGAAAAATGGAATTTGTAACCAGGAGGTCATGGCGAAAGCTTGCCTCCTAACTGAAATACATCTCTCTGTGCACACGTACACACAGCAAGCTGTTGAAGCCAGGAATGTAAAGTTTTATTTTTGCATAATTGTGAAATAGCAAAGTCACCGCACGCATTGCCAAGGCCCACGAGCTTCCGACTGACATACCTTCTCCACTGACGGCCAATCAGGGCAAAGAGTATGCAAATTAGCTCCAGTCAGATGCATATTAATGAGAAACAGGATCTTTGCAGAGGAGCCTGACAAGGACCATCTAAAATGGCTTAGAAAATGACATCCTGGGCACTTTCAATACAAATGATCACATAAATGGTAAAATGGCATCCAATGTTATGAAAAATAATGTTAAAAAAAAAAAAAATTCAATCGATAAACGGTTTCATGCATGAAATGGCCTTGTCCCAACTTGAAATTTGTTGACTCAATGGAAATTAAAATCAGTATATTTTGTCTTCTATATGATATATTTTCTCAGCTTTTGACCAGTCATCCATAATCTATTCTGAATAAAATACTGAAATTTTGTACTTCCACATCATTGCATTTAGTTTTATTCACAATTTGTAGTTTTTTGGAATCTGGTTTTTACATATTTGCTGGCATACAACTATGATCCAATTTACGTAACAGTGAAAATGAACACTTATTAAGTCTCCTCTTACTGTGATGTCAATTTCTTTCTTTCTTTCTTTCCTTTCTTTCCTTTCTTTCCTTTCTTTCCTTTCTTTCTTTCTTTCTTTCTTTCTTTCTTTCTTTCTTTCTTTCTTTCTTTCTTTCTTTCTTTCTTTCTCTCTTTCTCTCTTTCTCTCTTTCTCTCTTTCTCTCTTTCTCTCTTTCTCTCTTTCTCTCTTTCTTACTTACTTACATCTAATTATGATTTTCGCTCTATATTTTTGTGTCTGTTCTAGAGAGTCCTGTGTTGAAATGGCTGTGTTTCCTGTGGTGTGGTGCTGCAACACTCCTCCTGTTGTTTTTACCCACACTCCTCGTAGACAATATTAAAACCTCAGACTCCACTGTAAGTGAATATTCGGGACATGTTTTTATCAACAAAAAAGTGGCTTTTAATGGGAAATAAAGTTTAATCTGTTCATGTCTATCATCAGGTAAAACATCAAATGCAAGATGTAAGGTTGTTAGCACGTTGTTATTAAAATAAATTGTTCAAAGAGAGTATTTTTACCCTGGACATGGTGTTTTTTTTGCTAGTGCACGAATGTAAATAAATGGGATAGGGAGATCTGTAATAAAAAAGACAAGATAAAAAATGTTTACATTTGTCATTAAAAGTTTCAGTGACTTGACTACATAAAGGAGATTGCAGATCTTATTGTTAAATTAGGCATGGTCAAAACTATCTTAGAGATAAAAAACATTCAGTTAACTATATTTATCCCTGGGACAATTTAGTTTACAGGGCATAGGTCACAGTAAGCACAGGACATTACAACATTAATTCATCTTCCTTAAATAAAAAAAAAAAAAAAAAAAAAAAACATCTGTCAATATGAAGGACAGCTAATGGATGCAGCCATTAGGTGCACTAGGCAAGTGCAATTGTGGCAATAAAAATTTTAAAACCATTTAATTGTTCACATTATGCTGTGTAGTCTATATCTGTTAAAATAGATTAAATCTGATAAAGTGAAAGAAAGTGGAGTTTGTAATTTTTATCTCCCTTTTCTGTTTCTTCTCAGAGCCCAATTCCATCCAAATCATTTGAAGTTTCTGGTTATATATGCGGATACTTGGCCACTGTATTCTACCTATCATCTCGCCTTCCACAGCTCTATAAAAATGTAAGTGACACTTTCATTGTATCAGAAATATGTGGTTTCCCATGAGAGATAATCTCTAGGATTGTTTATTCATATATGGCCCAATAAGTAAGCGTTTTTGTCCAAATAAGAAACGGGCATTTGAAGACCGTAGTGCTATTGTTCTGATGAACTTTACTGGCTCAACAGTGACTGTTACTAGTTTGAGAGTTTTTATCTTCCACTTCCAAGGAAACTTTGAACAAATCAACAAATGCAAACATGTTTCTCTTTCCTGTCATAGTATTAATTCAAATGACAAACAGCTATGTCGACATTTTCAATACTTGGGTTATAATTGCCACCAAACCAGTAAATTAATTACTCAGACTGAAACTAAAATCTATTGAGAAAGTTTATTATGTTTACTATCATTATTTTTAAAATGCTGCATTTTTTCTCCTTGGTTTGTTAGTTGTTTTGTGTCCTTTTTACTGCCATGACTGGCGATTCAAAAGTTTTATTATTTTTAAAAAATAAATAAATAAATAAAAGTATTAGTCTATAAAGACATTACAAATGGGCTGTGAATATGCAGTCTACACAAACCATTTCTGTTCTAGTTCCGTAGGCAATCTACTGAGGGCACATCCTACCTGCTGTTTGGACTGGCAATGATGGGCAATGGGACATATGGATTGAGCGTAATAATGGTCCTACCAGCACTAAAGGACTCGAAACAGAATTTCATCATCAAGCATCTGGCGTGGCTTATAGGCAGTATGGGTGTCCTAATTTTAGACTTCTTTGTATCCTTCAAACTACAAGCCTTGGTCAAGTATTCTGTTTGTGTATGCTTATGAATGATTAGCTCAGAGAGTAATTAATATTTTGTCTGTAAATAAATTAATCATAAAATGTATTTGGATGAATTAGTGGAAAAACCTTGACTTTGGTAACCAGGTAACGATCCAGTTCATTGTGTACAGAAAGAATAATCCTGCCAAAATACACACACCACTCACTCCACTGGAAGTTGACCCTCTCCTGTGTGATGAAGAGGAGCTTTCAGTCTTTTAATACCACCACCGTAGATCGCCACTTATTTTTATTTAATTTTTAATCTGTTTTATATGATACCATTCTATTCATTGAGAAAACAGCACAGACATTTATACGTACTATACTAGGTCTGAGTGATTGTGACAAAAATCTAAATTACAACCTTCTATCTTAATTTTGGTTAATGTGTGGTTATGATAAAAACCTTGTTTTTCTTGCCAGCAGAATTAATACTCTGGTGTTAATGTAAAAGAATTATGGTGCTTGCGTCTTAATGAAAATCATATTTTTTCACAAGAAAAATATGTTAACTTTCCCTAAACAATACGAAATTAATTAAAGGGAGAAGATGATGGAACTTTTGCAAACAAAAGAAACACTGGCATGTAAAAACTGAAAATAATTTCTCGTGCAAATAACCCTCGTGAAGTTGGTCCCTCATCATACGCAAATTTATAAGGCTGGGACGATCCGCTTTTGTCACGATCCAATCCGTATCTCGATGCCAGTGTGGCGATCCAATACGTATTGCGATACTTCAACTATGGCAACATATGACCTTTTAAAATGGATAAAAACACAGAGGAATGTATCTCCGTTTAAACTAGATGCCATTTGATGTTCTTTTTGTTTGTTTGTTTACATAGAAATAGGCATGACGTGATAACAATTTTTAGGTGCTATATTGTCTCATAAATTATTGAAGATATGGAATATTATTGCAATTTTTTTTAACCAATTCAACCACTAATGTAGTGACAATCATTCTAATAAATCACCCATTCACTGCAATAAATTGTTATTCTTCAATAAAGCAAACTAAAATAATATTTAAATAAAAAAACACAATGCATGATGTGTCATTTGAAAGCTAGCTAAGTGCAGAATATGAAATGGGTGAGAAACCCAACGCTATTTGTGTTCTATCCCAATTAGAGCCCATCAAAAGTGTTGTTTTGATCCAATGACTGTTATCTTGTCCTGCAAAGTGCGCATGTTAGCAAATTTGAAGCCAAATTAATCATTGCTAATCAGATTTTTCATAACGGGTGTCATTTTAAAGTTATTCTTAGTGTAGAATGTGAAGTATGTGAGATTTCCAGAAATCTTTTTTATTTTACATGATGAACATTACGTGCTTTTATTTTGAATTGTTCACCGGAATTATGTTTGCTAAGCCACTAACAGTAAGCTTTACACTCAGTAAAAAAAATATATAACAAAGTGCACTAGTTATTTTCGTAATACATGTGGTGACAGTAATAGATTATTTCTCTTTTTCGCACCGTTTGAAGTGTCACCTTTTAACCGCAAGTTTGCGTCTTGGAGAAGACTGCCAATGTTCTATAGCAGGCTAAAGTGGTTAGTACAGGGGTGGGCAAACCGGTCCTCGAGGGCCGCAGTGGGTCCTGGTCTTTGTTCCAACTGATTCAGCATACACAGTATAACCAATGAGGTTTCAGTGGAAACAAGGAGCACCTGACTGCAATCAACTGATTGCATTTGTAAAAAACCAGATTGGTGAAAGGCTGGCCTCATGATGGGTATGAACAAAAACCCGCACCCACTGCGGCCCTTTGTGGAATTAATTGCCCACCCCTGGGTTAGTACATTGTCTTTTCTCCATTAGCCTCAATGTAGCAATGCTAACATTTTACAATGTTTAATATAAATGTGTTCTCTTATTTTGTATGTCTAAACTTTCATTCTACGGGGTGTTGATGACTAATAAACATCTGAAAGGAACTCTGTGAAAGGAAGGAGGTTTCATATGATTTCAACATGCATGTGTGCCGAATGCATGCAGCACACCCAAACACGCACACACAAATGTATGCACGCACGCTCGCGGCGATTAAACGCAGCCGGGAAAATTACCAACCTCATTTTTATTTACTGTGTGATTAATTGACTTATTGCAAATTGTGACAGGCTTACATAGAGAAGTGCATTAACTGTTGCAGCAACTGTTCCTGCGCAAAATAGAACAAAAACTATTTAAAACACTTCACATTTCATACAGAGTCCCAATAGCGAAAAAAAAATTCTTCCAAAAAAAAGTTTTAAACATGTTACTGTCCTACTCAATTACTTTTAAACAAGAATACCGTTGAAAAAAACTTGTCTTTATTAAATACTTCATTGAGTCAGTCGACCAATGTCCGCTCACTCTGCTCAGAACACTTACACAACCGCAAGTGTTTAAACAAACTCAACAACGCGGCGTCTCTAAAGTATAGCGTTCCCAGGTTCCTCTGGCAAGACCAAAGCTTCAACAGCTGTCGCTCATCATTTACCTTAACAAGCAATCTAGAGCGCACTGCTGACCAAGAAAAGCAGCAGGATGGAGAGTGATTGGATCGGGACATCTCTAGTTTACTGGCTTGTTGCCGGTCCTGAGTTGGCGCAGCACAGTAGAAGTATCTAAGTATCGATCGTGTATCGATATTTGGATCGTGACATAAAGGATCAGGATATATCGCCGGATGACATTCTTTCCCATCACTACAAATTTCAATTAAAAATGATGTCAATCATTTGTGTTATGTTTGTTCTGTAAAAACTTTTTTTTGCGCTACTAGGGTCAACCAGCCCCCCATTAAAAATGGCTAAAAATTGTGTCAATCGTTTGTGCTGTTAAAACCTGTTTGTGCTGCAACGATTTTGTAGATATTCTGCTTTTAATCTGTAGTGATGATGTCACACGGCCCCCATTTATTGTATTATGGACCTGAAGTGGTGTAATTCGCTTGTGCTGTAAAAAATTTGGTTTGGACTGCTACCATTTTATAGATATTAAGATATTGATTTCGTGTGATGACATCACTCGCAGCACCCCATTTATTGCAAAATGGAACTGAAGTGGTGCCATTCATTTGTACTACATTTGCGCTCGTTTGAGCTGTAAAAATTTTGATTTTTGCTGCAATGGTTTTGTAATTTTTACAAATTATATATTTTTAAAACAAATAGCACAGTAGTGTTTGTGGTGGTGGTGGTGGTGGTGACGTTGACATTACAAATTAAAAATGTGTAATATCAATAAAACACTTTGTGGTGGTGGCGCCATCCGTACAATGTGTAAAATCTATGAAACCATTGCAGCGCAAACCAAAAGTTTCAAAGTTTTTAACAGGACAATTGAAAGGTCACATATCCGGGTCAAGTAGGGCTGAAGGGGTAGGGGGGTCGGTTGAACGCTTGATAACCTAAAAACAATACGGTAATTTGAAATAACTGCAAAGCCGTGGCAGCACAAACAAAGCTTTTTCAGAACACAAATGTAGGACAAACGAACAGCACCACTTTGGGTCCCATTTTGCACTAAATGGGGGGATGCAAATGACGTCATCACTCGAAATGAATATATCAATATCTGTAAAAGAAGTCCAAACAACATTTTTTACAGCACAAACAAATTACCTCACGTCAGGTCCATGATGTAGTAAATGGGGCGCTGCATCACCTCATCACTACAAATTAAAAGCAGAATATCTACAAACCCTTGCAGCACGAACAAAAAATTGTACAGCACAAACGATTGTCACCATTTTGGGGCATTTTTAATTTACCTCAGAATGACCTCTAAAAGAATTGTATGTATCTCAAAAACGATCGCAGCACAAACCAAACTTTTTACAGAGCAAACGATTGACATAATTTTTTATATAAATTTGTGTCTGACGATGGCCCAACTTCACGGAGGTAAAGAAATATACTTACATATGTTTTAGGCTGCTATCATTTATCTTTAATTTTGCCTCAAACTTCATACCCAGTTAATTTAATTATTGACAGATTTATTGTTTCCGCTAGACACTGAAACTGTTTCACTGCATTTTTTGTACTTTGTTACATTTTGTTCAACGTCATCTATGTTCATACCAAACAGGAAATAGTTCTGGAGCGAGTTTGTCTACGGGGATTGCTTGTGGAGTCCTATTGAGAAATGTAGTTGCTTTGCAGAACCAAAAGGTCAAAGGAAGACAACGTAGAGAAGGAATCGTGTCAATAAGATGGCCAGTGTTCGTACCAGTATTTATAAACAGTAACATGATGACATCATGGCGGCCTGTCATGTCTGCCTGTAACTGCCAATAGGGAATTTTAACTGCATTTTTAGTGCATTTTGTTTTGTTGTACTGGCTTGTTTAAATAATTAGAATATTATCTATTTTAAAAAAACCAAGATTTTGGAACATTCATTTTAAAGTACAGTATAAGTAGGGTTGCCCACAGTCCCGGATTGCACGGGACATCCTAGAATATAGGAAGTTCCAATTGGTACCGCCTTCCTATATTCCGGGTTGTCCCACGCAATCAGGGACTGTTGGGGACCCTAAGGACAGTATAAGTAAAATGACAAACTAGCCCTGTCTGCTTCTGACTCTCACACAAATGACTTGAGGTAGGCACTAGGAACCTAGCCAATGAGGCCATGGAATACCATGGGGAAAACATAAAGTCAGGTCAAATTTATGTAAATATCTCTAAATCCAGGGGTGAAAGTGGCAAGAATTACTTGCCGGAACTCCCTGACGTGAAGGTCGCCACGGCACCAGAAATTTTATTTATTTATTTATTTATTCTTTCTTTTTTTGGGGGGGGTGGGGGGTCCAAACCTCTTAAAGTACTGAAATGCAAAGAAAACTCTTTTAGTAGTTATTTCTATAACACATATAAAAAAAACAATTTTTTCAATGATATGCAAAATAAAAGTGAACAAAAACAGCAATAACCCCAACCTCCATCTTCTTTTTATTTCCTCACATAATAAATGCCAAATCTCAATTTTAACTACTTAAGCACATAGAATGTATATTAAAAATGAAGGTAATGTAAACATTTTTTAGTAATAAATATATTAGTAACATACATTCAGATTCAGAAAAATAAGTACAAATGACTTATATTATGCAGAGTAAAATGGAATATATTTTAAAGATTGCGCAAAGATTGGCTTTTTTAACTCATTAGGAAATGAATAAGTAGCCTATCATTAATGAACAAATATCCAGTCCAAAGTAAACAGTGACAGCTAAGATGTTCCGAAACTTCCCATCAGAGCAAATAAAACTAAATATGATAAATAAGCCTCAACTCTTTCATTGCTCTTAAAGATTTGATCAATTTTATGTTGCATTGCCCTTTTTTGTCGCATCAACCTTTTACTTTTATTTTTTTTTTATGTTCCAGAAAACAAAATCACAAATCAAACACAAACACAATGAGAGCTAACTATCCCTGCTGATCACATGTCAGTATGCCAGCCAATTGAACGGATAAATGAGTCCAGGCGTTTTGCTTTGCTGCGTGCATTCGCACATTGACGTGACTCGTCATCCATCGTCAGACTCCGATATCTGCAGCAGCTGGGGAAACTTCCATACCGTCTGTGGAATAAAATAAATAATAAATATTGGTGGAAACAGATGACGCTACACAAGCACTTTATTATGCTTGTTGTTAACACTTGTGTATGTAAATCTGATATTGGTAGATTGTTTTCTTCTTGGAGATGAAATGCATGTGTGGCAGCTTAGCATTTTTTTTTTTTTTTTACATAGCGTTTTGACAGTTGCCGTCATATTTTCAGAATCAAAGCACAGTGTACCGGAACAGCCCTGAATCTTATACCGGAACTGCGTTCTGGCCCTGAATCTTATACCGGAACTGCGTTCCTGACCGTTCTGGCCCACTTTCACCCCTGCCTAAATCCAGGGGTGAAAGTGGCTAGAATTTCTTGCAGGAACTCCCCGACGTGAAGGTCGCCACGGAGCCAGAAATGTTGTTTATTTATTTATTTGTTTGTTTATTTATTTATTTATTTTCTTAACCTCTTAAAACTACTGAAATGCAAAGAAAACTGTTTTGGCACAGTTATTTCTATAACACATACATAAACTGATTTTCATTCAAAATTGTATTTTTTCCATAATTTGCAAAATAAAAGTTAACAAAAACAGCAATAACCCCAACCTCCATCTCCTAATTTTTATTTTCCCTCTTTTCCTCATATACTGAATGCCAAATCTAAATTTTAACTACTTAAGAACATATGATGTATATTAAAATTGAAGTTAATGTTAACATTTACATTTGCTTTCTTTTCTTTTTTTCATAATAAAGATATAAGTAACACACACACACATATATATACATATATATGTGTATATATATTAGGGGTGTCAAACGATTACAATTTTTAATCGAGTTAATTACAGCTTAAAAATTAATTAATCGCAATTAATCGCAATTCAAACCATCTATAAAATATGCCATATTTTTCTGTAAATTATTGTTGGAATGGAAAGATAAGACACAAGATGGATATAAACATTCAACTTACGGTGCATAAGTACTGTATTTCTTTATTATAGCAATAAATCAACAAGATGGCATTACCAATATTAACATTCTGTTAAAGCAATCCATGGATAGAAAGACTTGTAGTTCTTAAAAGATAAATGTTAGTACAAGTTAGAGAAATTTTATATTAAAACCCCTCTTCATGTTTTCGTTTTAATAAAATTTGTAAAATTTTCAGTCAAAAAATAAACTAGTAGCCCGCCATTGTTGATGTCAATAATTACTTACACAATGCTCATGGGTGCTGAAGCCTATAAAATCGCACCCAAGCGCCAGCAGAGGTCGGCAAAACTCTGAAAAACACAAGTACACCTTTCACTGTGCAGTCATTTTAATCTGTTTGAGCAGGGCATTTGTGCGTTAATTGCGTCAAATATTTTAACAGGATTAATTTAAAAAATTCATTACCGCTCGTTAACGCGATAATTTTGACAGACCTACTATACATATATATATATATATATATATATATATATATATATATATATATATATATATATATATATATATATAATTTATTTTTTTACACAAAGTTTTGACAGTTACCATCATATTTGTGGAATGAAAGCACCATGTACTGGAACAGCATTCCAGCCCTGAATCTTATACCGGAACTGCATTCCTGACCGTTCTGGCCCACTTTCACCCCTGCCTAAATCACAGCAAGTTCCCAAAAGCAAAAAAAAAAACCCCAAAAAAACCGAAATTGATATTTATGAAATCAAGCAACAACGATCAGTGATATCATGAATAATTAATTAAGTCATCGTGTGAGTAAACCTGACAAAATAAGGTCCCTCCCTGATGTTTAACTTGCCTGGCGAGCTTTTTAACTGACATCGCCTCCTACCAATAGCTGAAAGCTACTAATTTAGGGGCGGGACTATGTAAATTATTTTTCGTGGGGCGGGACTTCCCTTTTAGTTACAGTTGGATGGGAGGAATCTACCGGGTTGACACGTAACTCAAGTTAAAGGTGCCCTGTGGGCCTGTTTGCGGATATAAGGCTTTACTTTTCCCGCAAAACGTATGCATTTTCGTCGGACGGAGAGAAACGGGACACTTTAGTTTGTAGCTAAATCTCTGCAAACCTAAAGTCGTTAAAGTGAAAATCTGAGCGTCCGTTTTGAAGTGAAGCGAGGAATAACCCGAGGGAAAGTACTGTTTCTCGTCTGCGTTGAGATGTTTCTGGACTGAGGAGTGAGTGTTAAATTGTGTGTTGAGTCGGGAAGTTTCCAGCAGCAGAGACGGAGCGTACTCGCTCAGGCGGCGGGGAGGGGCGCGGGTACAACATGGGAAACGGCTTGTGCTCGCGGAGGCAACGGAGGATTTTCCAGTGCCTCCTGCTCGTCACCGTAGTATGCGGAATGATGTACGGCGGGATGGTGTCTTACGAGATGCACAAGGAACTGAAGAGGACACAGGCCATGGCACTGAAATACCAGCAGCACCAAGAATCTTTATCGGCTCAGCTCCAAGGTAAACAGAATCGGTGTCGTGATTGCGCGTGACATATTGCGCTAAACTTGTTGAACAATGTTACTTTGTTTGTTTCCATCTGTCAAAATACACTTTTTCACAATCAGCGTGAAACTTTACAGTACAATTAAAATGCAACCCAGAGAAAAGCTGCACCAGTTCCTCCTACCTGACTGATTACTCATAGCTAAACGTCTACTCGGCCGATTGTAAATACTCATGTTCAGAGACCACAATAAAAGGCACAGTGATTTAGTTATGTATTTTTTTAATGAAAGCTATGTACCCGTCTACACCTGTTTGTTAAAACTACATTTGGACATTAGAATGAAGAAAAACGGATGCGTGATAAGTGATGCACGATAATACTTAAACTGCAGAACAGAAAATGTTGGCCCACTAGTTGTAAAAGTAACCTCTTTCAGCAACAAACGACATAGCAGACTAAATAAAGTTGTTGTAGCTCATCTGTAAGTAAACTTCTCTAGTCTGATAAGTATTCACTCAAAGACAGGTCATAACCTTTGTCTCAAGGTGCCATTTAATCTCATGATTAACCAGGTTAGGTTTTAATTAAGAGCTCAACTGTCAGCTAAGTAGATTGTCTGTCTTTTACTCTCAGTGTAGTGTAGTTTATTGCTCAGTCAGTTGTATCCTGCTATCTACACAACACTTTATCTTGAAGTCGTAAGGTCAGTCAACACATCTGCTACTGTCTTCCTTAAAGCAGGAGAGCAAAATTGTTAATGTTGTTTTTTTCCCCCACAGATTAAATGAATTCCCAGATGTGTTAGTAACATTTGCGACATGCGTTTGTCCAAATAATCCAAGGATTTAGCATCATCTAGTCTTAATAATACACCATCATTCTTGTATTGCTGTAATCAGCTTGTTTTACTAATGCAAGGGAACCCTCCATTTTCCCAGGCCATTTGCAGTAGATGTGGGACAAATTATCATTTAACGATATATCGTGATACAAAATGTCAAACCATGCATCGAGTTCAGAATAACTGGATCACAATATTCAGACTAGATGCAGCACTGCTACATGACTTGGTAAAACAGGTACTCCCCAGGTTAAATGTACCTGATTTATGTGATGTTGACTTTACAACGGCGCAGTCTCACAAAGTACACTGTTTGGTGATGCATGCTTTTATCTTGGTGCAGGAAGCGTAGAGCAGGTAGTACTAATGGCACGCGAGTAAAAGAGCATGTACGCACGAAGAACGTACTTGCACACACAAAGAAGAGCGCACGTGCACACACGAGGAAGCGCGCAACCAAACAAAGTCACAAATGTGTACTTTGTGTGAGCTGTAATTACAACTCTCAAGAATTATTTCACACACATGCTCGTGTCTTTAGTTACAGTGGGCCAAATAAGCATTTAGTCAACCAGCAATTGTGCAAGTTCTCCTACTTAAAAAAGATTACAGAGGCCTGTAATTGTCAACATGGGTAAACCTCAACCATGAGAGACAGAATGCAGAAAAACAGAAAATCATATTGTTTGATTTTTAAAGAATTTATTTCCAAATTAGAGTGGAAAATAAGTATTTGGTCACCTACAAACAAGCAAGATTTCTGGCTGTCAAAGAGGTCTAACTTCTTCTAACGAGGTCTAATGAGGCTCCACTCGTTACCTGTATTAATGGCACCTGTTTTAACTTATTATTGGTATAAAAGACACCTGTCCACAACTTCAGTCAGTCACATTCCAAACTCCACTATGGCCAGACCAAAGTGCTGTCGAAGGACACCAGAGACAAAATTGTAGACCTGCGCCAGGCTGGGAAAACTGAATCTGCAATAGGTAAAACGCTTGATGTAAAGAAATCAACTGTGGGAGCAATTATTAGAAAATGGAAGACATAAAAGACCACTGATAATCTCCCTCGATCTGGGGCTCCATGCAAGACCTCACCCCGTGGCGTCAAAATGATAACAAGAACGGTGAGCAAAAGTCCCAGAACCACACGGGGGACCCAGTGAATGACTTACAGAGAGATGGGACCACAGTAACAAAGGCTACTATCAGTAACACAATGCCCCGCTAGGGACTCAAATCCTGCACTGCAAGACGTGTCCCCCTGCTGAAGCCAGTACATGTCCAGGCCCGTCTGTGGTTCGCTAGAGAGCATTTGGATGATCCAGAAGAGGACTGGGAGAATGTGTTATGGTCAGATGAAACCAAAATAGAACTTTTTGGTAGAAACACAGGTTCTCGTGTTTGGAGGAGAAAAAATACTGAATTGCATCTGAAGAACATCATACCCACTGTGAAGCATGGGGGTGGAAACATCATGCTTTGGGGCTGTTTTTCTGCAAAGGGACCAGGACCACTGATCTGTGTAAAGGAAAGAATTAATGGGCCATGTATCGAGAGATTTTGAGTGAAAATCTCCTTCCATCAGCAAGGGCATTGAAGATGAAACGTGGCTGGGTCTTTCAGCATAACAATGATCCTAAACACACAGCCAGGGCAACAAAGGAGTGGCTTCGTAAGAAACATTTCAAGGTCCTGGAGTGGCCTACCCAGTCTCCAGATCTCAACCCCATAGAAAATCTGTGGAGGGAGTTGAAAGTCCGTGTTGCCCAACGACAGCCCCAAAACATCACTGCTCTAGAGGAGATCTGCATGGAGGAATGGGCCAAAATACCAGCAACAGTGTGTGAAAAGCTTGTGAAGCGTTACAGAAAACATTTGGCCTCCGTTATTGCCGTTATTGGTATTGACCTAATACTTATTTTCCACCATGATTTTCTAATAAATTCTTTAAAAATCAAACAATGTGATTTTCTGGTTATTTTTTCCACATTCTGTCTCTCATGGTTGAGGTTTACCCATGTTGACAATTATAGGCCCCTCTAATATTTTCAAGTGGGAGAACTTGCACAATTAGTGGTTGACTAAATACTTATTTGCTCCACTGTATGCATGATTCGTGACTTAAGACTATATAGACTAGTATACATTTGTGACTCAAGTGACACATTTGTGACTTTTGGTTAAGTATTTGTGACTTACGTTACAAATTCGGTTGCAGATTTATAGCTCTTGTGATATACGTGTGACTCCATTTGCGCATTTGTGACTGGTTGCGTATTTGTGACTGCTGCGGCAGGAGTCTGTAATTAGAGCTAGTCCTCGGTAATATGACAAAAATTGTTCAAAATCTTGTACTTTGGTTTCATCTGACCATAACACATTCTCCCAGTCCTCTTCTGGATCATCCAAATGCTCTCTAGCGAACCGCAGACGGGCCTGGACGTGTACTGGATTCAGCAGGGGGACACGTCTTGCAGTGCAGGATTTGAATCCCTGGCGGCGCATTGTGTTACTGATAGTAGCCTTTGTTACTGTGGTCCCAGCTCTCTGTACGTCATTCACTAGGCCCCCCCGTGAGGTTCTGGGATTTTTGCTCACCGTTCTTGTTATCATTTTGACGCCACGGGGTGAGCTCTTGCATGGAGCCCCAGATCGAGAGAGATTATCAGTGGTCTTGTATGTCTTCCATTTTCTAATAATTGCTCCCACAGTTGATTTCTTTACACCAAGCGTTTTACCCATTGCAGATTCAGTGTTCCCAGCCTGGTGCAGGTCTAAAATTTAGTCTCTGGTGTCCTTTGACAGCTCTTTGGTCTTGGCCATAGTGGAGTTTGGAGTGTGACTGACTGAGATGTGGATAGGTGTCTTTTATACCGATAATGAGTTAAAACAGGTGCCATTAATACAGGTAACGAATGGAGCCTCATTAGACCATTTTAGAAGTTAGACCTCTTTGACAGCCAGAAATTTTGCTTGTTTGTAGTTGACCAAATACTTATTTTCCACTCTAATTTGGAAATAAATTCTTTAAAAATCAAACAATATGATTTTCTGTTTTTTTTTTCTCCACATTCTGTCTCTCATGGTTGAGGTTTACCCGTGTTGACAATTACAGGCCCCTCTAATGTTTTCAAGTAGGGGAACTTGCACAATTGGTGGTTGACTAAATACTTATTTGCCCCACTGTATCTTCCCATCCCTAATTTTCAGATGGGTCAATAAATGGCAAGTCCCTCTTTCATGTGGGAAAGAATTGATCACTTGTAAAGAGAATGAAAATATTTTAGCTTGTGGTGGCACTATTCAGGACACCATACATTTATTTAACCCTGTAATAGATGGCATGGCAGCGGTGACTGTCTGGTTTGTTTGTCGCCTCACTGTTATGAGGGTTACTTCCTGTTATGGTCTTTCCATGTGGAGGTTACATGCTTTCTCACGTCCTATGTGGAGTTTTAATTGCAACTCCAGTTTACTCCTGCTTCCCAAAACCATGCGTGGCAATAATAACATAAAAGTTAACTTTAGGCCTGGACTTTCATGGTCCTTATTGCTAATTTCTGAGGCGTTTCAGACTATGCATAGTTGAAAAAAAAAAAAAAAGTTTGTTGCGTTTTATTTGCCAAGAGGATTTTTCTTCACCTCAGTTCTAGCTTTGAAAGACATACTAAAATTTTTTCCATCAGTCTGATGTGGTATAATTGAAAATATTGTTTTTAATTTCTTATGTACCCCCACTTCAGTATGAAAATAAGAATTTCTGTTTGTTTTTGTTTCCATTTCAAGACTTTATAGGCTGGCACTGTGCCACAGGTTCTGTGAGACAGGAAGGCCTATAAAGTGTGATGCCCATTAGACAAACTCCAGCGGTTGTCACGTCATTATATTGATGGTGTATAAATGGGTCAGCTGGAGTAAATGGGCAGCTCATTCCCCAGTATTGACGTGATTGTTTCATTAAATAATGCTAAATACTGTAGCTCCAATGAGTATTCATTTCTTCATCTTCTATATCGCTTATCCTCACGACGATCGTGGAGGTGCTGGAGCTGATCACAGCTAACTATGGACAAGAAGCGGGGTACAAACTGAACTGTTTGCCAACTAATCGCAGCCCCACGTGTAGAAAAACAACCATTGACGCATTTATGGGGAATGTAGAATGTTCAATCCGCCTACCATGCATGTTTTTGGAACGTGGGAGGAAGCCGGAGTACCCGTCAAAACCTACGTGGCATCGGGAGATCATGCATATTCCATACAAGAAGGCTGGAGTTGGGGATTGAACCCTTGATCTTAAAACTGTGAGATGGGTGTGCTAACCACCATGCCACCTGTACCGAGCATGTGCAAAGAATTTAAAAAACGTGCCATGAAGATAGACTTGTTTAGCAAAGATGTGTTTTAATGTGATGTGTGAAAGGTAGATGAAGACTTCATTGTTCGAAAGAACCAATAGATTAAAAGTCGTCAGTACCTGTTTTTCTTGTTTCCTTTTGCCAAGCTCTTTTCAAGAACACACCAGTAAAGCATCACAGATTAACTAAATAATAATGGGCCTTTGTATTCACACTGTTGAACTGATCACTGAAAAGTCATTCTGCTTGTGTACATGATAACTATTATTGGCTTTTGATTGATGTTTTCGAGTGAGAATAAACTGTAGACAATAAAATGGCAATCCAGAACACGAAAACAACCTACTTGCTGTTCCCTTGCTTTCTGACATCAGCTATTTTGGGTTTACAAACATGCTCAATGCTGTGATTGGCAGTACATGGGCTGTAAGCCACCAGCTCTCTCAGCAGAGCCAATCATCCCCATATCCAAACCATCAGACCTGTAAAGGTCATCTCCATAGTGTTGGCTTGTTTCACACTCTGCTAATGCAATTTCATCAGACTGTTTTGGAAATTTGTCTGTGACCTAGACCAGTGTTTCTTAACCTTTTCTGCGTCACGGCACATTTTTACATTGGAACAAATCTCGCGGCACACCACAAACCAAAAATGTTCCAAAATTACTTTCTGTACAGTATATTTAATTATGAAATAATTTCTCAACATTTATACTTACTCATTGTGAAACTTGAGCCTGTATGGATGAACGCAAAGCCGATATCCTTGCAGGAATCACGTCAACAGCTCTTAGTCTCTTTTTATTTTTTTATAGCAGTTAGGCTTGAAAAGCTCAGAATTGTTGGACAGGGACTTAAGAAATGTCTTTATTCGCAACCATCTCACTGACATCTGACATCGTCTCATCTGGCTAGATGGACCTCTTCTTGCTCCTTTACTCCACTGCATTTTTACGGACTGTAACTTCGCCTGCTAACTCCCACTAGCAGTTCTGGGGTTCCTGTCTATCCGTCCTGGGAGTGGATCTCTCCTGACTGTGGTACTCCCCGAGGTTTCTCATTTTTCTCCCAATTGACTCTGGAGTTTTTGGAGTTTTTCCTTGCCGGCATGGAGGGTCTTAAGGATAGGGGATACCCAGGACTTGAACTGTATCTATTCATTTTTGCTGCTTCATTTCTAATTGTGTATCATATTGCCTCTGTAAAGCCCTTTGAGACATTGTTTTTGTGATTTAGGGCTATACAAATAAAATTGAATTGAATTGAATTGAAAATGGCTTTGCAGGCAAGTAGTATTGCCTCTTTTTGGATTCAGTAACAAGTTTAGCAACAAGGTAACTGTCTTTGAGGGCTTTCTCATTTACCTTTGTAGTGTTTCTTAAAACAGTTGCCTTTTTTCTCGCTGTGTTTTCATGGAGGCGAACAAAATAGTCAGTCGACTTGGTTTGAAACGAGAGTAAATGCAACTGCTCACATCACGTTCAAGAACTGCTGGATTTTTAGCCATCAGCTACCTTGCTGTCCTCAACAATGTGTTGGAATAAAACACAGGAGGAGGATTGATGGTCTCAAATATGGATGAAATGGAAAGGACACTTCCGTGTATATTGACACTTGACGACTCTAATCAAATGATGTACAGTAGACGTGCTGGGGTCCACATTTTCGCGGACAGCAATGTAGCAGATGGCTAAAAATCTGAGCAGTTCTTGAACGTGACACAAGCAATACATTGCTCATTTGTACACGACCGCAAGCTTCTACCTACTCCTTTCCTACTGCAACTTGTAACGCGTGGTAAGTAGGATGCATGCATAAAAGTAACAAAAAGGGGAGAAGCTTCCACTTATGCACATTTATTCACAAAAATAATAATAAATCCACCTTGACCACTCGACACTCAGGAGCTCAGCAGTTCGCACACGAGTTTGCAGAACTCCAACATAAAAGTAAGAAGCAACAGAAGAAGAACATATTCAATGTAAATAAAGCAGCGCCACCGCGTGGTGGATGTTGGGAGGAACGCCATTTAGGGAGGTGACTGTTACAAACTCCGCCCGACGACGTAAAAAAAAAAAATGCGATATTGGACAACTTCTCGTGGCAAACCTGACGATCTCTCACGGCACACTAGTGTGCCACAGCACACCGGTTGAAAAACACTGAACTGACCTAGACATTTTATAATTCTTCTACAACAAAGATAGGACTGTCCGTACAAAATGCACTCTGTACACTTTACTTGTAATTAAGTAATACACAAGTAGTGGTGATGTACTGGGTGTGTCAAAAAATCCCCAATTGATGTCACAAAGTATGTATTTTAAAATAAAACCATGTGTTTTCTGCTTCAATGTGAGCCAGACAATAAATTAACATATCTACAAACAGATCATGTGGAGTTTGCCTCGTTCAGTGAGTGAAATGGCAAGAATTATAGTAGGGCAATTCATAATTGCTTCACTGTGACCTTTCACCAGAGGGGGAAAGAAAAGATAAGTCTCTGTCTTTATCCAATCATTAGTACTCACTACTCAGCAGTTGAACATAGGTAAGTCTGAGATAATTAGCATTTTGTGAAAAGGATAGCTATAGAATTGAAAATTTATCAAGCAGGATGGTGACTTTGATACTATTTTTTTTGTGTGCCACATCTAGCATCTGAACTAAAATAAGCTGAAAGAATAGTCAGAAAGCTATTTGTGGGCAAAAAAAAAAAACAAAAAAAAAACACATTTGTATTTAGCGTTTTATAGACACATTATGGGAAATATATTTTACCAATCTGGTATTTTAGTTGTGTCACTCGTAATGTTAATTAGATGTTGCCCTGGTAACAGTTAGGTTCCATGATTTCAGATCTAATCCAAGTTTCAATCAATTGTAATGTTCACATTTTGCACATCTTCCATTAGTCAATTAACCCTAGTTTCAATAATGAAATTTTACTCTGTCCATAAGTTGTCCATATGATGTTACCTATTCAAATGCCAAATAATTTAAAGCAGAACAATGAAAATTGTCAGGGGTGGCCAAACTGTTTCATACCACTGTATGTAAAAGTATCTTTAGTGTTTGCATGTATCTGTTTATTTAGTTTTTATTTTATCTACAGTATGCTTTAAAACCTTTGTGCTCCTGGCCCAATGTTGACAGCAAAACATCTTTAGTCTTTCGGAATATTTCAATTTGGAAATCGGGGGAAAAATAGCAACTTTAACATATCTTTTGTGCTGTCAATAAGCATTAAAAAGTATCAGCTTTTTTATGCCCTGTAACAATATTGCAGTCACTATCTTTACATTTGCAGTGGTCTATGAACATCGCTCAAGACTGGAGAAGTCTCTTCAGAAGGAGAGGTTAGAGCACAAAAAGGCCAAAGAAGGTGAGAGGACTACGTTAATATGAATGTTGACTTCTATTTCACTCACAGACACTAAATGCGCGGATTTAAAACTATTACTGATTGTAAATTTTACCTGTGGCAGCTGTTAAATTCATTATGTTCACTTTTTAAATATGCATGATGTTATTTTATTAAACAAGTTTTTCTCAATTGCAGATTACTTGGTGTATAAACTCGAATCACAGCAATCATTGAACAAGGAGAAGGTACTTGTTTTTCCACTGAACAATGAAATCCTTTGTTTATTGTCGTATTTGTCATGAAATATTGACATTTTGTATTCAATATGGTATGTACTGCTTCCCTTTAGTCAGTGTGTGGTGTACCTCCTAGCTGTTCACTTATAAGACTGATCAATGAAGAGACGTGTTTTTACAACATTTTGTTTGTGTGTTCACACAGCAAGACTCCAGCAGCAAACTGAGTTCACTTCATGTTCAACATCAGATGCTCAAGGTTCAGATTTGCTTCACCCTGAAGACACTTTCATGCCTATTATATGAATTTAAGTAATGACCATATGTTGTCTTTGCTCAGAACCAACATGAAGACCTCAAGAAGCAGTACTATGATCTGCAGGAGCAGCATCAAATGCAGGGAAATGATCACAGTCGGCTGATAGATGAGCACAGAGAACGCTACGAAAAAATGCAACAAATCAAAGAGCGGGAGGTGTCCCAACTGAAAGGTGCCGATTTCAGTTACTTTTTACACCTGTTTGTCCTCAGCGACAATGCATACTTAATAGCGCTATTTCGTCTCCTTCTTGTGACATAATTAGGAATTACATGTGGCCAGAATGACTAATGAGTAAATTGCCTGTGACATCATAAAAAAATCTTATATAGCATTATTATGTGAATTAAAATAATATTTTGAGACAATTTGTCTATATACAACAATTTGGCATTTAGTATTAGTATTTTAATCTGCCGTTTAGCCCTGCCTGTCATTATAGCGCTCTAGCGCATCCATCAGGGTGATGACAAGTCTTTTTCCTCAATTGCTAAATAAATTGTATGGTCATTACAAAAAAAGTCTTGTGCGAAATGGAATATGAAATATTAAAAATGCATTTATTCAGTACGACAGGGCTTAATTACTGCATAATAGTCAAAACTGCCAACTTCTTAAACCTCCCGAAAGGTATTTTATGCCTTAGGAGTCCCTGCCCCGGCTTCGGAGACCGAGGAAAGAGCATAAATAAAGCAAGAGCTGTGAAAGCTAGGCAACACGCTAACTCGAACCGAGCTGCTTTTCCAAGCCTTTTCCTCACCTTTCGAAAACGAAAATTCACACCGAACTAACCTGACTCATGTCAAACACGGCGGCGGGGTTGATTGCCTTCACCGTTTGGCCTGCCCCCGGCAGTGACCAAGTTTCGGCTCGTCGTTCTACTGCGGCCCGGGCAGGCAGGCAGTGCTCGTCGCTGTAGACGCAGAGGGGAATGAACGCCGAAAATGGTGCATTTTCAGTGGACAAACCGACCAACGTTGAGCGCGTGGCTGCCCAAGCCCAAGCAGAGTATAGCGCTGTCTAGGCGGGAACGCGAAGAGGACCGAGGGGGCTGGAAGTCTGGACACAATCGAGAACCAGAGACGAGAGCGGCGGGCTGCCCGGGCCAAAGTCAGAGCACGGCTTTATCGGTAGGTGACCATGGTGTGCGACAAGCAGCCGGTCGTCGGCCGAGTGAACTTCTCGGTGGACAGGGAGGATTGTCACCCACAAAATGCAAGCCACCTTCTTATTAAAAGGATGATCCCAGTATTTGAGATAACATAAAACACGAAGCTTACTCACTTACAACAGTCCAGTGGTTGCTCCATTGTCATACTTTTTTGCCGATTGTTCGTGGTGCCTGCTGCACATTGGGCTGGCGTGACGCAAAAAATAAACAAATTAATCCACAAAATGAGCTGAATCCGCACGCCTTCTGCATACGATACTAATGGCTGTTTTGTGAAGATGGTTGGTTCGCTGACATCACATTCGGCTTTTTCCTCAATCCGAGAGCGTGGCCGGAAGTCTCTCATTTTTGTAGCGCGGAATTTTAAAAAATTTAATAAATATATCGATCGCTTCCACAAACATCCAAGCGGTCCATTTCATTCATGAGTATAAAATACTGTGTGTAATATGAAATAAATATGCTTTTTGTGTCACAGGCACTTTAAGTTCGCAGACAGCACAGTGAAGGGATCGGGAAATAAAAGATTAAAGAAGAAGCTAACCAGAGCTTGGTTTAAAAAAAAAAAAAAAAAAAAAAAAATTCTTTTTTTTTAAAGTTGTATTTATTTATTTATTTGCTTATGCTACTATTTGCTATTTATGCTTTTGTAACACCTACTCTGTTCACCACATTGATTTTGTTACGCATGTTCTATTTTTTTTTTACCCGTAACTCTTTAAACCATATAATAAAATTGTTCAAATGTCCAACAACATAACATAAAACATATTCTTTCGGATTCATATGTAAGGAGAAAACAGAACAATCATGAACAAAAGTTACTGCTTCTGAACAAAATTAATTGTGACCCCTAAAAATGTAAACAAAAAAACTCCATATGGTATATAGCTCAAAGTGGTTCAGGCATTTTTACCCAAGCCTGTCCACAATTGAGTCCTAAGATTGCATACTCTGTTACAATGTCACCACTACACTGAATACCTTTTTGATGGGCAACAACTGCTGCTGTAAACTTAAATGTTTATGGTCTTAAAATGTTACACCACATAAAACATGATGTACTATCACCTGATGACTAAAACATATGCACTGTACTACCATTGTGGACTTCATATGGAGAAGCGACTTGATTTTGACAACGCTCGTTGCGATCAAGGGCTATTTGTCAAAGCAATGTGAAATTGCACCATGTTTAGTGTTTCTGAGCGGGTGTTTTCCCTTCCATGGCTCGCACAGAACAATATTGCTTGCAAGTGCCTGGTGCTGATAATTTGGCTGTGCTCCTCGCTTTGATTTCGACAACCTTTAAACATTACTTTGCAGCGGTTGTTTACTGCTAACTATCTGATGTTTCAACCCAAAAACAAAGAAAAATAGCTATTCACTGCTCGCTCCCTTGTCGTCATCATGTAAAGAGTGGCAAATCAACTGAAACCCAGTTTGTCAGCAACAATAACAAAAAATACTAGATAATAGCAGTTTCATACACTGACAATTTTTTGGGCCCCGAGTAGTTGAAAAATTGTTATATTGATGTAATTAAGCTGGTTCAAATTTTAGGGGCAAAATGCAGCAGCATTGTGGAGCCCAGCACTTCCTGCCGTACGTTTGTTTCAGGTGTTGTGTGTTGCGTGCACATTTCTATGTGTACTCTGTTTATGTTCGGTGGTGAACCATGGATAGAAATTTAATACTGACATACAGTATTAAAATCTGAATGATTCTGGTGGAATGTTAGTCCTATCTCCTACCCTCTCAGTCAGCTACTATAGGCTCCACCCCCTCAAAACTCTCATAATGATAAGTGGTACAAAAGGTGAATACTGTGCGTTTTCAAATTTTTAACCAAAACTATAATCAGGTACAGAGTAATGGAAAGTAAGACATATCAATATCTGTTGTTTTAAAATCAAAATATTGCCCCTGAGCATTTTGTATGCATTTTGACTCTTGTTCCTTCTTTTATACCTACAGACAGTGTGTTTAACCTCAGGGAGGAAAATAAGCAGCTAAGGAAGGCCCATCATGATATTCACATGCAACTGCAGGATGCTCAGGTGAAACCTCTTCCAATATATACCTATCTTACCGTTTTGCTTCTTCGTAACCAGATATCGGGCTAAATCATACATATGGTGTGTATAATTTATCTTTAGGTATGGAGTGTATTCTAGGCCCTGTTATCTCAAAACAGTTTAGTAGGAAATGGATAAGGCTAATCCTGTTTCATATAAAGTTCTTATCAGAACAGGCATTTTAGTCTTGAACCCAGTTCGCATGGGATTAGCTTTATAGTGCCTATGGACTTTATGGAATTTGCTAGTTACCACTCCAGTCTGAATAGTCTATTTCACTGATAATATAGCAGTCAAATGAAGCCATTTTGGGTCCTTTTTTGGACTGACTAGCCGCCCCTCATAGCTCGTCCTTGATGTACACGGGGTTCGACAGAGCATCTCCAGCCTGCCGTGGAGCGCCTTTTTCGGGTGACTTTGCGGCCCAC
The DNA here is from genome assembly GCF_030265065.1 of Corythoichthys intestinalis. Classification (NCBI taxonomy): domain Eukaryota; kingdom Metazoa; phylum Chordata; class Actinopteri; order Syngnathiformes; family Syngnathidae; genus Corythoichthys; species Corythoichthys intestinalis. Next base: position 37,179,810 of record NC_080400.1, read on the forward strand.
TGAGCTCAGCTTGGAGGTCCACGGGGGTGCTGCAGAGTGTCTCGGATTTAGGGCCGTATTATTATTTGCCCCCGAAAAGCTATGAAGAATACCAATTTAAAAAAAAATAAATAAAAATAAGGAAGAAACACAGAAAAGGCGCACATCTACTATATTGTTCAGTGAGCTGCAGATTCACTCAGCTAGTATAACGCTGGACTGTGTCATAATGTGTTTGGCGAATACAGTAGTTAGTAATTTGCGCAGAATTTCTACTTTCTAAATTATTGTCATGACGCATTCACACCAAATTTTCCACATCCTGATATATTACTCCAATTTACCAAACAGGTTATTTTAAACTCGAACAAAGCGAGCTTTCAGTGAATATTGCCTTGAATTATATTCTGAAAATTCATAACACAACATTTATCTTTTATGCTCTTTAGTTGCGAGCCTATTACAGTTATTGGTTAATAACATCTGTAATATTATTCTGATGTGTTTAGGTGAGGCATCAAGACCTGAAGACTGCACATGATCAGATCTCACTGTCACTGGAAGACCACAAGAATGCACTAGCGGCAGCTCAGGTAGGCAGCAATTTACTGTAACTGGATTCTTCCAAGATTTGAACCAAATAACATGAGAATAAGACTTCGACCTCCTGTCATTTAACTGAGGTGCATAATTAACTGGGGTGAGGGGGTGGAAGGGTAAGATGATGACAGTACATTGCTCATGTATAATGACAAGAATTGTATTTTTATTTGTATTTCTCAGCTCTTCTGTTCTTTTTCTTGACAATGTAATTTAAAATGGTGTATAACCGAATCCATTAAAACTATGTACTGTAATTGAATGACATTGGTATTTTTTTTTTTTTTTTTTTTACTAATACTCATTTTGTCTAAGGAATACTTGTCTGTTCTTTCATGATAGTTATCTACTATTTTTATTGTTGTTGTTTTTTTTTTTTCTTTTTGAATCTCCTATGCTCTTGTCCCTGCTATTATAGGTACAAGTGAATGCATACAAAGAGCTGAAGGAGTCCCTGAACAAGGCACAGAACTCGAGACAGTCTGAGCAAAACACTGTGCTTCAGCAACCGGATCCCCAGGTTCAGCAGTCCAATGCATTGGTGCAGTCAAAGAAGGAGGCCCCAGTCCTAAAAGGGGATCACCATGATACTGAGCCCAGAGTAATGTGATTTTTTTCCCCCTACTTATTTACCTGAACAAAATTCTTTAACATCAACATTTTCTCAGTTGGACCAGCAAGAAGAGAAGGGTCATGTTCAGCCCCAGTTCCAGTCTCATCCTACATTGTCTCAGCACGCTTTGTCAGAAAAAGAGGAGGATGGCGATGCGGAAAGAAAGAGGGAGCTGGCTGAGGAGGAGATGGCCCAAGCAGGACAGCCTCAAAAGCTAGAGGAGGAAGATCAGGATCAACTGCAAGAGGAGCAACAGGAGGAGGAGGAAGGCGAGCCTGAACTGGAGCACTCAGATGAGAACGCCTTGGACAGACAGATACATGAGCCGCCGCAAGTAAGAATCACTTACCTGAAATTCATAATTCTGAACCTTTTTTACAGGCCGTATATTACAACCCAAAAAACAAAACAATCATTTACATTCATCCCCATCCCAAATACGAATGACTGTATCTACCAGTGTCCCGTATTATTATCATTTTAAAATTAATTCTGTGTATTTGTTGTCCAAAAGGAAATCCAGCCACATCAAGAGGTGCACCCTCAGATGGAGGGCGCCAAGTCCGCTTATGAGCAGCAGAAGGAGCAGCAGCGCCTGGAGGCTCAGAAGGCCGAAGAGCGCAGAATGATCCAGATGCGACAGGACTCATTGAAGGCACAAAGAGAGCGGGTGCTAAGGGAGAGGGAAGCGAGGCTACAGGAAGAGCAGGAGAGGGAGAAGCAGCACCATCAGGAGGCAGACCGACGGGAACAGCTGTTAAGAGAAGAGCACCAAAGGTCAGATGAAATCAAAGTTCATGGCAGACTTGTGTTTCTAGGAAATTCACATTTAAACTACAAAACCAGTAGTTAGACTTCATTAAAAATGTTTTAGCCCTGAGATGAGCTGTTTGTTATTTTTCTTAGGAAAAGGACAGAGTATGAAAACATGCAGCACAATTTAGATCAACAAAAAGACGAGCATGGCATGAACAAAGAAGGTAAAACAGCGTTCTTAACGTCCATCCATGTGACTCTCAATGTGTCAGAGGAGCTTATTCATGTCATTCATTTTCACAGAGAAACATTCTCTCTTGATACACAAGGACATGAAGCTGCCACAACATCAGCAGGTGACACCTTTATCCTTCTTGCTTCTGTTAGCTTATCTAGCTTAATTTTCCTTGTATGCTCTCAGCAGTTATTAATATAGATATAATATATATAATTTTAAAGAATTTATTTCTAAATTAGTGGAAAATAAGTATTTGGTCACCTACAAACAAGCAATATTTCTGGCTGTCAAAGAGGTCTAACTTCTTCTAACAAGGTCTAACTAGGTCTTACGAGGCTCCATTCGTTACCTGTATTAATGGCACCTGTTTTGACTCATTATCGGTATAAAAGACACCTGTCCACAATCTCAGTCAGTCACACTCCAAACTCCACTATGGCAAAGACCAAAAAGCTGTCGAAGGACACCAGAGACAAAATTTTAGACCTGCACCAGGCTGAGAAGACTGAATCTGCAATAGGTAAAACGCTTGGTGTAAAGAAATCAACTGTGGGAGCAATTATTAGAAAATGGAAGGCATACAAGACCACTGATAATCTCCCTCGATCTAGGGCTCCATGCAAGGTCTCACCCAGTGGCGTCAAAATGATAACAATAATGGTGAGCAAAAATCCCAGAACCTCACGGGGGGGGGGGCTAGTGAATGACGTACAGAGAGCTGGGACCACAGTAACAAAGGCTACTATCAGTAACACAATGCACCGCCAGGGCTCAAATCCTGCACTGCCAGACGTGTCCCCCTGCTGAAGCCAGTACACGTCCAGGCCCGTCTGCGGTTGGCTAGAGAGCATTTGGATCATCCAGAAGAGGACTGGGAAAATTTGTTATGGTCAAATGAAACCAAAATAGAACTTTTTGGTAGAAACACAGTTTCTCGTGTTGGGAGGAGAAAGAATACTGAATTGCATCCGAAGAACACCATACCCACTGTGAAGCATGGGGGTGGAAACATCATGCTTTGGGGCTGTTTTTCTGCAAAGGGACCAGGACGACTGATCTGCGTAAAGGAAAGAATGAATGATGCCATGTATCGAGAGATTTTGAGTGAAAATCTCCTTCCATCAGCGAGGGCATTGAAGATGATACGTGGCTGGGTCTTTCAGCATGACAATGACCCCAAACACACAGCCAGGGCAACAAAGGAATGACTTCGAATGAAGCATTTCAAGGTCCTGGTGTGGCCTAGCCAGTCTCCAGATCTCAACCCCATAGAAAATCTGTGTAGACAGCCCCAAAACATCATTGCTCTAGATGAGATCTGAATGGAGGAATGGGCCAAAATACTAGCAACAGTGTGTGAAAAGTTGTGAAGAGTTACAGAAAACGTTTGGCCTCCGTTATTGCCAACAAAGGGTACATAACAAAGTATTGAGATGAACTTTTGGTTTAGTTGTTGACTAAATACTTATTTGCCCCACTGTGTATGTATATATATATATATATATATATATATATATATATATATATATATATATATATATAATATACTAGTCCTTCTCAAAATATTAGCATATTGTGATAAAGCTTATTATTTTCTGTAATGTACTGGTAAACATTAGACTTTCATACATTTTAGATTCATTACACACAATTGAAGTAATTCAAGCCTTTTATTGTTTTAATATCGGTAATTTTGGCAAAAAAGTCAAGAAAAAACAAAAATCCCTATCTAAAAAAAATATAATATTTCATCCAACCAATACAAAAAAAGTCAACCTTCAATTAATTATATCAGCTATGCACTCAAAACTTGGTCGAGAATCGTTTTGCAGAAATGACTGCTTCAATGTGGCGTGGCATGGAGGCAATCAGCCTGTGACACTGCTGAGGTGTTATGTAGGCACAGGATGCTTTGATAGCGGGCTTAAAGAGAATACGACAGTAGAAAAAAAGTCTTAAATAGCATTATTATGTGAATTTGAATCATATTTTGAGACGATTCGACTATATACAACAGTTTAGCAAAGCGCAGATGACAAGAAATTAGTCTTTTAATCTGCCGGTGAGCCACGCCTACCATTATAGGGCTCTAGTGTCCACAACAGGTGGATGACGTCAGCGGGAGACTGGGCTCATCGTTTTTACTATTTAGCCCATTGAGGGGGAATTATTCAGAACGAGGAAAACGTGACGAAGACAGCCGCAAAATGTCATTGTTTCAGTCTCTGTACTCCAATATTTTTACAGGATATTCTTTTTATCCAAGTATTTTTCCCCAATAGCTAAATAAATGGCTTGAGAAGGACCAGTCAGCCCATCGAGGGGAAACTATTCATAACGAGGAAAACGCGACGAAGAGAGCTGCAAAATGTCATTATTTCTGTCTCTTTACTTCAATATTTTTACAGGATATTCAATTATCCAAGTATTTTCCCCAATTGGTAAAATTCAATTCAATTTTATTTGTATAGCCCTGGATCACAACAACGTTGTCTCAAAGGGCTTGAATAAATGGCATGGTCATGACAAATAACAGTCTTGTGCTAAATGGAATATGAAATAATAAAAATGCACTTATTCAGGACGACATGGCAAAATTACTCCATAATCGTCAAAACTATGGACTTCACCTTTACTGTCGCACCTCCCGAACGATATTTTATGACACCTAAATTGGACATATGTCATTTCCCTTCCCCGGCTTCGGAGAATGTAAACAAACCAAGAGGCGTGACAACTAGCTGACATGCTAACCCAAACCGAGTGATGTTTCAAAGTCTTCGAAGCGGAAAATCACACATAACTAGCCCGGATTATTTCATATGACGACTGGGTTGTCGATTGTCTTCGCGGATCGCCAAACCGCCCGGCGGAGAGCAATTTACAGTTCGTTCCCCGGAGGAGGGCGGCTGCAGTTGTTGTGCGGCTAACGTGCAGCTAATGTGCACAAGGAGAGCTTTTTATATGCCTATCAATGATCAAACGTAAGTAGTCCTTTATTTAATGAAAGTTTGTAGTGTTTATTGATGTGTTGTATTGAGTGTATTAATATTTGACATAATACAAAACAACATGTTTACTCACTTCCTCGTAAGTCCAGTGGTCCCACAGTAGTAGGGCTTGGCCAATATCCACGTTTAATGGGAACCTTTTGAAACTCCAAAAAGGCGCACACGCCTCTCCCTCATAAAGCAAGATTTTTTTTGCAGCCGTTTGGCTGGCGTGATGCGAAAAATAAACGTATTAATCCGCAAAATCAGCTGTCATACACAACAGTACGGCTGTTTAGTGAAGAGGACGCCTTCACCCGTACACGTCACAGCGCCCTCCTCCTCAATGCAAGACCAAAGCCGGAAGCAATATTGTTAATTTTACTGTAAAAAAGTAATTAATTACAGTTACAAATTACTTCTCCCAAAAAGTAATTGCGTTAGTAACTCAGTTACCTGAATTTAAGAGTAATTAGTTACTTGGCACAGTAACAGTAACTAGTGATAATTTTCATTGCCCTAGCCCAATTCTTTACCCTCCACTTAACTAGACACAGGGGTATTGCGATAACTCGATAGTAACCTTTACTATGTGTGGAAGTCATTTAAAGTTGTGAATCAACCACTAAAGTTGTTAAAATTGCTCCCGCTGTTGCATTAGTTCCCTTCTGTCTACTTTCAACATGTGTAAGTTTTAAAACTGTTTCATCATTTAAAGATAGATTTAAGTCAAGATTTTGCCGATTTAGGACCATTTTAGATTTTAAAATATAAATAAATAAAAGAAACTAAAAGTAGGTTCGCTAGGAAGGATCTCTACAACAGAGCCTTCCTGAGAGGTCTACTGCTTTAAGATGGCGGCTGTTTACTAACGCATGTAGTCCTTAAAACATGTTGCCAATGCAGCCGTGTCTGTCATTTGCATCTAGTTCTATAACATGTGATATCTACCGTATCATGTGGGCGTAGTTTGTAGGCTACAGTCAGGTATTATTGGAGCCACCTAGCATCGCGTTTGCAACGGAATCTTCCCCACTCCTGCTCTGCTCTCTCGTCTCCGTGAGTCAGTCTCTCTGACTTTTTTTATTCAACCAAATTAGTAACGCATAGTAACGCACGCCTTTCCCGCCTGAGTAACGGTAACGGCGTTGCCAAGATGAGAAAAGTACAGTAATTAATTAGATTACTCACTACTGAAAAAACATAACGCCGTTATATTATAACGCTGTTATTAACAACACTGGCCGGAAGTCACTCATTTTCATGGCGCGGGATTAAAAAAACTAAATAAATATAGCGATCGCTTCCACACATATCCATGTGGTCCATATCATTCAGGAGCATAAAATACCGCGTGTATTATGAAATAAACATGCTTTTTCGTGTCACATGCACTTTAAACTCATCCACAGTGTTGGGCCTGGTGTCTCTTAATTTCTTCACAATATCCCACATATTCTCTATGGGGGTTCAGGTCAGGAGAGTTGGCAGGCAAATTGAGCACAGTAATGCCATGGTCAGTAAACCATTTACCAGTGGTTTTGGCAATGTGAGCAGGTGCCAGGCCGTGCTGAAAAATGAAATCTTCATCTCCATAAAGCTTTTCAGCAGATGGAAGCATGCAGTGCTCCAAAATCTCCTGATAGCTAGTAGCATTGACCCTTCCCTTGATAAAACACAGTAGACCAACACCAGCAGCTGACATGGTACCCCAGACCATCACTGACTGTAGGTACTTGACACTGTACTTCAGGCATTTTGGCATTTCCTTCTCCCCAGTCTTCCTCCAAACTCTGGGACCTTGATTTCCGAATGGCATGCAAAATTTGCTTTCATCTGAAAAAAGTACTTCGGACCACTGAGCAACAGTCCAGTGCTGCTTCTCTGTACCCCAGGTCAGGCGCTTCCTCCATTTCCAGCACACGCCTGTGCACATAGTGGCTCTGGATGTTTCTACTCCAGACTCAGTCCACTGTTTCTGCAGGTCCCCCAAGGTCTGGAATCGGCCCTTCTTCACAATCTTTCTCAGGGTGCGGTTCCCTCTTCTGATTGTGTAGCGTTTCCTGCATCACTTTTTCCTTCCCACAGACTTCCTGTGAGGTGCCTTGACACAGCACTCTGGGAACAGCCTATTCGCTCAGAAATTTCTTTCTGTGTCTTAACCTCTTGCTTGAGGCTGTCAATGATGGCCTTCTGGACAGCAGTCAGGTCGGCAGTCTTGCCCATGATTGCGGTTTTGAGTAATGAACCAGGCTGGGATTTTTTAAAAGCCTCAGGAATCTTTTGCAGGGGTTTTGAGTTAATTCGTTGATTCAGATGATTAGGTTAGTAGCTTCTTTAGACTACCTTCTCATGATATGATAATTTTTTGACAGAGGGATTTTTTTGTTTTTCTTGACTTTTTTGCCGAAATCATCAATATTAAAACAATAAAAGGCTTGAACTACTTCAGTCGTGTGTAATGAATCTAAAATACATGAAAGTCTAATGTTTATCAGTACATTACAGAAAATAAATAACTTTATCACAGTATGCTATTTTTTGAGAAGGACTAGTATATATAAGAAAACAATGATTTGTACATGTATACATGCATAAGACATAACATTTTTAAATAAAGTACTGTATTTTTTAACTGAGAAAAATCTGTGATGGACTGGAAAATGCCTGTAAATCACCATGCTGATCTTAAGCACAACATTTTCTAAATAACATGGTAACGTAGCAATTTGGCTGTACTTCAGGGTGCCATCGGTGGGGGAGAGCTGGACCCTGAGGATGACCCTAACAACCAGGGAGAGGACGAGTTCGAAGAAGCCGAGGAAGACCAATCACATCACCGTGTGAATGAGGATGAAGATATTGTGGAGGAAGATGAGGAAGAAGGGGAGGGGCCTGCAGCACATGCCCAGCATGACGATTCACACCAAGGCCACGAGCAACCTGCTATGGAAGATGAGCTGGTGGTGAGAAGAACTGGAATGCATGCATAGAGGACTGACATAGATATTTATGCTTAAAAGGGCAACACGTAACAATGACTTTGATCTGTGTGGCCATTTGACATCATGTTTTTGCGCATTTGTGTCTGTCCAGATTGCTGGAAACCCAGACCAGCAGGAGGACAATCTGGATGACCAGTATCAGGAGGAAGCTGAGGAGGAGGTGTGTGACATCACTATTATTTGTTTCATGATGTGTATCATGATTTGTGTTTGGAATAGATCACTCATAGTACTTTTCTTGAAGCGGTTGATGAAAAGAGAAATGCAGTACTATTTTAGTTTGTGGTCTAGAAAGTTATTTGAACTAAACATTACAGTCCTCGATGTAATTAATTTGACACCCCTTGCCCTATCGGTGTTTCGTTAATGGCCACATGATGGTGACAAAGCAGTACATGAAGCGTCTCACTAGTTCATTGGTACAAAGATGGCACAAGATGGTGTCAGAGCAATCCTTCAATTGTAGATGGAGCTTTGGTTGTTAGCACCACATACAGTGAATTACTAAATGTTTAATTGAATAACAGGATATTTTAAAATATATTAAAGTGGATGAAATAGATGAATAAGTCAACACAGTTATACACATGCCAAAACCGGCATGTTTGCGTTAGCAAACAGCACTTCACCCATTTGGATTGTGAAAAGGCCAATAATAATTACGATAGGAAAGGTACCCCCCCCCCCCCCCCTGCCATCCCTCATTTTCAACAGTTTGACTTTATTTTTGTTATTTTCTAATTAAATCATGCCACTTCTACATTTGACTGTTAATTACATGACTTTCTGACCTTGAAGGCACAGGAGGACGTTGCTGGTGGGGAGAAGGGGAGAGAAGAGGAGGATGGAGAGGACACTTACAATGAAGAAAACCTAAAACAGGTGGGCGTCTTGTCATATAATTTTTCTAGTTTTGTTGGGTGACTGTTGAAAGATGGATAACTCTAGTACCAACATGTAACGAGTAACATGACAGCCTGCAGAAATTCATGTTATGTTTGGCCCATTCTGTCAAGCTCTTTTAAATGTTTGTCCCGCTTGATGGGCTAGCCAGCTCAGAGGACGCGAGGCCAATAAAGCTTCTTCCACTTTTTATTCGTTTGAATAAGTCAGAAAGGAGAATAGCAGGTTGAAAACCTTGAAGAAAAACGAAACAGTGAAAAGAGTGAAAAAGTTTGTGTACTTTACAGTAAAATATTTCCAGTCAAATAATCAAAATATTGGTGTCATGAACTTAAACAATTCCTAACCTATTTTAAACTAGCCCAATTATTTGATCAACATATTAAATAATCATCATTAACTTCATGTAGTAATGATAATGATAAAACTCAGTCAAGCCTGTTTTAACATGAAGTAACTTGTCATTGTTTTACCTTACAAGCTGAGATATACTTGTTTTTTCCCAGAAATAAAGATCTTTATATCATGTTTTACTAAACAGATTCAAATACTAACAGAAAAGGCCTATAGCTGTCTAACTCCTGAACTCATAAAGGCTTATTCTTGCAGCCTGATCATTCATTATTTGCAATGGGAACGCAAACTTACCAACAACGTCTCTGTGCTCTGCTCGTGCTCTTTTGTATGGGTGCTTACAGACACACCAGCGTTAGCGTATAACTGCGTAAATGGCGTTATTTTTTTTTTTAGTAGTGAGTAATCTAATGAATTACTTTTCTCATCTTGGCAACGCCGTTACCATTACTGAGGATGTAAAAGTGCATTACGATGTGTTACAACGTTGGTTGAAAGACGCAAAAAAAGTCAGAGAGAGACACGGACTCACGGAGAAGAGAGAGCAGAGTGGGAGTGGGGAGAAGGGAAGGGAGCTGTGACGCCGTTGCAAACGCGATACTAGGTGGCACCAATAATACCTGACTGTAGCCGATAGCCTACAAACTACGCCCAAATGATGCTAAGGTAGATATCATGTGTATATGGCGGAAAACACTCGGGTGACTTGAAGTTCCACTCTGAGACCCCCAATTTGGCCAAATTTCAAACTTGTCCGATATGCATGTGTCATACATCATTGGAAAACTGAAAATCTCAATTTTCTGGGGGAAGACATTTTTTTTTAACAGCAAACCCCTATCTGGAGGTGAGAGCACGCGAGAGAATTACAGACGCCATGACTTTAAAGAGATATTATCACGGATAGAGATGTCCCAATCGATCGGCATCAGGTCATTTTCAAAGTATTGGGATCGGCAAAAAATATCGGCCATGCCTTTTTTTAAATATATATATATATTTTTTAATTAAATCATTTTCTAATTGTATATAACGTTACAGACATAATATGTTACACTCATCCAGAGTCTTTAGTTTAGGCATAAAGTAGGGTTATCAAATTTATCCCAATAACGGCGGCAATTAATTTATTAAAAAATGTGTCAAGTTACATATTAATGTATGCGCTGGACGACCCTCTCACTCATTGTCGCGCTCAATCTGTAATGACGCCGTTTTACCTATATAGAGAGATAAAAGGCAGCGCAAAATGAGTAGAGTGAATTTTGGCAGCCTTTGGAGCCATATTTTAATTGGCTAAAGCCTTGCAATCCCTCTCCCTATGATTAGAAATATCATGGGAAGCAATGTGGGGAAGTGAGGTGGCAATTGATCTTTGTCTTAACACCTTAAGTTATTTCCCAACGCAGAGAAGATATATCAATTGGTAGCATGACGCGCAGTCATGGGTGTGTAACGGGTATACAGAAAGTGTATCCGTTGTAGCACGTGGAAACCTCCCCGCCGATTCCTTCATGTAAGGTCGCTAACGGCTGCGCCGTTGGCTCGAGCTTTATTGGCGCAGTGGTTACCGAGCTTGCCTGCCGACTAGAATCGTCGCGGCGCGCGGGTTCGCGTCCCAGCCTAGTCAGAGGTGGGAGCGGACCGCGGGGCGGCACAGAACAGACTCGGGTTACAGGTGCGCTTCCCATCATGCATTTGGGATGGCCACAGTATCATTTACTGAAAGCTCAACAAATACACTAGATGGCAATATTTAGTCACAATACACAAAGTCACAAGTCTTTCTATCCATGGATCCCTCTCATAGAAAGAATGTTAATAATGTAAATGCCATCTTGAGGATTTATTGTCATAATAAACAAGCACAGTACTTATGTACTGTATGTTGAATGTATATATTTGTCCGAGTTTTCTTCATTTTTTTTCTTAATGCATTGCCAAAATGTATATGATCGGGAAAAATTATCGGGAATGATTGGAATTGAATCGGGAGCAAAAAAACGCAATCGGATCGGGAAATATCGGGATCGGCAGATACTCAAACTAAAACAATCGGGATCGGATCGGGAGCAAAACAACATGATCGGAACAACCCTAATCACGGACTTATCTTGTTTTGAGCCAAAAACTCCATGTAGCATGTATCACTGAGTGTCAAGACACAGCTGTGAATGGCCACAGCTGGGTTTTTGGGGGATTTTATGGGTGAAACATGGTAATATAACAAGGGTCGTGATGCAGAAATCGCAGCCTCAAAGAGTGGTTGAGATGTTCTTTTTCATATATTTACCCTTTTAAACGTTTTTTTTTTTTTTTTTTTTAATTTGTCTTTGTTTGGATCGATTTTTTATCATCTAACACAGGGGTCCCCAACGACCGGGCCGGGGACCGGTACCGGTCCGTGGCGCATTTGGTACCGGGCCGCGCAGAAATAATAAATAATTTATTAATGACTGCATTCTGGCCGATTGACTTTGGCATGTGCCGCTTAACACACCAATATCCCTGTCTGCTCTAGATATACAACTACAGGATAGGAGGTTGTCATAGAAATGCATTGATTGGACAGTACATCTTGTTTTGTATACCTATGTGCGCTTGGCCTCGATAATAACGTATGACGTAGGGCAGACACATCACATTTGTTCCCGGAAATAATTAGCCCCCACACTAGAATGACTAAAAACAGACGTCTTTGGACAGATTTTTTTACGGGGAAAAGGGAACCTGACAGGCCAGAAGATAAGCCTACAACCTCGAAGAAAACAAAATCTGTGCTACTTCCAAATCACTAAAGACCCACGAACTGCGAAGGAGTAGATTCGTGACCCGTATGTGAATAAACCGAGTGATTCGAGCATGTATGTGCAACAGGAATGTCAGCTTGTAGAGATCGCAAATCACGGCGACCTTAAACGTACATTTGAGACAACAACTCTACCGAGGTTCTGGATTAAAGTCATTTCGGAATATCCTGACATCGCTAGGAGCGCACTAAAAACTGAGCTACAATTTCCAACATCGTGTCTTTTTGTGAAGCTAGCTTCTCTCACTCTCCCATCTCGGGACCATCTCGTCACAACGAAACAAGCTCAGGCCTCCCACTAATTCAGCGGGTGAGTTGTATTTTGCCTGCACTTAACACGACGGAGCTAAAAACTTGTTATTTTATATTTGCTGTATTTTTCTGCCGCACATTGCCGGTGTTCTGACAAATTTGGCATGCGCGTAACGTTAAAAATGACGGCGAATGCAGCGATTCCAAAGTACATAGTACTTAGTTTCTTTAAAGAAAGGAATATTAACTTACGTTTGCCATGTAAACTGCACACAACTGCTCGCAGCTCTCTCACTTAACGACTTCGCCGTGTCGTTAAGCATTAATTTACGCCATTTTCGTGTTGCACATGTATGTTTATGATGTAAATAGTTTTTTAGCACCGTTAGATAACATTGAGAGTCCAACCGAATATAAAAGAGGGCTTTTTTCACCGCTACAAAAGCTTTGGGAGCAAAATTTTATAAGGGTGCAAAATTTGACAGACCACCGGTCCGTGGAAAAAAAGACCCAAATCACACCGGTCCATGGTGCAAAAAATGGTTGGGGACCCCTGATCTAACATATCGAAGAAAATGCGACAGCAGCAAAAAAAAAAAATACAATTAAGCAGTTTGAGGTAGATCTTGTTGGCGTTGGATCTCGACCTTGTACTTACAATGCCACGCATTTGTTTTCTGTTCTGGAGGCTTTACTACAAACGGAGTCGACACAAAAAGGCTGAGAGTCTCAGGGTGCAGTCAAACAACAAACACAAGTTTTAATGAATGAGGCACACACATTACAGCTTCTCACTCCAATAGACCCCACTCACCAACGTCACACAATGACGTGTCGCTGTATCCGGCCACCATATTGTCAGTCATTGTTTATCCATATTCTCAATGGTTTCAATTTGTCGTGCAATTTATAGTGCAATTCATGGAAGCCCCGGTGCTTTCAGACGCTGTAAACTCATTGGATGCGTTGCATAAAAGGCGTTATGTGGAATAGCTTCAGTCTATCCATTCGCCAGATCCATATTTGATGCCTAAAACGATATTTTTCGACTCGCTGTCTTCGCCGTCTCTGCCTGACATCTGCTACCCTGATATCTACAACTATCTTGTCCACAGAAACTCAGCCTATTCTCACGAAACTTTGAAAAACTTTAAGAGCAGCACTCTAAGCAACATTACCCCGTGTGACCCTTTACTTTCAATTTTTTAAAATAGCGACAATCAATAAAAACAAAAAACTTGACTGCGATGGCCGACGCTTCAAGGATAGGTGGATATTGGACTATTTCTTCAATACAATAAGCAACAACTCTGTCTGCCTCATTTGGAAGGAGACAGTCGCTGTTTTCAAAGAGTTCGATGTGACGCGATATTGCCAAACAAGACACGCTGACATGTACAACAACATTACAAGGAAGATACGCAGCGAGAAATTATAGCAACTTGAAGCTAGTTTAATTTCACAGCAGCAGTATTTCGCAAGAGCCCGAGTGTCGAAAGAGAACGCCACAAAGGCGAGATTGTTGAAATTATGGATTTAAAAAAATAATAATAAAGCAAATGTGACACACAGAAGGGCTTGCTAAAAATTGTTTAAATATATTGTTCTACGTAAATTAGCCAAGGTGGCCCCCCACATTTTTACCGCAACAAATCTGGCCCCCTTTGCAAAAAGTTTGGACATCCCTGTTTAACTGATGATCCGTAGACGAGGCCAGCTTCTTTCACTTGGTACCAGGTAAATATTATTTAAAAAATAATGATAGCGGAAGAAATAACCATCTTGAATTTGAAACTGTATGTTGTCGGCGATTAGCCTCGCAATGATCTTAATTGTGGTTGTCAGCCCAAAACCCTCTAAATATATATTAAATGCATCTTACCAGGTATAAAATGACTACTACATAGTCTGTGGTGATCGTTTGGTGCCCAGTTTTCTCGTCGAATTGCAGCAGTCCATCTCGCTCTCCTCTCCGGGTCTCTCGGAATACGGTAGAACTTCAAGTCTTTCCGTCTATCTTCTCTGTTCCTGCAACCAACCGCCACACACGCCTTCACCATTTTGATTATTAATGTTAACGAGCAGAAAAACACGCCATAATAGGAGAAATTTACGTAGCGGTAATGCGTAAACACGACGAGCTGACGGACAATATGGCGCGGAGGTGTGGTTGTGACATCATGTGAGTAGGGTCTATATATACCTCACATTTTACAATCCAGTGGGCGTTTACTTTACTCATTCAAACCCGTGATCAACAAGGAACAGTTCTGGGGGATGTCTTGTGACGTCCCCTGCTTAAATTAACAAAGACTTGACTAGACTGTGGGGGTTCATGTTACACCTTTATAATCTTCAAAGGGCTAAAATAGCTTAGCTTACTCTTGTGATAACAAATGGTATATGTTAAAACTAACAAGAATGTGAATGCATGATTGCTTTGACTAAGAATAAAAGACTACATAATGCATACAAGTAAACATATAAATGTAAGTACATAACAATATCCATGACTTTTTTTTACAGACACCATTTTTTTCATTGTGACGTCATTTGTTTAAAAGTTTAAAATATGCAAGTGAATCATTTTTTTAAATCGTTTTTTTTTTTTTTTTTTTTTTTTTTTTTAACGAAATATTACACATCAATTAATGATTGTAAGCTAAAAATGATGAATGATAAATACAATTATTTACCTTCTTTTTATGGCTAGGATGAAACAAAAGCGATTGCGCGACGTCTGTAAACGGGGGTTTGCAGGGTAGAATGGACGAATTAAAAATAGTTCGGGGGCTTATTGCGCCATGAATCTGCTATGGCAGCATATAGACATATTGTTCTATCAATCACAACAGTTCTTATGGCTTTAAATACAGCAGTTTATTTTAAAGAGGGGTGCAAAAGCAGATACTGCTTTTTCAGTCTTGTCTGTGTTTTCCGCCATATATAACTAGATGCGAAGTGACAGACACGGCGAGCTTAGCACATGTATAGAAACCAAAATGCGAAACGATCAACTCACCGGCGTTAGTAAACAGCCGCCATCTTAAAGCAGTACACTTCTCAGGAAAGCTCTATTGTAGAAAACCTTCCTAGCGAACCTAAGTAACTTTTTATCTAAAATACTCTTAGATTCAACTCAACTTTCCCGATTTATCTTTAAATGATGAAACCTTTTAAAACTTTCACATGTCGAAAGTAGACAGAAGGGAACTCATGCAATAACGGGAGCAATTTTAACAACTTTAACGGTTGATTCACAACATTAAATGACTTCCAAACATAGCAAAGGTTATGTTTTTTTTTGTTGGGGGGGGGGGGGTGACACCAGTTACTTTGCCAAGTATCCAATTACCCTTAAATTCAGGTAACTGAGTTACTAACTCATATACCTTTTGGGAGAATTAATTTGTAACGGTAATTAATTACTTTTTTAGAGTAAGAATAACAACACTGCCTATAAGAGTGTTTACAGACACGCCTGCTTTCCATTCCCAATTAGTGAAACATTAGGGGGCCAACTCTCAGGTGGCGCTCCGCCTAGTGGCATTAGGAGTAATTACATGAGTTAGTGGTAGAGACAGAAAAGGAAAGTGAATGGAAACAGAAAAGTGAAAAGATTTGCTTAAACCGGAGTTTTCTTTGCCGCGACACATAAACTCAATACACTCCTTAAGACAGTATGGTAAACATTTTTTGATATTTTTGTTTGCAAAGTATCATCATATGTTTATATATATGTTAGTTGCAGTAAAATGCATGTATATGCAGGGACCACAAAAGGAAGAGGCTCACGCCGAGGACATTGAGGAAGAGAATTACGAGGAAGAGGAAGTGGAGGAAGACGGACCTGCGGGAAAGAAGGGACCCGCTCGACGGGGAGAAATGTAAGCTAGACATAAACATTGAGAGGTTCCTCCTAGTTCCTGAAAAGAAGGCCAACAGCCATCCAGTAAAGACTCCAAGAAGGACAATTGGGATAGAACGTCTGGAGATGCAG
Source organism: Corythoichthys intestinalis (assembly GCF_030265065.1). NCBI lineage: Eukaryota > Metazoa > Chordata > Actinopteri > Syngnathiformes > Syngnathidae > Corythoichthys > Corythoichthys intestinalis. The sequence goes on from NC_080400.1 coordinate 37,196,309, forward strand.
AAGGCTTGTGTTGGAACTATTCCGATTTCACTGTGCAATTGAACATGTGGAGATGGTTTTATATGCTGTACAATGTTGTTGTTTTTTTACAGTCACGGCCTCTTGGTTGGTTTTAAATGCACATGTGCGGAGAATGTACTTTTATCCAGATGACTGTAAAGTAGAAAGAGATTCACGATATCTTTGTAAAAAAAAACAACTGTTTAACATACAACTGGGATTCCGGTCAATCAAGTGCTTGTTTTTATTTATTGTTGATTAATTGTGATGTCTTTGACAATCAGAAATGGTGCAATTCATAATTGTTATGTCAATATGTGCCTTTCCATTCTTACGCTTTTTCAAAAAGTCATTTCCAAATGATTTGGAGACTGAGGTCAATATTAGTAAATTCTGCCTGGTACAACAGATAACTACACGTCAACACGTCTCATGCAACTTTAATAACAATGTAGATGTAGATATATGCTGTCAATTTGTCTATTTTTCAGTGTATTTTAAACAAAAATGAAATTTTTATTGATCCTGTTTTGTCGAGTATTTTGATTGGAATAAAGAGGAATTCAGTTTTATTGTTCGTACTACTGTTTTAATTCATTTGATGATATTTTAAAGTATTTTATTGGGTGGTAATATTTTTTTCACGTACTTTTGTATTAAACCTGTCAAGTAAGCATATCTGTGGATTATGATGTTGTGATAGTCATAAAACATAACACAAAATATATAATATGCATATTGACATACCATAGTAAGATTTTTAGTGGCCAGGCTCACATTGCAAGAAGGAAGCGTTCAAAATCAAGGAGCAAAAAATTACAAATATTAGATGTATTATGCTTAAAAATCGAAAAATTAGCTGCCAATGAAAAAAAAATCTGGTTTGTCATGACTTCATAAAACAAGTTAAAATAGCTATCCTCAACCCAAACATACCTTAGAATTAGTGTATTTTTCTTAGATCTACTTAAATACATGCAACCTACCTGTTGACAAATATTCTTAACCTATTTTTATTTGTCAATTTGTGTTGTAAAAGAAACTGCAAAAATCCTAATGAGCACTGTTACATTTTTTATTACTCTGTACTAAGAATATAATACCAATATCAGTGCTAATATAATGCATATGTGCATCTTTCCAATTTAGACATTTAACAGTTTTGTCCAAATTATATATATTAATGTGTGTGAGAACAATTTTGATTGACTCAAAATATCTGAGTCCCACTCAAAGGTTTAAGGTTTGAACTTTTGATTGACTGGCAACTAGGGCAGACTATGCCCGAAAGTCGTCTGGGATCGCTTCAACTCCCCGGGTAATCCTGAACAGGATGTGATGCGATGCTCAACTGGTGGAAGGAAGAAACAAATCATAATTGTAATTCAAAAAAGAATTTATTCAATTTGCGGCGGAAAATCAAAGACATGCAAAAAACAGGTATGTAAACAGGTATATTTGATGCAGCCATTGATAACCATGTTATGATAAGCCTTATTATCCTTCAAAGCTCATCTCGATGTTCTGTCATTTTGAGCAAAACAAGCTTTTAACATGGCATGGCCATAAACGTTTAAACCTCCAACTGCCCACCAATGCATTTTGGAATGTGTTTTTTTTTTTTTTTTTTTTTTTTTTGGCAAAAGCTGTGGCACATTTCTGGTATTATTTTCATTCTTCAGTCATTAGATGTTCATCTGCATGATGCACATTACATCACAAAATGTTACACATTCTTGTAATTCTTGGGAAGTGGAAACCAGTGTGGATTTGGTCTCCTGGCAGCATTGGGACTCCGTCCAGCGTCTCAAGGTTTGGCAAACAGGAGAACACTCTGTGTGAAGGCGGACAGAGAAGGAAAAGAAGAGGTGATGATTAGTGCTTTCTGTAACTACTGTATCTCTCTCTCTCTCTCTCTCTCTCAAGATATATGGCTGTCAAAGAGGTCTAACGTCTTCTAACGAGGCTCCACTCGTTACCTGTATTAATGGCACCTGTTTTAACTCATTATCGGTATAAAAGACAGCTGTCCACAATCTCAGTCAGTCACACTCTAAACTCCACTATGGCCAAGACCAAAGAGCTGTCGAAGGACACCAGAGACAAAATTGTAGACCTGCACCAGGCTGGGAACACAGAATCTGCAATAGGTAAAACGCTTGGTGTAAAGAAATCAACTGTGGGAGCAATTATTAGAAAATGGAAGACATACAAGACCACTGATAATCTCCCTTGATCTGGGGCTCCATGCAAGATCTCAGCCCTTGGCGTCAAAATGATAACAAGAACGGTGAGCAAAAATCCCAGAACCACACGGGGGGACCTAGTGAATGACCTACAGAGAGCTGGGACCACAGTAACAAAGGGTACTATCAGTAACACAATGCCCCGCCAGGGACTCAAACCAGACGTGTCCACCTGCTGAAGAAAGTACACGTCCAGGCCCGTCTGCGGTTTGCTAGAGAGCATTTGGATGATCCAGAAGAGGACTGGGAGAATGTGTTATGGTCAGATGAAACCAAAATAGAACTTTTTGGTAGAAACACAGGTTCTCGTGTTTGGAGGAGAAAGAATACTGAATTGCATCCCAAGAACAGCATACCCACTGTGAAGCATGGGGGTGTAAACATCATGCTTTGGGGCTGTTTTTCTGCAAAGGGACCAGGATGACTGATCTGTGTAAAGGAAAGAATGAATGGGGCCATGTATCGAGAGATTTTGAGTGGAAATCTTCCATCAGCAAGGGCATTGAAGATGAGATGTGGATGGGTCTTTCAGCATGACAATGATCCCAAACACATAACCAGTGGCTTCGTATGAAGCATTTCAAGGTCCTGGAGTGGCCTAGCCATTCTCCAGATCTCAACCCCATAGAAAATCTGTGGAGGGAGTTGAAAGTCTGTGTTGCCCAACGACAGCCCCAAAACATCACTGCTCTAGAGGAGATCTGCATGGAGGAATGGGCCAAAATACCAGCAACAGTGTGTGAAAAGCTTGTGAAGAGTTACAGAAAACGTATGGCCTAAGTTTTTGGCAACAAAGGATACATAACAAAGTATTGAGATGAACTTTTGGTATTGACCAAATACTTATTTTCCACCATGATTTGATGGTTTTCTTTTCCCACATTCTGTCTCTCATGGTTGAGGTTTACCCATGTTGACAATTACAGGCCTCTCTAATATTTTCAAGGGGGAGAACTTGCACAATTAGTGGTTGACTAAATACTATTTGCCCCACTCTATCTGTCCGTCTGTCTGTCTGTCTGTCTGTCTTGAGAGGACTAGTTCAGTGTTTGTCCTCACTTTAGTACAGCGAACTGGGAAAGCCTTCAATTTGCCAGTGACCCTAAAGAGGGCAAGTGCAATAGATAATAAAGGATAGACTTTAAATGCCGCCCCCACCGTGCACGATAATCCTGAGTAAAGGTCACCGGGTTGAGTGTCAAGTTTAGGGATCGTAGAGGACTGCTCTTCAATGCGTCCAATCCTTCCAGGGAGCTGATGGCATTCTCAGCTATGCAAAGTTGCTCCACTGCGGGAAGTTTTGGCAACTGGCATAAAGACACCAAATAGTTCTGTTGCAGGTTCAGTATCCTGCACCTGTAAACAGCAACATAAAAAGTGCTGTTTACTTTATTTTGCTTGAGTGATGATGATATGCAATGCTCCTTTTTACCTTGGCAGACGGACCGAACTAAGGTTTTTGAGAGAGTTGTTGACCAGCTGTAGTTTCTCCACACGGATCAACCTGCGAAGGATGCGGACAAAGTTTTCTTGCTGGAAAGCGTCCCCTAAATCCTGGTAGGAGAGGTTCAGCTCCTTTGGGCAGGAGACAATAGATAGAGGGGAAAACTTAGCTTCAGTTCTACCCACCCCCCCAAAAAACACAAAAGTGTCATGCTCACCACACAGTTCTCCCAATTCTCTTTTCTTCTCTCTTCCCAGGTCTGTCCCACCTTCTCGATCCTCTTCTTCTTCCATTGCTCCACACACAATGAATAGACCTCTCTTTGTATGAACTCCTCGTCAGATGGCCCTGTGATGAATAGTGGATGCCCTTAATGACACAACCCAACTATATTAATTCTGAATCGGGCACAGCAAAGTTAATTGTTCTGCGTTCTTTGATCCCATATCTAATTGATTAAAACAGTTAAGAGCTGTTCAAATTTTGATCATGAACGTATGCAACTTCACCTTGTTCTATAACAGTTGTAGATTTAACTTAAAGTTATTTAATTTAGTACCCAAGTTGAGAACGGGACAGATAAATAACATTTTCTCAACCCCCAATATTACGAGCCGATCCATCACAGTGAGGGCACAGGTAGGCATACACAATTGCAAACGCAACAACTTGTCACCACTTGTCAGACTGTGGCACACCTTCTCGGACCCTGGGGCATGTCAGTTGATCTCCGGTGAGGTCACATTGCGGCAGATGATGCCATGATGTAAACCGGAACCGGCTGGAAGGAAGCTGTGTTCAAAGGATAAAAAAGGATGCAGTGGAGTGAGGCATGAAATTAGAATACAGCAATCTGCAGCTGCGAGTGTGAAACTTGTGATTGCCCATCAAACTGTTTTTAATGGTTTAATACTTCGTTAAAGCCAGTGTTGTTAATCTTACTTTAAAAAAGCAATTAATTACAATTACAAATTACTTCACCAAAAAAGTAATTGCGTTTGTAACTCAGTTACCTGAATGTAAGAGTAATTAGTTACTTGGCAAAGTAACTGTGATAATATATATCACATACATACATACATACATACATATACACACACACACACATATATATATATATATATATATATATATATATATATATATATATATATATATATATTGAAGCAACTTTTTTTTGGGATTAAACGATTTAGACACAAATGTCCTACCCATAATATGGCCCAAACAAAAAAAGGATTGCTTCAATCAAAATGTATTTTCAATGAAAAATTAAGTGTTCAAATGCAAAATTTTCAATCTCAAATATTTTCACATTCAAAAACGTTTTCCATGATTGAAATTCTTCTTTTTTGATTGTTTTATCTTTTTGTCAAAAAAATAAAAATAAAAAATTTTTTTGAAGCAATTTATTTTTTATTTTTTGATTGAATAATAGAGACAAAAACGACCTAGCCAAAATGTGGCCCAAACACAAATCAACATTACTTCAATAAAAAAAAAAAAAAAAAAAAAAAACCTTCAATCTCCCCCCCCCCCCCCAAAATCGAAGAAAAATAGCTTTCACGTGCATTTTTTGAGTTTTAAATGTATTCTTGCATTCAACCACTTTTTTCTTTTTTTTTTTTTGATTGAAGCGGCTTTTTTTTTTTTTTTTGGTTGAAAAAATGTATTTGCTTCAATCCAAATATATATATTTTTTGACTTGAGCAACTTTTTTTTAAATTTAAGCAACTTTTTCTTGATTGAATAATAAAGACACAAATCTACCTCCATATGGCTCCGCCCAGGGGATACAATTTTTGACTGGGGTAACTACATTGGCACGACACCGGCCGGCGTACCATATTCAATCGATGACGATCTTGGCAAAAAGTATTGCCTAAGCAGCCTGATTTAGAATTCCCGTCAAGAATGATGGGAAACAAAAAAACACTCATTGTCATCTTATTATTATAAATATTCTATAAAGTTTAATTTGATTGCTGACACTCCGTTTCGGGGTCATCAACATGTTGTGCCCAAACTGCCCCAAAAGTCAAACTCTGCCTGTGTGTAACTCCTCCCTTTCAACAAATAAATGAATAGTGGATCAGTTCTTGTCCTGTCCGTTCTTGTCTATTGCAGTGCCATAATTTCCTTGTGTTAGTTTTAATCCAAATTTGTCTTTGCTCCTGGTCCAGTCAAACACGACTTCAAAGGAGAAGCTTTTCTTTTGAATGCAGTTCCCAATTAATATGGACGGTCTCAGAACTTCACAGACGGCCTGCTGCTCTGTCTCATTGAATGGTACTCACGAAGATGAAATGCTACTACCACCTGGCGGTTGAACTTTTTAATGCACACTTAGATCAACACAACTCAATGAATCGAAGTTGAACCCATTTTTTTTTAGCTTAAAATAACTAATACAGGTTACTATAAATTAACTGCATAATTAACTAGAAAAATAAATCATTTATGATCAACAACGGAAGGCGGACAGCTACACTGGAAAAAAGAGTTTTAATGTCAACACTGAAAGGTGATTAGTCACCACTGGACATATGCATACAGGTACTGCAAAATTCATTCTTGTACAATCCCCACAAATATCATCTAATTTGTAATTCAAATAGGTTTAGAGCCCTGAGTAGGTTTCAGTGGCATTTAGGGAATGAAACATTCTCCACAAATACAGTGTATCACAAAAGTGAGTACACCCCTCACATTTCTGCAGATAATTAAGTATAACTCTTCAGGGGACCACACTGACAAAATGACACTTTAACACGATGAAAAGTAGTCTGTGTGCAGCTTATATAATAAAGTTAATTTGTTTTCCCCTCAAAATAACTCAAAATAAAGCCATTAATATCTAAACCCCTGGCAACAAAAGTGTGTCAAAGTATCATTTTGTCAGTGTTGTCCGATGAAAAGATATACTTAGCATATTTTTCGGACTATAAGTCGCAGTTTCTTTTATAGTTTGGCTGGGGGTGTGACTTATACTCAAGAGCGACTTATGTGTGAAATTATTAACACATTATGATATCATTTCACATGTTGTTTTGGTGTTTTGGAGTGACACTGATGGTTGGGTAAACTTGTTAGCATGTTCTTTATGCTATAGTTATCTGAATAACTCTTAATAGCTATGGCCACGTTTGCGTTCTGCCTTTGGCAATGTGTGTTCAATTGTATTATTGACTTTTTTATATTGAAATGCATGCTTTTAGTTTGTGGCCCAAGTGGGGGCGCAGTCGCACTTGTTTACACGAAGAAGAGCGCTCACAGGCAAGAAGAAGACGGACAGCTACGCAGCGTCTCTGAGCGAGTGGGCGACAGAGAGAGAGAGAGAGAAACACGGCTGTGAACCTACGTTCATTTTTAATGCTTGTAAAATATCTCTACAGCGGCAACGCCTGTGTGTATCATCTTTTCTGTTGTTGTGTGTTTTCCACCCGCGATCGGACACTTACAGCCAGTTGTGTGGTTGTTTAAGCGATGTGCTAATGCTAGCGAACGCATGCTAACAGTTTGTGTCATTGCTGTAATAGTAGCTAATTATCATTTATTTACGTTGATGTGAACCTGTTTGGTATTGAGGACGAAATTGATTCAGCAAATACGGATGTCCAACATGGGAGTTTAGCTCGCTGTATAGCAAGGACTGAGCCGTAGCGTCCTGGTGAGCACAGTATATTTGCATTTCCTTGTTAATGCATCATGTCACATTATACTGTACACTTATTCAGCATGTTGTTCTCCATTGTATTTTTATATTAAATTGCCTTTCAAGATGACATATCTATTCTAAAAATTCGTTCCAAAAATGCGACTTATACCCCGGTGCGACTTGTTTTTTTCCTCTTCGTTGGGCATTTTATGGCTGGTGCGACTTATACTCAGGTGCGACTTATAGTCCGAAAAATACGGTAAATATCTTCAGAAATGTGAGGGGTGTACTCACTTTTGTGATACACTGTAACTGTCTTGTAAAGTAGTAAGACATGTGCTATAATGTCTAGTAATAAAACATTTTGGATGCAACCATTACTTGATATATTCAACATTCCAAACATTTGAAAATGGGTCTCTTGTAGGCTATTTGGTTTAACAGTTAATGGAATCCTTTGTCGCTCCTTCACTGACCTTTTCAACCTCCTCGTGTAACTCTACACTATTGCCACACACACAGTAATGGCCTAAACCATTTTGGCGCTGCTTTGCACTGACAGCAAGCATGACCAAAATTTTCGCCAGTAGTAGGCCAGCTCATCCATGGATGCTGGCTTCTAGCAACAAAAGCAGAGCCCCGAGTGTGGAAAAAATCAAGCAGCCTTGACAATGAAAGCTTTGAAGTGGCACGTGGAAGAATTAAAAATGCAAACACTAGTGGATGCGCTGGTAGATGGATATTCGAGTCACGCTCAAATGAGAAAACAGGCTAAATAGTCTGGTCGTGTATGACAGCAGCAACATTTTTTTCCAGTCGTCAAATTGCATTTATCTCTTGCTCAGTAGATTTATTTGAGCTGCACAATAGGTGCAGACCAAAAAAACAACAACAAAAAAAACAAATATTCCAACACTATTAGGCTCATGAGAAAAAGACATTCCTTATTAGTTGAACTGGTGTACATTAAATGCAAAGTATATACACAGCAGATTCGATATTACTGATTATTGCTTTTGAAAATGAGTCACCTTTGTGCCGAATAGTTAGCCCAATATCATAATGTATCAAAGTTAAGTAACGTAAGTGTAACATAAGCAGGGGTGAAAGTGGGCCAGAACGGTCAGGAACGCAGTTCCGGTATAAGATTCAGGGCCAGGACGCAGTTCCGGTATAAGATTCAGGGCCCGAATGCTGTTCTGGTATAAGATTCAGGGCCGGAATGCTGTTCTGGTACACGGTGCTTTGATTCCAAAAATATGACGGCAACTGTCAAAACGCTATGTAAAAAAAAAAAAATGCCAAGCTGCCACACATGCATTTCATCTCCAAGAAGAAAACAATCTACCAACATCAGATTTACATACACAAGTGTTAAACACAAGCATAATAAAGTACTTGTGTAACGTCATCCCTTTCCACCAATATTTATAATTTATTTTATTCCACGGACGGCATGGAGGTTTCCCCAGCTACTGCAGTTATCTGAGTCTGATGATGATGAGTCACGTCAATGTGCAAACTCACGCAGCAAAGCAAAACGCCTGGACTCATTTATATACAGTGGCTTGCAAAAGTATCTGGCCCCCTTGAATCTTGCAACCTTTCGCCACATTTCAGGCTTCAAACATAAATATATGAAATTTAATTTTTTTGTCAAGAATCAACAACAAGTGGGACACAATAGTGAAGTGGAACAACATTTATTGGATAATTTAAACTTTTTTAACAAACAAAAAAGTGAAAAGTGGGGCGTGCAATATTATTTGGCCCCTTTACTTTCAGTGCAGCAAACTCACTCCAGAAGTTCAGTGAGGATCTCTGAATGATCCAATGTTGTCCTAAATGACCGATGAAGATAAATAGAATCCACCTGTGTGTAATCAAGTCTCCGTATAAATGCACCTGCTCTGTGATAGTCTCAGGGTTCTGTTTAAAGTGCAGAGAGCATTATGAAAACCAAGGAACACACCAGGCAGGTCCGAGATACTGTTGTGGAGAAGTTTAAAGCCGGATTTGGATACAAAAAGATTTCCCAAGCTTTAAACATCTCAAGGAGCACTGTGTAAGCCATCATATTGAAATGGAAGGAGCATCAGACCACTGCAAATCTACCAAGACCCGGCCGTCCTTCCAAACTTTCTTCTCAAACAAGGAGAAAACTGATCAGAGATGCAGCCAAGAGGCCCATGATCACTCTGGATGAACTGCAGAGATCTACAGCTGAGGTGGGAGAGTCTGTCCATATGTGTACACTGCACAAATCTGGCCTTTATGGAAGAGTGGCAAGAAGAAAGCCATTTCTCAAAGATATGTATAAAAAGTCTCGTTTAAAGTTCACCACAAGCCACCTGGGAGACACACCAAACATGTGGAAGAAGGTGCTCTGGTCAGATGAAACCAAAATTGAACTTTTTGGCCACAATGCAAAATGATATGTTTGGCGTAAAAGCAACACAGCTCATCACCCTGAACACACCATCCCCACTGTCAAACATGGTGGTGGCAGCATCATGGTTTGGGCCTGCTTTTCTTCAGCAGGGACAGGGAAGATGGTTAAAATTGACGGGAAGATGGATGCAGCCAAATACAGGAACATTCTGGAAGAAAAGCTGTTGGTATCTGCACAAGACCTGAGACTGGGATGGAGATTTATCTTCCAACAGGACAATGATCCAAAACATAAAGCCAAATCTACAATGGAATGGTTAAAAAATAAACGTATCCAGGTGTTAGAATGGCCAAGTCAAAGTCCAGACCTGAATCCAATCGAGAATCTGTGGAAAGAGCTGAAGACTGCTGTTCACAAACACTCTCCATCCAACCTCACTGAGTTCGAGCTGTTTTGCAAGGAAGAATGGGCAAGAATGTCAGTCTCTCGATGTGCAAAACTGATAGAAACATACCCCAAGCGACTTGCAGCTGTAATTGGAGCAAAAGGTGGCGCTACAAAATATTAACGCAAGGGGGCCGAATAATATTGCACGCCCCACTTTTCAGTTTTTTATTTGTTAAAAAAGTTTAAATTATCCAATAAATTTTGTTCCACTTCAGGATTGTGTCCCACTTGTTGTTGATTCTTGACAAAAAAATTAAAATTTTATATCTTTATGTTTGAAGCCTGAAATGTGGCGAAAGGTTGCAAGGTTCAAGGGGGCCGAATACTTTTGCAAGGCACTGTACATATATATATCTCACATTTTTGCATCGGGATTAAAGACTTTTACTTTTCACTTGTAAAGTCAATTTTAAAGTACAAGTAAAGTACTTATGTACTTTTACTTGAGAATTGTTTGTCTTTGATACCTGTATTTTACTTAAGTATTTTGTTGCCCATGTATCTGTACTTTTACTCTCGTAAAAAAAAGTGAGTATTTCATCCACCACTGCTGAATGCATTTGTGTGGGATTAAATCACTTACAGGTGTTGATCCAAGTCCAGAATCAGGACTCTGGTGGACGGAGGCAGGCAAGTGTGCCACACCGAGCTCGGAATAGTGGGATAAGTGGGATTTGGGAAGACTGTTGCTGAGAGTGTTCACACCTGAAGAACTGAGAGGAAAGAGGACCACATGATGTTGTTTGAAAAGGATGCTCTGGTGTGTGCTGAGAACCTGACCACCAGCCAAGTGGTTGAGTTACAGCCTCAGACACCTGAGCAGGTCTGCCACTGGTTTATAATACTGTGTTGGCCCTGTATAATTGATTGAATTGAATGCAAAACACCAGATGAACCGGTTATCTACCAACTTTATGCCCTGCTAGTGGTGAAGAGGTATAATTTTCCAATGACATCAAATTAATTTGGCTTTATATTGAGGCTACTCAAGCTTGTCCTACAAGCATCAATTGATGGCACTGCAGTATATAAATCTAAGTACTAAAGTAAATCTCACATTTTTGCTTATTATATTATAGTCAATTTAGGTACGCTTGCACAATAAAATGCGTTATCAAACGCTGCCCCAAATATGCAGCGAATAATTAAAATATATTCATGACGTGTAGGTGTTCTCAATGAGCCAATTATAATTAATAATTAAAGTTAATTCTAGCTTACACACAATCAAAACATAAAGTAAGGGTTAACTTATTTGTGCAGACTTTAAAAAAAATATAATAGTGATGTTTTCTCACCTTTCTGACATGTCCCAATGGTGTGCTGGTGAATTCTGTCGGCTTTTAACAACACATTGCAAGCAGATCCGTCGGGCTGTACGAATGTGCAGCCGAGACCCATGGAGGCAGTTTTTGTGTTGGCGTTCACTGCCAGCCAGTGTCCTCCTACTCTTAAACTGCCCCAGTCAGGTGAGCTTAGTGCTACAGTTCTGTCATTCCAGTGAGTGCGTTGCTTAGCAACCGTGTTCAGGTAAAGAAGGTGGAAAACATTACAAGGTTGGAAGAACACGCATAGTCCATGTGACAAATATTCTAATTCGACACATTGATTATATCTTACTTATGAAGAAATACGAGCTTAGGACAAGAAAATGTTATATATTATATATATATACTGAGTTGACGTGTTTTGTTATATAATGGTCTGCTTCATGTCTCATGTTACTGGAGGCCTCCTTTTCACAGAATGTGTGTCCACTGTGGCTCTTGTATTATTCTTGTGGTTTGAGGCACTCAATTATACACACTAACTCCACACCTGAAGTGAGATCCAAACCAAACCGATTTGGCTGTGAAGCAGTTGTGTTCACTGCTATGTTCTCCCATCACTCAATGAGAGAGTGGTTAGTAATTCCTATTATTGTTTTTAAGAGGATTGTGGATAGATTTAAACCACCATTAACAAAAATTTACAATACTTGGTCGTACCACCTTGATTCAAGTAAAGCAAGAAGAAGGAAGAAATTTCTTCCTGTGGCACTTTGAAAACATAAGACTTTTGGTTAAAATCTAAAATTGCCCATAGATTTGAGCGTGATTGTTATTTTGTTGTCTGAATGTCATTTGTCGTGCAATTTACTACTGGCCAGTCATGTGTGTACTCCTCCTTGAACCCCAAGTCAGCTGGCAAAAGAACTCAAATCTGTCCCCCGTGACCCTTAGAATGAAATAAAATTCACAGGTGGATGGATAAAAAACATATACAGATAAAATATCTATTTTAAAAACCATATAATTAAATTTATAGTTCACATTTCCATTAAGATGCGACTTGGAATATTAGATTTGTACTTAACCAATGAAGATAACATGCAAAATGGAAGGCAAAGACAAATTTTAAATATAGGATTATTTATATTTTTATTGAGTATAAGAGTGTATACAGCTGGTGTTATTGTCTCCTTAAGTATTTACAGCCCAAAATTGGTGCAGTGGACCTTTTTCAGTGCGACAGCAAGCCTCAGTTGGTCTCTATGGCAACTCTGCAGTCTCCTTAGCTCACCTGTGAGACGCCCAGCAAGGCTTGATCAACCACTCACATGTGATAAGGCATTTTATAGTTCTTCGGCAGTTTAATCATGTGCTACTATGTAAAAAAAAAGGGGGGGAAAAATCTGCTGGATGTTCATTACTAAGACTGATGTTTGCGTGTGTTAGCGACAACAAGTACTGAGCATATACATTGTGTTGAATATTAATATATATCAAAACAGAAACACAAGCTACAAATAGTTGTTAGTACAGTATGTTAAAAAAGAAGGTAATATATTTGTGTGGATTGTGTGTAAAATGCAGGTTAACTGAAACATGGTTCTGCATGAATATCATGTGTACACCCATTGAATTCTCTCCATTATTTAACTAGAGAATGTTTACAATTTAAACCTTTGCGTGTCTTCATTCATAGTGTTCAGTATCAAAAACGTGAATTTCTTTTTCAATATAGAGTATAATCAATACTAGATGTCTTTATAAAATACAGGTGCGGGTGAGGTTAAATGAAGTCGGATTAATATTGTTGGCTGAGAATGATTGTCATCATGTTGGGGGTTACATGGAATCAAAGTCATGGTCATTAGGCTCGATGACTTCAGGGGTCAGAACTCTGCCCATGAATAGGATAGACCCTGGAAACACACGAACAGATGTGCATTATGGTTTTCTATTTACACACAGGAACGTGATGTTTCAGGTTGCAAACAAACATGTGCATGCATGCACAGACACCCACATACACACACTGACATACCCGTTCTCCGATTTCTGATGATGAAGAAGAATGGGTGATCAGCCATTACTTGTGGGTACAGCACCAGAGTCCTTGTCTGAGCAATCATTCCTAAGAGGTAGACAGAAATTGCTAAAACAAAAATGGTATACTTTGCTGCTTAGCAGAAACTATATAGGAGTTTATCATTCTTAATAGTACTAGAGCAAATTAATGACGTGTACCTGATCCGACAGCTCCCTCCGCACCCTCCTCAGTCACTTCCAAGTAGGCTTTCTGTACCGCCCTGCCAATATAAAGCTCCTTCCCATCTGAAAAAATCGAGAAAGACAAAACAAAGTGTGTAATTTACATTTGACGAGCGGCAATGTATGGATCCTACAAATACTAGTATATGAAAATAATTTGTGTGTGTACAAATTGAGCTGACTGCAGAAAGAAAACAATGCAATGAACAAGATTGGGATATTTACATCAGCGATAATTCGTTTAACGAGGCTGTCAAAAAACATATTCCTATGCTTGCAAAAAAATGTGTTCCTTTCACTTTATCTATTTTTACAAGCAGTGTGACAGTTTCAACATGCCTACTCAATGACAGTTACCTTGGTTGCCTCAGCAAGTACAGTAGGCTACTTCAGTGGAGCAAATTACCGTATTGGCCCGAATATAAGACGGCCCTGATTATAAGACGACCTGTTTTTCATGACTCAAGTTTGAAAAAAGACTTTTTGAACACTAAATTAATTTTTATACAGAAAATAATTACAGTACATCTGTAACAAATAATTCTAACAATATATTTGAGAGAAAAAGCATGTTATTTTTCCCTCATTCAAATCTTAATATTTGAACATTTAAATACGTAAACGAAAGTGCAATCAGATTCGTAAATGAATGGCTTCTGGTTTTTGAAATGTAAATGAACCAATCTATTGTGATAAAACCACAAAATTGCAACAACTGCATTAACCATCAAAGTGAAGTCTAACTGTAACTGTAGTCTTGAAACAAATCTGAATAAGGAAAACATTGCAATAAAATAATGCAAACTGGTTAAACTAGTAGCTGAGATCTGTCATGACAGAACATCGCCTCAATGATATCTGGCGCCATCTAGCGTCATGAATGGGGAGAGTAGCTGAGATCTGTCACAACAGAACATCGCTTCAATGATATCTGGCGCCATCTAGCGTCATAAATGGGGAGAGTAGCTGAGATCTGTCACAACAGAACATCGCTTCAATGATATCTGGCGTCATCTAGCGTCGTGAATAGGTACAGTGGGGAGAACAAGTATTTGATACACTCCCATTGGCAGTGTATCAAATACTTGTTCTCCCCACTGTATAATGTCTAGACCACGAATATAAGACAATCTTTTTCAATCTTATTTCAATGCAAAAAAACACCGTCTTATATTCGGGCCAATACGGTAATTCGTAAAGAAAAAACTTTAAATACATTTGTTTTAAGGATCATTCTTCTGGGCATGTGTCAAATGTTTCATTAACCTCACCTGTCATGGCGGTGAGATCAGCATCCTTGCTGAAAATGCACTTTATTCCGAGCTCCTGCAGAGTGTCTTTAAGATCCATTTTCTGCTCCACTTTGAACCTAAATAATACAATCGCAGCATTATGAAAAATGATACTCTCACAGGATGATGCAGTGCAGTCCTAAGCAACTGCAAACTACAGCTAGCACATAAATGCACAAATTCTGTTTTTTTTTTGTCCTTAAAGCTTCAAAACATATTGCCGAGGTGATTAAGCTTTTTTTGCTTCTGGTCCGAAACTATAACGAACCCCCTTTGCACATCAGACAAGCAGCGAATTTTTACAACCCACTTCAAAACGTATTTGTATTCCTTGGGTTTTGACACAACTTGACTTTATGCCCTTTTCCTAAATATATTGAGTAATAAATATACAGTTATTCCCAGAAATGGGTGGTGTAATGGTTTAACCTTGGCTTTAGATTGGGATTTGGCCTGTTTAAAAAAACAATTTATACCATCAATATCACACCAAAACAAAATATACGGTAAATCAGCAACTGGCAAGTTATTAAATGAAATGACATAAAAAAAATCTCTAAAATGATTCCCATCCAAATTCTTAGTGTGTGGATTATGACAGATATATTTTGTGAGCCTAATTTGAAAACTTTGCTCTAATCAGTATATAACAAAATGCTGATGGTAAATGGTAATGGAGTTACACTTGTATAGCGCCTTTCCACCTTTTAAGGTCCTTGAAGCGCTTCACACTACAGTGGGGAAAATAAGTATTTAGTCAACCACCAATTGTGGAAGTTCTACTTGAAAAGATTAGAGAGGCCTGTAATTGTCAATATTGGTAAACCTCAACCATGAGAGACAGAATGTGGAAAAAAAAACAGAATCACATTGTTGTATTTTTAAAGAATTATTTCCAAATTAGAGTGGAAAATAAGTATTTGGTCACCTACAAACAAGCAAGATTTCTGGCTGTCAGAGAGGTCTGACTTCTTCTAACAAGGTCTAACGAGGCTCCACTCATTACCTGTATTAATGGCACCTGTTTTAACTCATTATCGGTATAAAAGACACCTGTCCACTAGCTCAGTCAGCCACACTCCAAACTCCACTATGACCAAGACCAAAGAGCTGTCGAAGGACACCAGAGACAAAATTGTAGACCTGCACCAGGCTGGGAAGACTGAATCTGCAATGGGTAAAACGCTTGGTGTCAAGAAATCAACTGTGGGAGAAATTATTAGAAAATGGAAGACATACAAGACCACTGATAATCTCTCTCGATCTGGGGCTCCATGCAAGATCTCACCCTGTGGCGTCAAAATGATAACAAGAACGGTGAGCAAAGATCCCAGAACCACACGGGGGGGCCTAGTGAATGACCTACAGAGAGCTGGGACCACAGTAACAAAGGCTACTATCAGTAACACAATGCGCCACCAGGGACCCAAATCCCGCACAGCCAGACATGTCCCCCTGCTGAAGAAAGTACACGCCCAGGCCCGTCTGCCGTTCGCTAGAGAGCATTTGGATGATCCAGAAGAGGACTGGGAGAATGTGGTATGGTCAGATGAAACCAAAATAGAACTTTTTAGTAGACAGGTTCTCGTGTTTGGAGAAGAAAGAATACTCAATTGCAACCCAAGAACACCATAACCACTGTGAAGCATGGCGGTGGAAACATCATGCCTTGGGGCTGTTTTTCTGCAAAGGGACCTGGACGACTGATCTGTGTAAAGGAACGAATGAATGTGGCCATGTATCGAGAGATTTTGAGTGAAAATCTCCTTCCATCAGCAAAGGCTTTGAAGAGGCTGGGTCTTTCAGCATGACAATGATCCCAAACACACAACCAGGGTAACAAAGGAGTGGCTTCGTAAGAAGCATTTCAAGGTCCTGGAGTGGCCTAGCCAGTCTCCAGATCTTAACCCCATAGAAAATCTGTGGAGGGAGTTGAAAGTCCGTATTGCCCATTGACAGCCCCAAAACATCACTGCTCTAGAGGAGATCTGCATGGAGGAATGAGCCAAAATACCAGCAACAGTGTGTGAAAAGCTTGTGAAGAGTTACAGAAAATGTTTGGCCTCCGTTATTGCCAACAAAGGGTACATAACAAAGAATTGAGATGAACTTTTGGTATTGACCAAATACTTATTTTCCGCCATGATTTGCAAATAAATTCTTTAAAAATCAAACGGTGTGATTTTCTGTTTTTTTTTTCCACATTCTGTCTCTCATAGTTGAGGTTTACCCATGTTGACAATTACAGGCCTCTCTGATATTTTCAAGTGGGAGAACTTGAACAATTAGTGGTTGACTAAATACTTACCAATGCCCCACTGTATATCCTCATCTACCTACTGGTGATGCAACACCAGGAGCAATGTGGGGTTCAGTATCTTGCTCAAGGATACTTAGATCAGTTCATCGAACCCACAATCTCTGGGTTGGGGAACAACTACTGTCGACAGACAGTAGTTGACACTAGCGGTGAGAGGACAAACTGTAATCAGATTGGTTAAAGAAAAACATTGCATTGCTAACATAGTTTAAGTAATCTGGGACAGCACTACTGAAGATGGGAAAATTACATTT
Source organism: Corythoichthys intestinalis (assembly GCF_030265065.1). Classification (NCBI taxonomy): domain Eukaryota; kingdom Metazoa; phylum Chordata; class Actinopteri; order Syngnathiformes; family Syngnathidae; genus Corythoichthys; species Corythoichthys intestinalis. The sequence goes on from NC_080400.1 coordinate 37,213,898, forward strand.
TCATTGAAGCACAGAGTCGGAAATCTCAACATATACAAAATGGCCACATAAATTAGACTAATAACAGTATAACTGATACAATGGCTACTCAATAAAGAGAAGATCCATTTTGTGATCAAGCTCATGTATCGCACAGATAAGTGAGTTCTTACCGGGGCAGATAGACTTCCACCTTTTGTCGTTTAACATTGTTTGCCCACTCCTCCAGCAATGGTGCCTTGATGATGGGCTCAAGAGAAGCCAGAGGCACTTCCTGCCGAGGCAAGATGATCATCATGGACATGTCATCCCCCTCGTATAGCATCTCTAAGACCTGGTAAACACCGCCAGCTTCCTGGGAGCCGTCGCTGAACTCACCTTTGGGGAAGGGGTTGGAAAACAGGCGTGAAGTAAACAAGCTTAAAACACACACGCACAAACATACAGTATGCATTGATGCTTAAGCTTGCGAGTTCTATAAGTAGGAACTCGCACAGATTAAAACCTCTTTAAGCAAAGTGGATGACAGTATAAATACAATTTTGTACAATGTTTCAATAAACTTCAAAGAAAAAAATTGCCTCAAACACCTGTATTTGGCAACCATATCCACAAGCAGTCACACGGGGCAACCGTAATGAGACCAAAATATCTCATGTAATGGCAATGCTCTTTATAAAAGACACCGGTTTCGGACCCCCCACAAACAAAACAAAGAAGTTATTTCCACTACCTTTTCAGCATTTCCACTATATCGCAGCAATAGATAAAATTGGTGTAGTAACTGCATTCAAATGATATAAATGTTGTCTCGTTAAAAGACATTTCATTACTGGATGAAGCATAGCGGAGGCAGAGGGAAATAATTTAAAATAAAATTAAGTTTGATAAGTAAGAAAAATAATTTTCAAAGAGATAATGACATTGCTGACAAAGATTGAAATTGTTTTACTTTAACATAACACCATTTTCCGACAAAAATAAAAACAATCTTTTCTCCTAGGATCTGCCCCTATTCTTCAAACCTCTAACACGTTCACTCAACTCTCTATAAACAAACAGGCCTGCACACCTCGCCAGCCTGTGAACGTTGGCGTTAGATAACGCGCAATCTCACTGCACCAAAATAGCGCAGATGAACCAACTTCAGAAATGATGCAGTGAGAGGTTGATGTAATTTCCTTTGGCAGCACATCAAATTACAAAGAAATAATATAACAGAGATAGACACTTGGCATCTCCCCACACGTTCACCCATTACTGACCCAAGAAGTATGAACACAATGTGATTAAGGGAGCCAAAACAATTGATATTATGACAGTTGCCCAGAATAAAATGAGGCGATTGATGCTATAAAGTCCATTTGTATTGATTGCAACATTGTACACATTGAACAACAACAAAAAAAATAATGTTTACATGAAATGTGATTATTAATATAATATGTCCATCTGTCAAACAAGGGTATCAAGTGCATATTTATTACAACAATAGAGTATAAAATAACTCCAGAAGGCCACGTTAATGGAAATCATCTCTGGAAAGAACATTTTATTGCTTTGCTAAAGCTTTGTTTTTGAGTCGTTTGTCTATTAATTTGTCAGCAGTGAACTGGTGCAGTCAGTAAAGATTCATGAAGTGGTAAATTTCTCCGCAAAGCGTTTGGTTTTGCTTGTTAAGCAAAAAAAAAAAAAAAAAAAAAAAAAAAGATCAAAACAGCTTATCTTGCGTGGAACTGGAGGTAATGAGCACATCTTGTAACATGGAAGTTTGTTCAAGAAATAGGCATAGGTCATACGCGGAGTTAAAGGGGGGCCGAAAAATGTCATTGCATGTAATTGACGTTTCTATATATGATTTTAAAATTAAGAGTTTTCCGGTAAAATTCTTGTCTATAAAAGTTGTCAAGCAATCAAACAAACAGCAAAAAATAATGAAATGAACAAAAAAAAATATTTTAAAAATAGGTCAAAATTATTTTTCGAACAGATCATGTGACTAGCACCTTAGACGGTCCTTTGCTTTGCTTAGCTAAAACCACCCAAGGACCGAAGAGGCAAGATATACGTTTTTTTTTTTTTTCAAACCTAAGCTTTCAAAAGCGACAACAACTACCGAGCAAGAACCAAGCATTGAAAATGTGTAACATGAAACGCCAGAGAACACCACCAAAATGGTGAGCCGAGTTTCAACTTGCTCTACTGAAGATGCTTATTGTACAACAGAGCCACCACCGGGGGTGTCTTACCAATGTAGTTAACCCCGTCCAAAATTGTATCCCCTAGCACACACACATTAGTTAAGAGTTATGTCGACTTTAACAATTAATCAAAGCCAGAAAAGAACCATGGTTATATATTCTGGATACTTTTATTAAACTGGAGAAAGTCCATACAATACTTGAATTATAGTAATAACAGACATAGGTCATCCTACGAGTAAAACAGTAAAACATTGCCTTTTTTAACGTTCAGTACGTATGGTACGTCAGTGATTCTTAACCATAGGGCCGCGGCTCACACTTGGGCCCCGAGCGCCACCTAGTGTGCCGCAAAAAAAACTGTTTTGTACGTGTGGGCCGCGAGGGCCGCTGGACGCAATAACAACTCCCGACCATGTAGTGGCGCTAATGCATCAGTCAGTTGTTACTTTAACCAGCTCCATAAATAAGGAGAAAAAGTCATTCAGCTAGCTGTAAAGAAACAAGATGGAGAAATATTTAAAACGAAAAAATGAAGATGACCCCCCGCCAAAAAGTAAATTTTTGCACAAGTACAATCCCGACTTCATTAAGTACGGCTTCGTAAACGGAGGTAGCGAGGCAGTGCCGAGAGCCTAGTGTGTGGAGTGTGGGTTAACGCTGTCTAACGAAGCACTTAAGCCGTCAAAACTACAGCGGCACCTAGAGACCAAGCATCCGACGCTTGTGGGAAAGCCGGTGGAATTTTTCAAGAGAAAAGAAGATGGGCTGCAGATGCAGAAAAGATCGATCGTGTCACTGACTGGCAACTCTAAAAGTGCACTGAAAGCTAGCTACCTCGTAGCCAGACGTGTGGCACAAAGTAAAAAACCATTCACCATAGCGGAGGAGTTGGTTCTGCCTGCTGCTGTTGATATGTGCCGTGAGATGATCGGAGAGGCCGCTGCAAAGAAGCTGCTGACCATCCCACTCTCAAACGACACTGTGAGTCACCGTATCGCGGACATGGCCTCAGACATACAGCAACACCTCATTGAAAGAGTAAAAAGTAGCCCATTTTTCTCTTTGCAACTTGCCGAGTCCACTGATGTCACGAATGCTGCGCTGCTGTTGGTTTTTGTTCGCTATCGTTGGGACAGTAGTTTGCACGAACACATACTGTTTTGTGGAGAGCTACCAACACGAACTATGGCTCAGGAATGTTTCCGCTGCATTTATAACTACTTCAGTGAGAAGTAGTTATAATAAATAATAATAATAAATAAATAATATATATTAAAATTATATTTAATGGGCCCTGGGCCACTCTGTACTGAAAAAAATGGGCCTCAGGGTCAGAAAGGTTAAGAACCCCTGTGTTACGTTATACGACAGCTTTTTTTTTTTTTTTTTGATGGATGGGCCATGTTTTAAAACCTTGTAGATGACTACATCACCAATCAAGCAAATCATCGCTGTCAAAATTATCGCGTTAACGGGCGTTAATTAATTTTTTAAATTAATCACGTTAAAATATTTGACGCAATTAACGCAGATGCCCGCTCAGGGAGTTTTAAATGACAGTACACATTGAAACGCTCACTTGTTGTGTTTTATGGAGTTTTGCCGCCCTCTGCTGGCGCTTGGGTGCGACTGATTTTATAGGCATCCATGAGCATTGAGTAAGTAATTATTGACATCAACAATGGCGGGCTACTAGTTTATTTTTTGATTGAAAATTTTACAAATTTTATTAAAACGAAAACATTAAGAGGGGTTTTAATATAAAATTTCTCTAACTTTTACTAACATTTTTCTATTAAGAACTACAAGTCTTTCTATCCATGGATCGCTTTAACAGAATGTTAATAATGTTAATGCCATCTTGTTGATTTATTGTTATAATAAACAAATAGTCCTTATGTACCTTATGTTGAATGTATATATCCATCTTGTGTCTTATCTTTCCATTCCAACAATAATTTACAGAAAAATATGGCATATTTTATAGATGGTTTGAATTGCGATTAATTGCGATTAATTACGATTAATTAATTTTTAAGCTGTAATTAACTCGATTAAAAATTTTAATCGTTTGACAGCCCTAATATATATATATATATATATATATATACAGTGGGGCAAATAAGTATTTAGTCAACCAGTAATTGTGCAAGTTAGCGAGGCCTGTAATTGTCAACATGGGTAAACCTCAAACCATTTGAGACAGAATGTGGAAAAAAACCCAGAAAATCACATAGTTGGATTTTTAAAGAATTTATTTGCAAATCATGGTGGAAAATAAGTATTTGGTCAATACCAAAAGTTCATCTCAATACTTCTTTATGTACCCTTTGCTGGCAATAACGGAGGCCAAACGTTTTCTGTAACTCTTCACAAGCTTTTCACACACTGTTGCTGGTATTTTCGCCCATTCCTCCATGCAGATCTCCTCTAAAGCAGTGATGTTTTGGGACTGCCGTTAGGCAACACGGACTTTCAACTCCCTCCACAGATTTTCTATGGGGTTGAGAACTGGAGACTGGCTAGGCCACTCCAGGACCTTGAAATGCTTCTTACGAAGCCACTCCTTTGTTGCCCTGGCTGTGTGTTTGGGATCTTTGTCATGCTGAAAGACCCAGCCACGTCTCATCTTCAATGTACTTGCTGATGGAAGGAGATTTTCACTCAAAATCTTTCGATACATGGCCCCATTCATTCTTTCCTTTACACAGATCAGTCGTCCTGATCCCTTGGCAGAAAAACAGCCCCAAAGCATGATGTTTCCACTCCCATGCTTCACAGTGGGTATGGTGTTCTTCGGATGCAATTGAGTATTCTTTCTCCTCCAAACATGAGAACCTCTGTTTCTAACAAAAAGTTCTATTTTGGTTCCATCTGACCATAACACATTCTCCCAGTCCTCTTCTGGATCATCCAAATCATCTCTAGCGTACCGCAGGTGTGCCTGGACGTGTACTTTCTTCAGCAGCGGGACACGTCTGGCAGTGCAGGATTTGAGTCCCTGGCGGCGCATTGTGTTACTGATAGTAGCCTTTGTTACTGTGGTCCCAGCTCTCTGTAGGTCATTTACTAGGTCCCCTGTTGTGGTTCTGGGATTTTTATTCACCGTTCTTCTTATCATTTTGACGCCACGGGGTGAGATCTTGCATTGAGCCCCAGATCGAGGGAGATTATCAGTGGTCTGGTATGTCTTCCGTTTTCTAATAATTGCTCCCACAGTTGATTTCTTTACACTTTTAAGCGTTTTACCTATTGCAGATTCCCAGCCTGGTGCAGGTCTACAATTTTGTCTCTGGTGTCCTTCGACAGCTCTTTGGTCTTGGCCATAGTGGAGTTTGGAGTGTGACTGACTGAGGTTGTGGACAAGTGTCTTTTATACCAATAATGAGTTAAAACGGGTGCCATTAATACAGGTAACGAGTGGAGCATCGTCAGACCTCGTAGACCTCGTTAGAAGAAGTTAGACCTCTTTTACAGCCAGATATCCTGCTTGTTTGCAGGTGACCAAATACTTATTTTCCACTCTAATTTGGAAATAAGTTCTTTAAAAATCAAACAATGTGATTTTCTGGGTTTTTTTTCACATTCTGTCTCTCATGGTTGAGGTTTACCCATGTTGACAATTACAGGCCTCTCTAATCTTTTCAAGTTGGAGAACTTGCACAATTGGTGGTTGACTAAATACTTATTTGCCCCACTGTACATATATAGTCCTAAGCAGCCTGATTTAGAATTCCCCTCAAGAACGATGGGAAACATTTTCAACTTATTGTTATAAACATTCTTGTATGTTACTTTTATTGTTGACACTGCGTTTCGGGGTGATAAACATGTTGTGCCCCCCTGCCCCAAAAGTCAAACTCCGCCAATGGTAAATGGTAAATGGTGTTATACTTATATAGCGCTTTTCCACCTTTCAATGGCATAGGTCAATAATTATGTGGAGTGACTGTTCCTACCATAGTAGAAATCTCCCTGTTGGTACATCATGAGTGTCTGGACTTCTGAGCCGTCGTCTTTGCTAAAGGAAAAGGTCCTGGTGTTTTCGGGCCTGAACTGATTTTTCCAGAAGCCTCTGAAGTAGATGGCGTTGACCATGGATAGACGAGTGACGCTGCTGAAGTCATCAGCAGATAGAAGGTCCCGGATCTTACCTTCAAGAGAGCAGTGAATAGACAACATGCTCTGTAACGTGAAACGAGCCTTCGTTTCTTACTCACTTTCAGTATGATTCTCCACCCAGCTGTTAATCTGCTCGGCGACAGCTGCTGATTCACTAAAGTCAACTGTCTCAACGCTGGCTCCAAAATACTTCTTCATCAGATGCAGAAACTCGGGGTTAAAAGTTATGCCCTCTTGAAGGTAGAGACTGTTGGCCAATCGGACCATGTACTGGCTTTCATCCTCAAAGAGCGCTGCTGTCAGGTTTTGGAGCAAAGAAAACTCCACACCTGGGGGGCATATGGAAAAGGAATTGCAGAGGGCAAAAAAATCACTGTACATGCTTGGGCTTAAATAAAATAATGCCAATCATTCATTTGTTCCTCTTGTAATGAGTCAATGTACAGTATAATCAGGGGTGCACATAAGTGGTCCGCATGCGTGCATGCGTACTGGACGTAGACAAACGCGCTGGCCCTCAACGGCTTCCATACGCTTTTGCGTACCGATGGCTGACCACTGTATTTGCGGCGGACACGAGAAAATAACTTCTCAAAATGTCGAAGAGGCAGGCCACACCGAGTAATTACTTCCGTGTTCCCCCACCCCCGTCAAAAGACAGACAGACGACAGAGACGTCACCTGAGCTACCGAAAAAAAGGACTTTTGCTGAAAAGTGGCTACAGGAGGTACCGTGGCTAGAGGCAAATGATGCTCGCACGGAAATGCGGTACAAAATGTGCCGTGAGAATCCCAATGTCGCCGATAAGAGCAGCACATTTTATGTAGGGTCAAAGAATTTCAGCCATCCAAACTTTGAAAAGCACGAAAAAAACAGAGCATGTGGCAATTAAGCAAACTATCGATGTCAAACAGGACCCCACTCGCCCTATGGACAAGTGGCGGAATAAAGGTAATGAACAGCGTCATGCACTGACAAATGTGTTTTTGCTCGCATTTTACAAAGCTAAACATGCACGTTCAATGAGGTCTTATGAGGAGGACATCCCACTTTTAAAAAGGCTTGGAGTTAATGTGGGAGCCGCATAATGCCCTTTATTTTGAATTTGTGTCAGGCCGAGATGACGAGGCGGACTCAGCTGCGGAGGTTCAGGCAAAAATTTATTTTGAAAACACAGGTTCTTCCGCTGACATGCGGGGATGAAAAAAAGCACAAACAAAAAGCGCTCGAACGGAGGAATGAGTCAGGATGACTAGAAAGACAGTAAGGTTTCAAACACAAAGCGCTCCAAACGGGAGGTAATGCAAAAACATAACGCGCTCCACAAGGAGGAAAAATTCAAGCTGGCTAGGATAAAAACTTACAAACGCAAAGCACTCCAATGGAGGATAATGTACCGAAATAACTATGATGCAATGGCGAGAGGCTGACGTGACTGACCTTACATGAAAGACACTTCTGCACAAGACAAGGGGAACTAGGGCATTAAATACACACACAAGGTAATGGGGAACAGGTGGAAACAATAGGTGATTAGATGACAAGAGGAAGGGCAAGTACGCGACTATGAAGAGGGTGAAGCTTTCAAAATAAAACAGGAAGTGACGTGGCATGACAGAACCCCCCCCTTTAGGACCGGCTGCCAGACGGTCCAGGCAGGTCGGGGTGGTCCCTGTGAAAGTCCCTGATCAAGGAGGGGTCCAGGATGAATCGTGAGGGAACCCATTGTCTCTCCTCCGGGCCGTAGCCCACCCAGTCCACTAGGTATTGGAAGCCACGACCTCGGGGCCGCACCGCCAGCAGCCTCTTGACCTGGTAGGCAGGGCCGCCGTCGATTTCCAGAGGAGGTGGAGGGGGTGGCACAGGTACCATGGAGCTCTCCACCACAGGCTTGACTTGGCTGACCTGGAAGGTGGGGTGGACCCTCAGGGAGCGTGGAAGACGTAGACGCACTGCTGCCGGGCCTATGACCTTCGAGACTGGATATGGACCCACGAAGCGGGGGGCCAACTTTCGGCAGGTGGCACGGAGGGGAAGGTTTCGGGCGCTTAGCCATACTCGCTGTCCCGCCTGGTAGGCGGGTGCTGGACGTCGGTGGCGGTCTGCGGCCTTCTTCACCCGATCCCCTTGTCGGACGAGGGCTTGTCGAGCTGCTTCCCAGATGCGCCTGCTACGGCGGACCAAGGCATGGGCCGACGGGACAGAGACCTCACGCTCCTGTGCACTAAACAAAGGCGGATCGTAGCCATGGACGCATTTGAAGGGTGACATACCTGTGGCGGAGGTGGGAAGCGTGTTGTGGGCATATTCGACCCAGACCAGGTGGTTGCTCCATGTGGATGGGTTCTGGGATACCAGACACCGGAGGCCGGTCTCCAACTGTTGGTTGAGGCGCTCGGTCTGGCCGTTGGACTCTGGATGGTATCCCGACGTGAGGCTTGCCTTGGCTCCGATGAGACGGCAGAACTCCTTCCAAAAGCGTGACACAAACTGTGGCCCCCGGTCAGAGACTATGTCCCGGGGGAAGCCATGAATGCGGAAGATCTGTCGTATCACGATTCCTGCAGTGTCCTTAGCAGAGGGTAAGGCTGGCAGGGCTATGAAGTGGGCCATTTTGGAGAACCGGTCGACTACTGTCAGGATCGTGGTGTTTCCCTGGGAGACAGGGAGCCCCGTGACAAAGTCCAAAGATATTTCAGCCCATGGTCTGGAGGGAATCGGGAGAGGTTGAAGGAGGCCCATGCGTGGTCTGGTGGACGTCTTGTTTCGGGCGCAGACCAAGCAAGCCTCGACGTACTCCCGGACCTCCGGCTCCATGCCTGGCCACCAGAACCTCCGGGAGATGGCGTGCATGGTGCGCCTGACTCCCGGATGACAGGAAAGCGGCGTGGAGTGGGCCCATTGGATCACCCGGGGGCGTAGGTTAGCCGGGACGAAAAGTAGGTTCTCAGGGCACCCCCGAGGTGTCCGGACCCCCCCTAATGCCTGCTTAACCTCCGTTTCTATTTGCCAAGTTACCGCCCCTACCACACAATTCAGTGGCAGGATGGGTTCAGGTTCCTTGGCTACAGGCTCGGGGTCGTAAAGGCGAGAGAGGGCATCTGCTTTGATGTTCTGGGACCCCGGCCTGTAAGAGATAGAGAAGGAGAATCGGTCAAAAAAGAGCGCTCACCTGGCCTGGCGAGAATTGAGTCTCTTAGCTGTCCTGAGATACTCCAGATTGCGATGATCTGTCCAAACTATGAAGGGTTGCTCCGCCCCCTCGAGCCAATGCCGCCACTCCTCCAGAGCGGTCTTGATGGCGAGAAGTTCTCGGTCGCCCACGTTGTAGTTACGCTCTGCTGGAGACAGGCGGCGGGAGAGGAAGGCGCAGGGATGCAACTTCCCATCATGCTCCGCTCGTTGGGACAGTATAGCCCCGATGCCCTCACTGGAGGCGTCGACCTCCACCACGAACTGACGACAGGGATCAGGCATGGTCAGGATGGGGGCTGTGGTGAAGCGGGTCTTCAAGGCCAGGAAAGCCGCTTCAGCTGCAGGGGTCCATTCGAAACGCACCTTGGAGGAAGTAAGAGCGTGGAGAGGGCCTGCAATCTTACTAAAACCGCGGATAAACCGCCTGTAAAAGTTAGCGAACCCGAGGAACTGCTGAAGTTTCTTTCGACAGCCCGGTGTGGGCCAATTAACTATCGTTTCTACTTTAGCAGGGTCCATCTGAACACCCCCCGGAGTTACAATGAAGCCCAAAAAGGAAATCGTGTCGACATGAAATTCACTTTTTTCAGCTTTAACAAAAAGACTGTTGGCGAGAAGACGCTTTAAAACATTCTACATGTTGCTTGTGGGTAGTTATATCCGGGGAGTAAATAAGGATGTCATCTAGATAAACAAAAACGAAACGGTCAAGAAAGTCACGGAGTACATCGTTGATCAAAGCCTGGAAGACCGCGGGTGCGTTCGTGAGACCGAAGGGCATGACCAGGTATTCATAGTGGCCGTCTGGGGTGTTAAAAGCAGTCTTCCACTCATCCCCCTCCCTGATGCGGACTAGATGGTAGGCGCTGCGCAGGTCTAACTTCGTGAAGACCCTGGCCTTCTGCAATTGGTCGAACACCGAAGACATGAGGGGGAGGGGATAGCGGTTCTTTACGGTAATATCATTGAGCCGGCAGTAGTCAATACAGGGGCGGAGCGACCAGTCCTTCTTTCCGACAAAAAAGAAACCTGCTCCAGCCGCGGACGAGGAAGGACGGATGAGCCCTGCTTTCAAGGAGGTCTGGATGTATTCGCGCATGGCAGCTTTCTCAGGTCCGGAGATGGGATAGAGGCCCCCCCTAGGGATGGTGGAGCCCGGGACGAGATCAATGGCGCAGTCATAGGGGCGGTGGGGTGGCAGAGCCTGGGCCCGAGCCTTGTCAAAAACCTGGCGCAAATGGTGATAGCACTCTGGGATGGTGCTCAAATCAATATCTGGTTCTGGAGTGATAGAGAGAGAAAACTTATTAATTGCGGTCTCACCAATAACAGGACCTTTGACCCCAGGGTTCTTTTCTACCAGACAACGTCCCTTGCAGTCCGCACCCCACCCCAGTACGGACCCAGAGTTCCAATCTATATGTGGTTGGTGCTTGCGGAGCCATGAGAGGCCTAAAACCAATGTCTGGGCTTGGGCAGAAAACAAATGGAAAGACATTGTCTCAGTGTGTCCTTGGACAGTGACTTCTATAGGCTCGCAAGAGTGGGTGATAGAAAACAGTCTCTCACCATTGAGAGATCTGGCCACCAGGGTTCGTTCTAGAGGGATAGCACGAAGGCCCATGAGATGGCAAACCCCCCAAGGCATCAGACAGTCGTCCGCGCCGGAGTCTATCAGGGCAGCTTGTGTACATGACAAAGCTCTGTGCTTTACCTGGACTGTGGTCGTAGAGCAGTGGGTGGGGTTTGCTGGTTGACTGGCATGGCTCGGTCTGGGCCTGCGGGCGGTGCAACCTGCCACAAGGTGTCCCGAACTCCCACAGTAGAAGCATAGCCCCTCTAGTTGTCGGCGCTTGCGTTCCTCAGGGGAGGTGCGTGTGGGACCAAGCTGCATGGGTATGGCATCGTTAGGATCCCTAGGAGGTGAGGCCGGTAGGATGTGGGTGCGGCGAGGTCCTGACTGCACCAGCGACTGGGGAGGTGGCCTCACAGCTTGAATTGGCCGGCTCCTGCTCAACTCCTCAAGGCGATGGTCGGTGCGTATGGCGAGGGCAATGAGGTCGTCCAACCCCTCCGGGAGGTCGAGTGGTACCAGGCGATCCCGGATAGAGTGGGAGAGCCCCTTAAAAAAGGTGTCATAGAGTGCGGTGTGGCACCAGCCGCAACCTGCGGCCAGGGTACAGAACTGAATGGCATAGTCATTGACCGAGGCTTTACCCTGACGCAAGCTGCTGAGCTCTCTCGCTCGATCTCTTTCGGAGCATACTGGGTCGAAAGTGGTCTTTAGGGCATCTATGAATGAGGACAAGTTGTGGCACGAACACGAATCACGCTCCCACTCAGCCATGGCCCAGGCTCGGGCCCGTCCCGACATGTGGGACACCATGAAGGCAATACGAGAACGGTCAGTCGTGAACTCATGGGGGGAACGGTCAAAGTGCATACTGCATTCCGTGACGAAAACTTGGCTAGTACCTGGGTCCCCGCAGAATCGCTCTGGCGGCGCCAATCTTGGTCCTCTTCCAGGAACCAGGGCGGAAGAAGCAGGAGGGGGGCAGGCAGGGGTATTGGAAACTGAAGCCAGTTGTGCTGGGAGCAGCTGGGCTGTGAGCTCCTTCAACTGATTGTGCATTTGGACCAGCTGTGCAGCCATTGTGGCTTGAAAGTCCTCCTGGCAGGTGAGACGAGCCGATTGCTCTCGGATCGTGGCAAAAAAATCGGGAGACTCTGCTGGGTCCATTTCTGGCAGAAGTGTTCTGTCAGGCCGAGATGACGAGGCGGACTCAGCTGCGGAGGTTCAGGCAAAAATTTATTTTGAAAACAGGTTCTTCCGCTGACATGCGGGGATGAAAAAAAGCACAAACAAAAAGCGCTCCAACGGAGGAATGAGTCAGGATGACTAGAAAGACAATAAGGTTTCAAACACAAAGCGCTCCAAACGGGAGGTAATGCAAAAACATAAAGCGCTCCACAAGGAGGAAAAATTCAAGCTGGCTAGGATAAAAACTTACAAACGCAAAGCACTCCAATGGAGGATAATGTACCGAAATAACTATGATGCAATGGCGAGAGGCTGACGTGACTGACCTTACATGAAAGACACTTCTGCACAAGACAAGGGGAACTAGGGCATTAAATACACACACAAGGTAATGGGGAACAGGTGGAAACAATAGGTGATTAGATGACAAGAGGAAGGGCAAGTATGCGACTATGAAGAGGGTGAAGCTTTCAAAATAAAACAGGAAGTGACGTGGCATGACAATTTGTGCTTTATATTTTTTTACATTTCACTTCAAAGTAATGGCAATTTTGTTGTGCCACTTGATGTTAATCAAGCATTAATTGTTAATATAATTAATTAAAGTTAATTGGCTCTAAGTAAAGCTTGTCATAAATTTTTCGCATCAGGCCGGTCGGCTCTCAAGCTCAATGAGGACCAAGTCACATCTCCAGGTCCTCCTCTGAGAACCTGGGCAAAAAAATTATGTACACCCCTGAGTATAATCTACTTTACAATTAATGTATCCCTCGAGCAGTGATTCGCGAGGTGGCCGAGGTAAATTTCTTCTTGCAATATTACAATTTCAACCTTATTATAGTGACATTATGACTTACATTCTCTTAACCTTAACCTCTCAACCTTCATATTTTTTTTAAACCTAACATTTCAACTTTATTACCATGATGATAGTATTACAGTGATCCCTCGTTTTTCGCGGTTAATGGCGACACCCCTCAATGATAATCGACAATCCGTGAAGTAGACATAGCCGATTACCGGTTTCAAGGTATACCGTGGTATGAAAATGTTAAGGTTTCAGAACTGCAAAAATTTTCTATCATACCGTCTCTAAGGTATTAGCTATTTTTTATGTCCCAAAATTGCATGGAGAAATCACTCACTGCAGCTGCAAGGTTCAACCCTCCCCCACAGCATGTAGCTCAGTGTCAGTGAGTCAGCTGTGCTACATGATGGCTGGAGGAGGTGAAACTCCTCAACTCCCCTCCCCTCGAAGAAAACAAAATCGCTGGTATGGTAATGCTTCGGCTAGAGAAAAGTTACAGTCGGCCGTGGCTTAGAGAAGGAGGGCCAACTGACGTGCAAAACATGTTTGTGGAGGGTGGCTGCCAAGGAGGCAATACCTCCAATATGATTTCGGATTTATACAAAATTAAAGGTGCGTAAACACTGTCATGAACGTTTCCCACCAGCTACGAGAGTTAACTCCAGGGTGTTTAGTGTGTCTTGCAGTGGTAAAACGTGGTGATTTTTTCCTGTCTGGCAACTGTGTTGAGAAATAGAGTGCGTGCATAATGTAAACATGACACAAGTCATACACACGTGCTTTTTATGTAAAATAATTTAATTATTTTTGTTCTGATGGTAATAATGTTAAGCTGTGGCTGTGGGTTTAGGCTCACCTAAAGGACTGCTTTTATTTTAATCTTATTGAGGATATTTTAGCTATTTATTTATTTATTTTTATTTTAACTTCACATTATACTTATGTTCCAATTTACTTATTCTTGGAAATATAAAAATCCTATTCAATGGAAAAAAGTGTTATTATTTTTTTAACCCAGATGTCAGAGTAACACATTTTAAAGCTCTAATTGCAATCTAGTGATACCATGAAACCGTTATATTTTGGATTAAGGTTATCCTACTGTCAGAATATCATACTGGCAGATGCCTACCGTGAAGTACAGGAGGAACTTATTTACATTTATTTATTTTTTTTAGGTGTGCTCAATGTATTTATTTAGATTTAGCTTTGGAAAGCGATACATATAAGACATGCTTTTCCTTTTTCACCCGAGGTATAATAATAATAATAACAAAAAACTTTCATGTGTATGTATATTTCAATAAATGGTTTTAAGCACTTCAAATGTATTAATTATGATAATTTTTAAACATGTTACTGTCCAACCAAATTGTATTTAAACAAGAATAAAAATGTCCAAGCCAAAATGTTTGGCTTTATTAAATGCTTGTCTTTATTGAATGGCACTTAAACACACACAATGAGTTGCCACAGAACACGAACGCTAACGTTTAACGAGCTAAACGACTCGGCTCCTTTGACGGCAGCGCTCCCAAGCTTCTCTGGCAAGATCAAAGCTTCAACGCGTGTCACTCATCGTCAACTTTAACAAGCAAACTGCATCTGCCCTGGTGAGTAAGAAAAGCAGCAGGAGGGGGAGTGAGAGGCTGTATGTAATCCGATGGGGACATCTCTGTATAATACTGTAATTACTTACTTATTTTTTATTTGGAAAAAAAATCTGCGATGGACAGAGGCCAGGAAGTAGCGAGGGATCACTGTACTTTTCTTGTACATTACAGTGTTCTATTGTGACTTGATTATTGTAGAGTAGTTCAATTTTATTTCTTTTGTTTATTTTTACTATTACTTTACATTTCTGGCTGAAAAGAGAAATCACTGCCTCATACTGAAAAATACCATATGACTGAAAAACGCTTTTCTTTATTCTGTCCATTAACTATATTGATTTTCACACTTTTATCTGCATAACTAAAGTTGAATTGAGTCTAAGAAATGTGTCCTAGTTGATAAAAATGTCAAATTATACAAACTTGTCACCTGGCATCAGGTCGTCAAATCCTACGGCCTGTCGGATCTCCTCCAGTGATACTCCCCTGGCTCCAAGCTCCACCATGCCCAGGGCCAAGGCCACGCTCAGGGGGGAGAAAATGATGTTGTCTTGACCCCCTGTCGCCTGCAGCTGATGGTACAGTCTGACAGAAAATTCTGATGTAGTGTCCTCTGGAATGTCCGCCGCCCGGCAACCGTAGCCCAGCAACAGGATGTAGAAGAGGAGGAAGGATGAGGTGTCCAGGATCCACATTGCTGCTGACTGGGAAAAAAGCCATGCCATGTGAAATGAAGATGCAGAAGACAGGGCGAGATCGACAAAAGAAAGACATGAACGGAAAGAATGGATAATGATAAGACACAGAGAAAAATGATTTAAAGAAAAACAACGAATGGAGGCAGGATGTATAAAAAGATTAAGAGGCCAAAGAGATGAAGATAGAAGGATAGTGTGACGGCAAGATTATTTATTTAAAAGAATTACAATATAGTGGGATGTTGAGAAATAAATGTGGGAGCATGGTTATTGTACATAAACGATAAAAAAAGATGAAGACCGGGAGGAGGATGGATGGAAGAGAGGAGAGAGTAATGAAAGAAGAGGTTACACCATACTTTTTATGGCCAATTTCGCAGTTAATCACCCAGCATGCCGGCTGTCTTGGACAACTACCGGCAATTTGTTAAAAATAGCGGTAAACTAGCCCAAATTAAAGCAGGAATTAAGCACAGATAGTTCAATGAAACAGACACATTTTATCTTCTAAGTCTTTGTGGGTTGCCTTAAAACACTGCAGCAAAAATATAACACAAATAGATCAACGTTCATGAGTAGTTAGCCCACATTAACCACATCTGCCTGCGCATTTAACGTCTGTGAAGCTCAATATGCGTTAAATAAAAATTTTAAAGTACAGACCAGAGGAAAAACATTCTTGCAGTCATTAGTGGTGTTGTTTCATTTTCTTAAAATGGGGTGTCTCCTCAAAGTCATGTGCTTGTCTTTACAATCACAGTTCTGTTTCTGCATTTGAAAAGTGGCTGTAATAAAAGAATAGGTAGTAACTTCCTGGTGCCGGGATTGGCGATGGGGAGGCGTAGGGTTGGTCGCCAACGGGCTTACATTCATAAGAGATTCACATGATTACTGGGTTCTAGATCACAGAACTGATTAGTGTACACTCTACCTCTTTCAGTCACATAGCTTATAGACACCC
The DNA here is from genome assembly GCF_030265065.1 of Corythoichthys intestinalis. Classification (NCBI taxonomy): domain Eukaryota; kingdom Metazoa; phylum Chordata; class Actinopteri; order Syngnathiformes; family Syngnathidae; genus Corythoichthys; species Corythoichthys intestinalis. The sequence goes on from NC_080400.1 coordinate 37,230,240, forward strand.
CTACCCCCGTCCCCCTCTTTCACTGGCCAATAGGCCCCCACATGGTGTAAACCGGAAATACATCTCGCTGACGATGGCACCAGCATATTAATAATTAGATGTTCTATGTATTTCTTGCTGTTGTTTACGTATGTGTTTCTTTTCTTTCTTCTGTTGTGTTGCTTTTCTTCTGTCCCCCCATAATCCCCTCCTGTTTGCTGCTTTGTCATAATAAAAAGGTATTTTGAATGATCACAATGGGAGTATATCAGACTCTCAATGTGAAACATTAAAACTGTTCAGACAACCCGGGCACTTAGACTTCCATTCTCTGTGTCAAACAGCTGAACAGGACAGGTAAAAAAAAAAAAAAAAAAAAGAATAGGTAATAACTGGCCAATCAGTAATAACTGTCCAGTTATAGGAAAATACAAATGGTAAGAATTGATACATAAAATTTATGACAAGTCCTTTCATACCAAATCCATCCAGGCATGCTCCACATAATTTTGTGCTCTGGCGCACAGTCATGCTCAGGCAGATAAAGGCCTTCCCCCAATTTTTTGAAGCTAACCTTTTGCCTGGCTGGAATCTGCTGGCTACTACTTCATGCACAGGTGACAAAGCATGAGAATGTCCAGAACAGCAGAAAACAATACACTGTAACTACAATGTACAAAAGGCCCTGCCAGTTTTTGTCTACTGTTACAGTACTTTGATGCCCACCAGCAGGTCAACATCGGTCCAGCTCTATGCACCTTTGCCAAGGCTATCTAGTAATTTAAATCTGGATTGTTAACACATTGTACACCTATCAGAGATTCATACATATTATTATAAAATCCATGCATCATTTCACCGTTTAAAGCCATGTCAAACTAGCCATGTTGTATCCTTTAAATAATCTTTTTTTTGGACTATATTTGGACTTCTGAGGTGGCTCACTGTCAGGGACTGTGGGAGGATACTGTACCTTTGGGCACTGTCAGCGATGTTGCACAAGATTTAGTACAGTTGACAGAACAAACCAGATAAAAAGGACAAAGTGACCAAAAAAGATAAAGCATGAATAATAAATAAACAGAAAATTCAGGGCTTCAAGCGAACGTTTTCAAGTACTTAGAGCAGACATGTCCATAGTCCGGCCCGGGGGCCAAATGCGGCCCGTGGTCAAATTTCATCCGGCCACCAGCCTCTGTCATAAAATCAATAACATCTGGCCTGCACACAGACTTAATAAATTGGTCAGCAGTACTGCAACCAACATATGAAGTTGCTTACACACGAAATGCTGCTCCTCATTTACCCACTAAAAGGCAGCAGCACTTTAACCCTATATTGCCAAATGTATCGCATTTGATACACCTAAAATTTCATGATTTTCAGACTAATTTAGAATTTTGACATTTCCTTTGGAAAAAAAAATTATGGATGCAAGTCGACACATGCATCTGCAGGTTCCATGAGAAAAAAAACATGATTTAGCATGGGTTATAGATATTAGAGTGCTTATTACACATATTCATTTTGACTTTTCTTTTCACAAATTTGAAAAAAAGGTTTCATTAGGACCTTATTTTTCAAATTTTGGGATTCTGTGATAATTGCTTCATGTTGCAGGTATTTAAGGGCTAAGCAACATTACTCCGTGTGACCCTCTACTTCCAATTTTCTAAAATGGCGACAATCAACAAAAAAAAGTTGGCTGTGACGGCCGACGCTTTAAGGACAGGTGGAAATTGGACTATTTCTTCACTAAAATATGCAACAACTGTGTCTTGACTCATTTGCAAAGAGACAGTCGCTGTTTTTAAAGATTTCAATGTGAGGCGATATTACCAAACAAGACACACTTGACATGTACAGTACGACAAGATTACAGGGAAGATAAGCAGCGAGAAATTGAAGCAACTTGAAGCCAGTTTAATTTCACAGCAGTAGTATTTCACAAGAGCCCGAGAGTCAAAAGAGAACGCCGCAAAGGCTAGCTGCGAGATTGTTGAAATTATTCATTAAAAAAATAATAAAGCAAATGTGACACACTGAATGGCTTGCTAAATTTTGCTTAAATATATTGTTCTACGTAAAAGACGTCAGCCAAGGTCGGCCCCCCCACATTTGCAAAAAGTTTGGACACCCCTGACTTAGAGTCTTACTGACCTGTATCAAACTGGAGTTTGTCCTGTTGAAGCATTAAATAATCATATTTTTCTTTTTAGGAAAATAAAACCTGAATAAACGAAAAAAAAAAAAAAAAATGGGCGATGATTTCTTCATCTGATGTCTTATATAATTTATGGTAATTTATCATTTTAATGATATACATAAACAATTGAAAGTACCTCACCATCAATCAGGATGCGGTTCATTGACAATTTAGAAAAAAATAATATACTAGTATATTTTCAAAATATCAACGATGCACTCTTCTTATGGGATCATATCTAAAGATGCTTTCAGACCTGTCCCATTTTGAGCATTTTTTTTCTCCTAAAATAAACTTTACGATTGATTAATTCGGAAATAATGCATGTGAAAACAGCAACCACATTTGAGCTTAAAAGATGCTTCCTTTCGGGCTCTGCAGTAGTTCGTTTAGAGTGAAAACATAACCAACGCAGCAACAGACAAAACTCGCTCCCAGCTGTGGTTCAACCTCCATGAAAGAGGATTAAAAAGATGGCAATAACCTAACAAAGCTCATCTTATACACCATAGGTCAGAGGTGCCCATTACATCGATCGCTACAATAGTGTAGGTAGCTAGCGGCATCAAACTAACTAAATAAATAAATATAACTGATGTGCATACCTAGTTAATTATGTTGTGTGAGCAACATAATTGGGGGTTTTGCAACACCCTTCCCCCCACCCCGTTAGGGTGGATCGCGGGAGGTCGTCTCTTTGAGAAGTAGCTCTTGGAGCAAAAAAGTATGAGCACCCCTTCCCTGAGGTTGGTAGAGTAGACAAAAATAGTACTCGAGTAAGAGTAGTGTTACTTCAAAACAATATTACTCAAGTAAAAGTAGTCATCCAAAAAATGTACTCAAGTACAAGTAAAAAAAGCATCCAGTGAAAAGAATACTCAAGTAATGAGTAACATTGTAAGTGCTTTGATATATATTTTTAAACAATAGTATTTTTTTCTCTCTCAGCACAAACGTATCTATATGAACTGTTGTTATACTGATACTGTACAATAACCCATTACAGAAATACAAAACAACAACAACAACAACAACAACAAAATCATTGAATTCCGGCAAGAGAAAAAAAGACAGGAATGAAGCATTATTAGTCCAAAGAGCATGAGTGCAATTTAGTGGAGAAAATAGTTCCTAGTTTGAATTAGAGATGTCCCGAGCTGATATTTGGATCGGATCAGACGCCGATATGGGCAAAAAAATACGCATCGGTATCGGATTGGAACACGGGAACAATTCCGATCCAGACTTCCGATCCAGTTTTTTTTTAAAGTCCGGTCTGGGTTTTCCAGCGCACTGATTTACATCATCCATTCCAGTTTTTGCTTCGGTTTCCCTAAAATCCGGTCCGCATTTTACGGCACACCTTCAACACACTACATTTACATTACCGTCTCCCAATTTACCGAGAGACTGTATCGGTAAAAATGTCAGCTGTGTGGGATCATTTCACCTTAAAGGACGACAAAGACGAAGAGGCAGAGAGCAACATATGCCACAATAAAGTCAAGCGTAGTGGTAAAGCTGTAAGAAGTTTTAATACAACCAACCTAATCAAGCATTTAGCGAAATACCACCACAAACAATATGAGGAGTATGTTAAGAAAACCGAAGACAAAAAGAAAGGTCCTACGCAACTAACACTGGCAGAAACTTTTGCTATGCGTGACAAACTGGCACTCGACAGTCCCAAAGCCCAGGGAATAACAAGAGTCATTGCCGAAGAATTCATTCTGGATGACGAGCCGTTATTTCACGTGAGTAAAGACGCACCATCCAACACACGATTCGGCCGTGGAAGATTCGGGAACGATTCAGAAACATCCAAATTCCGATTATTGAAATATGTCAAGTAAAGCGGAACTAATACACAGTGCGGTCTTCGGGACGCAATGAGAAACTGACCGCATTGCGTCCCGAAAGTAAAAATAACTTGTCTTAGACCCGGGTAATGCCAGTGCTCAACTCACGGCTTTAGCTCAACTCATGCCGCTGGATAAAAAACACAAGAATACCTGACTGCTGCTGACAGCTGCTACAAACTACGACAACGTCGTTTTACTGGAGATAATAGATATCATATGTACAGTGGGGAGAACAAGTATTTGATACACTGCCAATGGGAAAACCCATTGACAGTGTATCAAATACTTGTTCTCCCCACTGTATATAGAACCAGATGCTACACGACAGACTCGACTGCGTTAGCAACATTGAAGTATTGAAAACCAGATGTGTTGGTAAACAGCCGCCATCTTAAAGCAGAAGACTTCCCTAGTAGGCTGTTGTGAACCTTCCAAGCGAACCTAATTAATTTTTTATCTAAAATACTCCTAAATCGGTAAAATCTTGACTTGAATCTATCTTCAAAACAGTTTTAAAACTTTCACATATCGAAAGTAGACAGAAGGGAAATTAAGGAATAACGGGAGCAATTTTAACAACTTTAACAGTTGATTCGCAAAATTAAATGAATTGAATGTAGTTTAAAGCTGCTGATACAGAATGGGGACTTGAGTATTTTATTTACTGTTTTAAAATGTTAACTTGATACTGAAATAGTTGTTTATTTAAGCCTGAGAGGCTTTTTATACAATTTTTGTAACTAATGCACGAAACATTAAAAGCATCTAATAGCTTGGGGGATTTATGGGATTTTCCACTGAGGTTGTTGGTGTGTTTTGCTTTTTTAAGACAGTTTACAATACTATTTACACGTTTTACTGACTGACTATGCCATTTCTGTTTGTTATTTATAATGTTTTGTGTTTGTCACTGAATAAACAGGTCAGTTTCTTGTTCCCAACCGTTGGGTGTTATTCAAACTCACCTAATTCAGCTGGCTAGTTGTTATCAAGAGTACTAAAACCTTTTTCAACATGAGTCTGACAACTAAGTAAGGAGGCTAAATAACTTTAAACTTTAACACATGCTCAGATAGGTCGGTATCGGTATCAGCCAGTATCGGTATCGCATCGGAAGTGCAAAACAATATCGGTATCGGATCGGAAGTGCAAAAACCTGGATCGGGACATCCCTAGTTTGAATAGTGAATACTGTAGTTCAGGGGTGGGCAAACTGCTCCTCAAGGGCCGTAGTGGGTCCTGGTCTTTGTTCCAACTGATCCAGCACAGACAGTTTAACCAATGAGGTTTCTGCTGAAACAAAAAGCTCCTGACTGCGATCAACTGATTGCACTTGCAAGACAGCAGATTGGTGAAAAGGTTTCCTCTTGATGGGTTGGAACAGAAACCTGCACCCACAGTGGCCCTTTGCAGAATAATTTGCCCGCCCCTGCTGTAGATCCTTCGTAGTTACTATTATGAAATTACAAGGATCATACCTCCAGTTTTCCGCGGTCAGTCGGTGCCAAATGAAAAATGGAAGAGAGGATAAAACACGCATTTTCGATTCATTGTTGGGCTCAGCGCTCTATGTCATACTTCATTTTTTTTTACGGTGCTTTAAAGACATAATTGAACAGGCTGGCGTGATCATAGAATGACAGGCTTGCGTCAGATTGGTGTAATGGAGTCAAATTGCTTCGATGTCTCCTTGGTGAAATTGATAGAGCTACTTTTGGCAACACTAGCAAAAAATAATAAATCTAATGTGTAGACTCTTGTGTAACCTAAAGTATCGGAGTAATAGTAGCGCATTGACTTCATTACATATACACAGTATATATATACAGTGGGGGAAATAAGCATTTAGTCAACCACTAATTGTGCAAGTTCTCCCACTTGAAAATATTAGAGAGGCCTGTAATTGTCAACATGGGTAAACCTCAACCATGAGAGACAGAATGTGGGAAAAAAAAAGAAGATCACATTGTTTGATTTTTTTTTTAAGAATCTATTTGCAAATCATGGTGGAAAATAAGCATTTGGTCAATACCAAAAGGTCATCTCAATACTTTGTTATGTACCCTTTGTTGGCAATAACGGAGGCCAAACATTTTCTGTAAATCTTCACAAGCTTTTCACACACTGTTGCTGGTATTTTGGCCAATTCCTCCATGCAGATCTCCTCCAGAGCAGTGATGTTTTGGGGCTGTCGTTGGGCAACACAGACTTTCAACAACCTCCACAGATTTTCTATGCAGTTGAGATCTGGAGACTGGCTAGGCCACTCCAGGACCTTGAAATACTTCTTACGAAGCCACCCCTTTGTTGCCCTGGCTGTTTGTTTGGGATCATTGTCATGCTGAAAGACCCAACCACATCTTTTCTTCAAAGCCTTTGCTGATGGAAGGAGATTTTCAGTCAAAATCTCTCGATACATGGCCCCATTCATTCTTTCCTTTACACAGATAAGTCGTCCTGGTCCCTTTGCAGAAAAACAGCCCCAAAGCATGATGTTTCCACCCCCATGCTTCACAGTGAGTATGGTGTTCTTCGGATGCAATTCAGTATTCTTTCTCCTCCAAACACAAGAACCTGTGTTTCTACCAAAAAGTTCTATTTTGGTTTCATCTGACCATAACACATTCTCCCAGTCCTCTTCGGGATCATCCAAATGCTCTCTAGCAAACCGCAGACAGGCCTGGACGTGTACTGGCTTCAGCAGGGGGACACGTCTGGCAGTGCAGGATTTGAGTCCCTGGCGGCGCATTGTGTTACTGATAGTAGCCTTTGTTACTGTGGTCCCAGCTCGCTGTAGGTCATTCACTAGGTCCCCCCGTGTGGTTCTGGGATTTTTGCTCACCGTTCTTGTTATCATTTTGACGCCACGGGGTGAGATCTTGCATTGAGCCCCAGATCGAGGGAGATTATCAGTGGTCTTGTATGTCTTCCATTTTCTAATAATTGCTCCCACAGTTGATTTCTTTACACCAAGCGTTTTACCTATTGCAGATTCAGTCTCCCCAGCCTGGTGCAGGTCTACAATTTTGTCTCTGGTGTCCTTCGACAGCTCTTTCGCCTTGGACACAGTGGAGTTTGGAGTGTGACTGACTGAGGTTGTGGACAGGTGTCTTTTATACTGATAATGAGTTAAAACAGGTGCAATTAATACAGGTAACGAGCAGAGCCTCGTTAGATCTCGTTAGACCTCGTTAAGAGAAGTTAGACCTCTTTGACAGCCAGAAATCTTGCTTGTTTGTTGGTGACCAAATACTTATTTTCCACTGTAATTTGGAAATAAATTATTTAAAAATCAAACAATCAAACTTTTTTTTTTTCCACATTCTGTCTTTCATGGTTGAGGTTTACCCATGTTGACAATTACATGTCTCTCTAATCTTTTCAAGAAGGAGAACTTGCACAATTGGTGGTTGACTAAATATTTATTTGCCCCACTGTATGTATATATATATCAGAGGCTGCGCTAGACTTTTTCGTTGTCTGTCATTTTGACTGACAGGGTCATAAAAATCCGGTCATAATCTATTTTTACCCGTAACTTCAATTTTTAAAATGATGATAATGACATTGTGGTGACCCTTTGTTTGGCATAATTCACCTTCCGTACTTGTGTGTCCATTTGGCCGAGTTCGTTACCGGCTACGACACAGTCACGTGACAGAGACATTTAAGAGCCGCGCGCGTTCCGGTGTAGGTTCACTATCCTCTTCCCCTCACTATCCACTCGCTCTCGCTATATGATTGGCCGAAGGGTCGAAATGATCTCCCGTGATTGGCCGAAGAGTCGAAATGCTCTCCCGTGAAATGCCTGTTTAAAAATGTTCCCGTTGTTACATCTTGCGTTCGCTTAAAAGTGCTCATTTAAAAAGGAAAATCGATGGATGATACTACACACAGAGCGTATTATTAACAAATGCTAAAGTTGTATATTCATATAGCGAGAATAAGGAACGTCACTGACAAGCGCAGGCCCCCGCGAGTGGATAGTGAGGGGAATAGGATAGTGCGCCTACACCGGCTTGAATAGAGAGTTCACAGAGAGCAGCAGAGCTACAGCGGCTGGACACAGCAATTCGAGCTAACAAGACTCTTAACATTGCATACCGCTTCAACATATTCAATAGTATTTAGTTTTCATTTATTTTAAATTAATATTCTGTCCAAACAAGCTTAACAGAGATTCCACACCGTGCCATCACACATCAAGCAGATGAATATGTAACTTTTTCTCCGCACTGACAAAAACAGCTGACTGTGGCCCAGGTAGGTATGGAACAATGAAATTAACAGTTCACCTGCTGTGGCCTGAACGCAGTCTTCCTCCTGGTGCGCATGGACTTGAATTGCGTGCCCGCTTGTGCAGTCCCTGTTTTTTCACCTCTTTTATCAACACCATCGTCGTTTTGGGGCTTTTTGAAGAAACTTCGGACACTAAGTTGCCTTGACATTTTTCAGAGTAAGGCCAACGACGTCATGCATCAAGAGAGACAATAGCTAATTAATATGCTCACTCGCCACCCTGTGGTTTGGGGTGTGAATTGCAACCTGTCAAAATGCCGGATGGACTTCAGTTTTTTCCGTCACCATTTTAAAAAATCGGTCAACGACGGAAAATATTCGGTTAACGCGACCCCTGATATATATATATATATATATATATATATATATATACATTTATATACATTTATATACAGTGGGGAGAACAAGTATTTGATACACTGCCAATGGGAAAACCCATAGTGTGTGTATATATGTGTGTGTGTATATATATATATATATATATATATATATATATATATATACATATACATTTCTACAGTATATGATGAAGTCTATGAGGAGTGTTTTTTCTTCACAAATCTACTCAAGTAAAAGTAAAAAGTATAGCTTAGTAAAACTACTCTTAGGAGTAATTTTTTCTCAAAAAGTTACTCAAGTAAATGTAACCGAGTACATGTTACGCTTTACTACCCACCTCTGTAGTGTCCTGTGAGTAGCATGTTGTGACGTGCAGATTGTATAAACATCAGATAGGCACATCTTCTTTTCATCATCAACAGTCTGACATTATTATCCGAGTGCCGTTTGGACTGGCCATAGAACTGGATGTTTTCCTGACTTTGACAAATCATTTATACTAACCGCAACAACATTAGTAAAAAAAAAAAAAAAAAAAAAAAAAAAATGCCACATAAACTTGCAAGGCTTGTTGTTTTTCCTTGGGTGGCTGGTAAAAGTTGGCCATATGTTTAATATGTGCTTTATATTCAGTACTTACATGCTGCCTCAAAGCAACTACATCACAATTTCACTTTATGGAGGACAATTTTGGAGGAAAAGGGGCATGGAAAATGAATGAAGACTGTTTGTCAAAACATTGCAGCTACATTTCTTCCCTTCTGCCTTCCGTGTTAAGGATTGTCCACAAATTACATAACATAGCCTCAAAATATTCACAAGAAATCAATGGACCATTCTGATTTCTATAGTAGTTGGCAATGGTCTGCCACTAAATAAAACATTTTCACCTTTCAATCATTTCAGGTAAGTAGGAGACACCTAAGGAATTGGTAACTCATGGATGGTCCCAAACAAAGACGGCAGGGGAGACACAGCTTCGAATGTTGTTCTTAAACAAAAAATTTAAAGTGACCAAATGCAGCAACAATCTTTTGATGGAAGATTTTCGTAATCATACTAAAATTGTGATATGTTTCAAATGCAACATTGAAGCAGCATACGTGAGCTGCTTCCGGAGTAATTCCTGACCAATGAGAGTGCTGTTGGCTAATGAATGGCCTTTGTTTACACTTGAACCCACTAAAGTCGAGTTGCCTTGTGAACAAAAATATCCAAAATGAGAAAGGAAACAACTGCATCAATTTAAACCATGCATTGTAACAAAACAACCGGACCACCCTGAGACTATTTATAGATAATCTGTGTTAGTTTTCCACCATGATGTGATAAATTGATACTGCTGGACTTGCTATTCTTATTTTATGAGTCATCACCTATTTACATGATCAGAAATGCAATCAATTGTTCAGCTTTAGTTAAAAGCTTCATGATCATTTGTTTTAAGCTAGGTGTTGAGCATCAGGGGCAAATTTACAGTATAATTAGGCAAACACAGGTAGTTGCCTAGGGCCACCAAGCATGTCGTAAAAACTGGTCAGTAAGGTTTTGATATATTTAATTTTCAATGTTCCTCTTTCCCTTTTCATACAATTGAGAGTTCCATCTTACAGCACAACAATGGCAGCAAAATAAACTTGCCATGGTTTGTGAGGATTAAATGAAGTTGAGCGGATAAAAGGTGAAAGCGAAAGAAAAGCAAACATTAAAAAAAAAATCAAAACTCCAAAACAGTCAGGATTTATTTCATAGTTTTAAATGTGGGTGACCAACTGCGATAACAGAAAGACCGTTACTGTGCTGTTCATACGGCACTGCTATCCATCAGTGTCCGCCGAGTAAAATGCACTAAAGAAGTGGGAAGAGACTCACTGACACTTGTTTTTAAATCACAAAGTGGATATTAAAGGGATTGAAATGGTATAGTATCTAAAATGTTGTCAGATGTGCTTATCAATAACAGTAAAAGTAAAAGGATGAATCGCAGTTTTGTAAACAATTCATAGTATAAAAAAATAGAAAAAGCCAGTCCATTAGACAGATGTGGAGGGCTGGCATAAGACTAAAACGGAAATAAAATGGCTGAAGTAAAAGGATTATAGACAAAATGTCAACTTCAATGCTCTTGACCTTTTGAGAGAAGAGATGAACATTTGTGTGTGGTTTCACAAATGCATCCTGACCTTTTGGGTTGTTGGACACTGCCCAACAGAAAACCCTGCACCCAAGTCACCACACTAGTTAAGCTTCACTTAAAAGCAGTAGACAACACCAAGACTGTTGCTCGTAGAGTCTAGACCAAAAAAATGTCCAAAGTCCGGCCCGGGGGCCAAATGCGGCCTGTGGTCAAATTTCATCTGGCCCCCAGCCTCTGTCATAAAATCAATAACGTCTGGCCCACACACAGACTTAATAAATTGGTCAGCAGTACTGCTACCAGCATATGAAGTATCTTACACACTAAATGCTGCTCCTCATTTACCCAGTAAAATGCAGCAGCACTCTAAGCAGCATTACCCCGTGTGACCCTTTACTCCCAATTTTCTAAAATGGCGACAATCAACAACAACAAAAAGTTGACTGCGACGGCCGACGCTTCAAGGATAGGTGGAAATTGGACTATTCTTGACTAAAATACGCAACAACCGTCTGCCTCATTTGCAAAAAGACAGTCGCTGTTTTTAAAGATTTGAATGTGAGGCGATATTACCAAACAAGACACGCTGACATGTACGACAAGATTACAGGGAAGATACGTAGCGAGAAATTGAAGCAACTTGAAGATAGTTTAATTTCACAGCAGCAGTATTTCGCAAGAGCCCGAGAGTCGAAAGAGAACGCCACAAAGGCTTGTTGCGAGATTGTTGAAATTATTGATAAAAAAAATGATAAAGCAAATGTGACACACAGAATGGCTAGCTAAAATTTGCTTAAATATATTGCTCTACATAAAGGACGTCAGCCAAGGTTGGCCCCCCACATTTTTACCACACCAAATCTGGCCCCCTTTGCAAAAAGTTTGGACACCCCTGGTCTAGACATTCAATCACAAATTTCTAAGACCTCTAATAACAGAGAAAATAATGTCCAAAAAAAAAAAAAAAACAGCTCAAAGGTGCTGCCATTTTATGACCAATGTCACGTCGCTGTGCTGGAGTTAACCGACAAACTGCCAGGCAGAATGTGTCAAAAGGTCATTCAATGAAAGGCAGCGGGTTTATCAGTTTTGGGCTGCGAGGCCAAATAAAATGGCGGGTGAAGTTCGTAACACAGATAGTTCAATTGATGAATCTTTCTCAAGTTACTGCATGTGTTGGAAAGCCAGAGCGGGTTGCAGGCTAACAGTTTGAGAGAGCCAACAATTGGAATTAGCGACTTCTTTGGAGAAGAATCAGAAAATGTCAATCAGAAATCCACCAATAAACACCCATAAATTACATTTTTTGTTTTTGTTTTCAAAATTGTCAAACATGATCCTTTCCGCTGCGATTTGCACTTTTAAGGGAGCTACTCACTATAGTGTTTCCAACATACAATGTAAATAAGGAGGGAAACTGAAGACATTGGATCACTTTCTATCATGATTTACACAACCAAATCATTTGGAAAAATCCATTCACCAAGTGGGATTTAAAGGTAGCGTAGTTTCTAATCCCTGCCATGTAATCCGGCAGTTGACATTTGCGCAATTAAAACATGACGTCAATAAGCAGCATAATCCTTACTGCCATTTAAACACTACACTTCAAAGCTGCATGTTCAGGAGGCTACAGGACTTTACAGATGGACATGGCTGGGTTACATCCGCAAATGCACAAGCATTCAACCATTCATTTTGACCTATGCGTTGCCGCAGAAACCAAGGTTACCTAGGCAACAGCAAGTGATGGATGGAGATGTACTGAGGTGTCAACCTCACCTTCACCTCACTCTTCTTTTTCAACACAACTACGATAACAAAATGCACAACAAATGCTGTTGCAGTAGTCTTAAATTAAGAGTAGTACGGGGTGGTAATATATACAGGGAAAGAAGTTTTATCTACAAAGGTCTAACGCTGGAAGGGATTTTTTCTATTCGTATTATTTTCAATGGAGAATATTCCTGAGAAATATAAAAACAATAAATTGGACACCAACCAGCATTGTGTAATGAGTGTTTTCAACCTTTGAGGTTCCACCTGAGTTTAATCCATCATGCCATTGCATTATGCTCTACACAACACAGACTTGTTGATTTACAGTAAACGTTAAATCAATCAAATTACACATGAGGAACAATAATAATATATATTTATTTAAATCCCATTTTATACGACCAGCTACACTGAAGAGTTGCACTTTTTAGCATCTTAATTTAAAGAAAATCTTCCCCAAATAAACAGTCAAAATCTGTTCACCTTAAAATGATTGTACTCTTTAACTATTAAAGAATGCAATCAGCTGAGAGAAGCAGATTATCTTTCTCTGACCCAGTTCCTCAAAAACCAAAAGATATTTGCAGAGAATTGCTTTTACCGTTCCATCTCCAAATAAGCCTGAAGATCAAAACAGTAGCAAACTAGGCCATCTGTAATGTAACTGCAGAGCCAAGCACAAACAAACCTGTCTGTAGAAAAACAAGCAGCTGCAAAGGGCCTAGCGTAAAAACATTTCTTTAGATGTTAATTGTTTTATTGTCAGTGGAGTATTTTTCTTTTACAATTTAGGTGTCCTGTATACACAAATTAATACAGTACTCTATCAAATACATGTACATCATGCTTTCAATTCCAATTCTTGTTACAATGGCAAGAATACAAAATCTGATGAGGGAAAAAAGCCTTAATGTATTGTAAAACCTTAAAACGGAACTAACCAATCTCCTGTGTCCTGTGTTTGAATCTTCTGTGGATTAAGCGATAATGACGTTGGTGACATGTGTGTGTGATTGGTTGTGTGCAACGTATTTGGCTGCAAACCAGTCTTCTAAAGTCAGCTGGAATAGACTTCAGACCACCAGCGATAATAATTATGAGAGGTGAAGAAAATGGATGGATCTTGACAGGGATTAATTATAACTACATGTATTCCCAGCTACTTGCGTAACAGGAAGAATATACTCCAAAAAAAGCAATGACACACAACTCCTCTGCTCCTTATGCAGTTAACACAGCGTTTTATTAAAAAACCCAATTTAAGTCATGCAGTAGGACGATCCCCCATTATCACTGTCCATGGAGCAGGTGATTGCTGCAGCAACATCAGACTAATTTCCCCATCTGCAGCCCAGTGACTTAACTGATTGCTTCCCTTGTTAGAAAATGACATAATGGCCAGCCGAACCAGTTTAAAGTCCCAGGATACTCACTGTACGCTTAACAGGGGGTGAAGAGAGAGGTTAACAACCCTTTATTAATCGCCACTAACAGGAGCCAGCAGCAAGAGGCAGAGGAGGAGTGTGAAAAAGTTATAATTAGCTAAATTGATTGGGGGAAGGTTGAGGCATTTGACCATTCAGGCGGAACGCTACAAGAAAGACACTGATAGAAGCTGATGGCATGTCGAGTAAAGTTAGCCATGTCTAAGAGAGCTTGCATGTCATAGCATATATACACAGAGGCGTAGCGTCCCATTAGGCATACGCAGGCAATTGCCTAGGGCCCCCAGCCAGCAGGAGCCCCCAGAGGGCCAACAGACTTGGCACACAAAGATTTAGCACACTCAGCTTCACCGCACTGTCTTAGCTACAAGTATTAGGAGTGGTTCAAAACTAAGGAATCATTTGGCAGATACTCTAACAAATCTGTTATCAGTTTCACTCGACATATATGTTTAAACAAATCCAACTGGATTTAACATCGCAAGTTTGTGCTAAGAATGATTCAAAACCATGGAACCATTTGGCAGGATAACTACAATTTTGTTATCAGCCCCAATTAACATGCAAGACTAAGCAAGCCCTACCAATTTCAACACCGCATGCATGTGCAAAGAATGATTCACAGAGATTTTTGTGAGAAGTTCTTGCTGCAATAACCTGTAATGGTTTTCACAGGCCACCTCATTATTCATGTGACTACTTAAAGAAATGGTGATTTTTCCAAGAAAGTCTATTAATGGGTCTATTGTATTCCTCATTGAATACTCTATAAGAAAAATATAACATATATGCATCTAAAATAATCCTAAACAATTTTATTAGCAATTTTAATACTCCTTTTAGCAAGGTTACTTGGGTATGCGGTATGCCGCTGCGTACGTTCCCATAGCAACCAGTCCTGTTATTGTCCTACGTCACAAGCGCTGCATATTCTGAGAATGAGAATAGGCGTAAGCGTAAGGTGCGCATTTCGAGTAGAGGATGGCCACCCCACCTGTTAGGATTAATCTGTGCGTCCTTGAACGAATGTAAGTATTTCCTCTTCATGCCATAAAGTTCTTATGATAAGTTAGAGCCGTTATCAGCGCGACCGTTTCATGTTTTTCCTGTTACGTCGGCTGGTTGATCCCACTCGTTCTCGCTGCGTCGAGGAGAGCGTTCTTTATTTTATATTCGCATTGCACATTTGCTTTAAGAGGGAAGGTGTTAGTTTAGCATCTTAAAATGATGTTGTACATCCATATGAGTGTAAAGTGCTTAGTTTTCGCCACTTTTATGGCCAAGATGACCGCACGCAGCGCACACTCGAAACCCCCCCCCCCCCCCACCTTCGTGTTCATTTTACTGCGCAAATATGTATGTGTGTCACGTGACTCAGAGTGAGAGCGGGCGGCGATCGGGCCTTTTTTTAATTGGCAAAATGAAGAGAAGTTATCCGTCTGTCTGGAAATGAAAAAAGAAAGAAAAAAAAAAGCAGAAGAGGAGAAAAGGAAGCAAGACAGCGGTGAGTGTACTATGTTACTGTAGTTTTATGTCCTAATGTAGTCGAAGCACTGCAGACTAGTAGTAGTAGTATTTTTATGTCCCTAAACCAATTAACTGCCTTGACTTGTTGTAACTAGCTTGTTAGCGTTTGCTAACAGCATTGCAGCATGCTAGCGTTTCTTCATACATAAAGATGTTACCAAGAACATTAAATCAGTGTTTAGAATCACCATACACACTGATCAGCCAAACTGATAAAATGTTACAAGATTCACTTCTGTGCCAGAATGTTATCCTTATTAAGTAAAAGCAATAGGCCTATAACTTACCAGCTAGTCAGTAGAATACGGTATGTGTACTAAGCACAATAATAATAATAATCTGTACATTTTGTTTATTAAGGCAAATGTGTGTAAATAATTAAGGATAGTGTGAAGTGAATGAATAATGCAATGGGGGGGGGGGGGGGGGGGGGCACTTTGAGTGTCCTAAAAAGCGCTCTATGAGAGCGAGGCGTTTTTTGACTTTTATTAAATATGCTATTGCTCCAAGTCCAACTGTCCCCCTTACTTGCACATGCTCAAAGGGCCCCATGTTGCCTGTTGCCTGGGGCCCCTGGGGCCCCTTGCTACGCCTCTGTATATACAGTACAACAGTGTCCTTTTTATTAATTGAACAAAATACGCACATGCAAGCACATTCATCTGCTAACTATGAGACGGCAAATTGGAGGTTTGGTCGGTAGTGGGATCGGCCCATGTCTGATGTCATTGGTAAATGAGGAAAAATAAGTTCTAGCTAAATTTCTAAAATTGACCAAGAGTCAGGAGAATTTAGATCACAGGGGATGGCAGAAAAGGCCACTGCAACTAGGACGATCTTCAACGGCCTTACAAAGGGTGCTCAGTTTACGTTTATGCCCATAGGTAGCAACGTAACTCAAAATTCAGAAGATGCATAAGTTAGGCTTCTGTGCAATGTGAATACAAACGTTTGAGTTTACACAGCCAGCAGAAAACATTTTATATTAGTAACCCTGTAAACCAGTGATCCCCAACCACGGGGCCGAGGACCGGTACTGTTCTGTGGCCAATTTGCTACTGGGCCGCAGAGAAATAATAATAATAATTTGATAATAATTTAATAAATAATTTGTTAATGACCGCAATCTGGCCTGTGCCTCTTGACTAATCTGAGCAGAGATTTGCATACGTCGCCCTCTAGTGGTTGGCCGCCATAACTAGGGTGTTTTCACACCCATAGAAGCCCAGCGTCAGTCAATGTAAACAGTAACATTAGCTGCTGTTGGCTGTGTGCTGCCGTCTTGTGTCTTTGGACAGCTTTTTACAGGGAATAAGCCAACGTCTGAGCCAGAAGAGTCTACAACTAAGTCCATTTTGCTTAATATGTGGCTAAAAGCTAGCAAACGAGGCAACAAAAGTGAACGCACTGAGAGCATCATACCTTGAGGTGAACAGTATTGCTAAAGCCAAGAAACCTCTCAGATTGGAGATGAACTCATTCTGCCAATGACCAATGATATTTTCCGTCGAGTTTTAGGAGAGACTGCTGTTAAAAAGGTTAGTTCAGTGTATGATGAGTTACATTTTCCCTGCACTTAATGTTCGTTATTAGCCCTGTGGTCTTATTTTATATTTACTGTAATCTTCTGCCACACTTGCCGGTCTGTGAAAAAAAGGCCCACATAACACCGGCACGTGGTGCAAAAAAGGTTGGAGACCACTGCTGTAAACCAAAGCCCAACCTAATTTTTTTCATTACCTGTCCACAAAACATCCCAGATTTTTAAGAATCAATAGTATAGACAAACAATCATTCAGACACCATTTCACACCCATGTACGGTCTTTATCAAACCTATTGTGGATGTTTTTGTCAGAGTAGCCGGAGAAAACCCAAAAACTAGGAGAAAATGGAAACATTACAAAGAAAAGATGAAGCCAAAATTCCATAATTTTGACTATGAGCTAGGCACACCACCTTCCCAGAATGTGTGTGAATGTGGGGTAGATGGCAAGCATGATGATGAGGTGGAGTGTGCCAGAAGTAGAGGCACAATGCACACAGAACTGAGGAGGACCCAGTTGAGAAAGAGTATTTCAAATCAAAATATCTGGTTTTGCAAATTTAAATGGTCAGTAAAAGAGTGTAGGCTAAAAGACCTAATTTTTTAAAACCTCTATGAAGCCACAATACTTCAATTACAATAATACAAATTTAAATTTACTCCATATAAAAAAAGTATTCTGTTGTGTTGCAAATTCACATGGGCCTAAGCTCTTCATTTTTGGTCCGATACAAATTTAGCAACCATCCGCATGATGAAATTTGAGAACAAACCTAGATTAAAGTTTGTCTTAATGTTTGCAGCAGTGCAAAGTCTGTTTTTGACAACATGGTTGATTGTTAAAGCAAAGTTTTTGACACACATTTGGAACTCATGGTTGTTGTGTGCAAGTGAGCAACCTTGCATCGCTTGTCTGTTTTGGTTTTGCAAGGCTGATTTGAGACATTTATTATTGAAATGCAATTAGTGCATTACTTGGAAGAACTAGGCAGGACACACACACACTGGCATGTGTATAACACACTCACAGGGACGGCGGGAAGGCCACATCAGTAGAGATTAACATTGGTTGCAATACAGATGGGATTTATTTGCTGCAATGGGTGGGCTACTTCACAGATGTCCGTAGAAATGGTCACGAAGCACATGTAGCAATATGCAAAGTGTCGTCCTTGTTTTTATTTATTTATTTATTTATTTATTTTACTTCCGGGTCGTCCTCTTGCAGTCGTGCTGTGGCTTTTTTGCAGTTGTGCTGTGGCTTTTTGCATTCATCTTGCGAGCCATTAGCAGTTGTGTTGTCGGCCATTTGCATTCGTGTTGTTTTCAATTGGGGTTCGTGCTTAGGCCAATTTGCAATCGCGCTTTAGGAATTGGGGATCGTGTTGTGTCAGTTTGCATTTGTGTGTTTTTCTTTTGCATTCGTGTTGCAAGCCGTTTCATTCGTGTTTTGGCCATTGGGATGTGTGCTTTTGCTAACTTCCAATCATGCTTTGGCGAGTGGGAGTCGTGTTGTGTCAGCTTGCATTCGTACTTTTCTTTTCTTTTGCAAAGCGTTTGCAATTGGGGTTCGTGCTTTTTTCTATTTGCAAAGTGTTTGGACTTGGCATTTTGCCTGACAGCTCTTGTCCACTGTACTACCGTACATTTGCATCTCTGGGGTATATTACAAGTTAGGCAAATTAAAAAGTCTGGGTAAAATGTGTATTAAATTGCTCTTTTGTTCCGCCTAGAAATGAGGTGGTCTATCAGCACTTTGCTTTGAGTGTGTGGCACTGCCCCCTATGACCCACTCCTGTCTGAAACTGTATGTACATACATACATACACACGTGTACAAGCCATTTAAACTCTGATTATGACTGAAATGGGTGCTGTTGGTCAAATTTGGTGATTACAATTCAAGGAAAATTGCATGAAAATATCAAAATATGACAAGTGGGTTTCAAATGTAAAGTAGGTTATATTAGAAAAGATTTGATGATTTTTGGTCCCCCTAAAAACAAATTAGTGTAACAGCCTTTTGAAATATATAAGTATTAGTGGTTAATGAAATATGTAAAGTACTGCATATTTTTAAATTAAACTATATTTTTGACAACCCACTGAAACGACTAACAATGCATTGACCTCACGTCTGTGTTTATAAACAACAATGAATCGAGTGTCAATGAGTGGATTTGTCACATTTTAGGTGATGCACATAACGTATATCATGCAATATACCCTACCCACCGACGTCACAAAACCACGTGCTCGCTGTATGGTTCCGCCCACTTGTCCGTCATTTTGTCTCTGTATTAGCATTGGTTTCAATTGATCGAGGAATTTAAAATGCATTTCATGGAAGACCCGGTGCTTTCTGATGCCGTAAACTCACTGGATGTGTTGCATAAAAGGCGTTATGTGGAAAAGCTTCGTTCTATACAGTCGCCAGATCCATATTTGATGCCTAAATCAATGATTTTTGACCGGCTGCCTTCGCCGTCTCTGCCTGACCCTGATATTTACAACTATCTTGTCCACACAAAATCAGCCTATTCTCACGAAAGTTTGAAAAACTTTAAGAGCTTGGAGGCTTATAAATGCTACGTTGCTGGTTGGGTGAAACAGGTCCTCGTACACGAAAATTCGGCAGGAATCTTGTGCTCGGAAGGTGAGTTACGAAATTTTCAATTCAAAATCTTTTGTTCTTGCTAACATCCACTGTCAAGTCTAATGTATTTCATGTCATTTGTCAATGGAGCTAGGGCTTTTAATGTTTATATGGTTTAGCGATAGCACTCTCACTACATACATACGTGTATGTTGTCGGCGATTAGCCTAGCAATGATCTTAAATGTGGTTGTCAGCCCAAAACCCTCTAAATATGTATTAAATGCATCTTACCAGGTATAAAATGACTACTACATAATCTGTGGTAATCGTTTGGAGTCCAGTTTTCTCGTCGAATTGCAGCAGCCCATCTCGCTCTCTCCTCTCCGTGTCTCTCGGAATCCGGTAGAACTTCAAGTCTCTCCGTCTATCTTCTCTGTTATTGCAACCGACCGCCTCACACGCCTTCACCATTTTGATTATTAATGTTAACGAGCAGAAAAACACGCCGTAAATAGGAGGAATGTACGTAGCCGTAACAGGTCAACACGATGTGTTGACGGACAAGTGGGCGGCACCAGTCAGGAGAGCGGAGTTGTGACGTCACGTGGGTAGGGTCTATATACGTAAATGTAATTTGATTAAAGTTTTTAATTAGGAAAACAAGCCTTGACAGATTTATATACAGAATCCATTAACAGATGCTATGCACGTGTATCTGTGTATGTGGGGGTGCGTGCGTGCATGCGTGCGTGTGATGGGTGGGGACAGAATGGGAGCAGGATATTACAAACTGCAATGTAAAATCACGTTTACAGTGCCTTTGCCATGAATTTCAACGACAATAATCATTTCGTCACCAAACCAAAGAAATAATACAAATAATGTACTGTAAATATAAAATATATAACAAAACCTCAATAGTACGGTTTTATAAAGTGAATCAAAATATTTACGTCGGTCTCCTGTTCCCTTGTCAAACTTCTACATCGGAAAACAAAATAAAAAAGCAACCCACCTAATTCCAAAATGACATCGGCGGGCGAACTCTACACATTAACATCACTTAAATAGCCTATTGTATTGAAACGGCAGATTCTTTGTTACAAGAGTTTATTTTACACAAAGAATTTGCCCAGGCTGATCAACATATTTTGTGTTTATCAATGTCCAAAACAGCACTTACCTAGGTATCGCGTTCAAGAGAGACGGCTGAGATGATGTATGCACTGTGCAAGGTCTGTCTTCTCTCCTCCAGCGCCGCATATCACCGCATGTTGCTCTACTGCAGGCCCGCCCTCCTGCACGCCCATTGGTCCTGAGAGCGCCAACAAAGAGCATCAGATTGGAAGAAACATAACTTCCTTTCTGGTGGTCACTCTTTAAAGGAATTGCAATCTTTCTGATTAGGTGCATCTCAGCAAAAATAATCCTGTTTAACAATATAAAAATAATAGTTTAATTTTTCTACTGTTTAACAGTGAAGAACACTGAAGAAAACCGTTAACAACGGCCAATATTTCCGGGAAGTAGGCAAAATTGACTTGCACGGCCATTCTTTAATACCAGAACTGTTTTGGGCAATCAAATGTGAATATTTCAGAGAGTCCGCCATCGGTCGTGATGTCAGATATACCCAAAATTCCCTCGGCTATTGCGATGGTAAAGTTGCAGACATGCAAGTTGTCACTTCCCGTTGCATATACACGGATTTTGCTCGAACAAAAAATGTATAAGAACAATGGTGCCACCAGCCCCCCCCCAAATTTGTTGGCCACCCCACTCGCCAGTATAATGTCATATTGTAGTAGCTGTGGAACTCAAAATGTTGACTGGACTGATTATGCACATTAAATCATTAGTCACTTGAAATACAACACTAACCACAGTATATCAGTAGGCGTGTTCTGAAGTCTTTCTGTTTGCTACAACAACATAATAAAACCCTGAAATTATGGCTTTTAATTTTGGTGTGCCACCTCAAGATTTTCAGTGTATGTAACTGTAAGTATGATAAACCATTTGTCCCCACCTTGATTTATTGGTTGCTTATGCTGATTCTTCTCCAAATGAAGACAATGGTCCCTTAGCTAAGCTCAAACTGTTAGGCTGCACCTCACAGCTGTTCAGGCATCCAATACATAATTTGAGAAAATAATTAGCATTCGATCTAAAGAACTACATTCACCATTTTAATTCGCCTCATGGCCCAGAACGTACGCGTACAAACATTCAACCTTCTCTGGTTTTCTCACATGCTGCCTGGCAGTCCATAATTTACGTTCGGCACAAAGGAATTTCTAAAATTGTACGTCACTGGTAAAGTGTAATTTTCTGTGTTTAAACATTATTTTCTTCATTATCATACTTCAATGAAATTCTTGATTTGCATAATTAGATTCCTTGAGCAACCTTTTTTAATATGAAGGTCATTTATACTAGTAAAAGCATGGAGACATATAGACCACTGTTTCCAAAGTACAGTAAATACCAGGGATGTCCCGAGCTCATATTTTTGCACCCGAGTCCAAGTCACCTGATTTTGAGAATCTGCCGATACAGAGTCCCTGAGATACTGAGAGAAAAAAAGTTTTTTTTTTTTTTTTTCCGTTTATATTTGAACAAAATTTCCAAACATGTTACAGTACTGTACTCTTTACAGCACTTCCTATTCTGCTTTTTCCAGTAGTGTTGCAGAGTATACAACATATATATTTGTGTGTCTTTTGTCAATGCTAATGTATTTCCGGATTATTTTGTTACGTCTTAGCCCTGAAAAAGTAAAAACAAATACTAGTATATAAATTAGGCCTGAATGATATTGGAAAAAATTAACATTGAAAAATTAACTCACATGACGTCACAACCACGCCTCCGCGCCATATGGTCCGTCAGCTCGTTGTGTTTACGCATTACCGCTACGTAAATTCCTCCTATTATGGCGTATTTTTCTGCTCATTAACATTAATAATCAAAATGGTGAAGGCGTGTGTAGCGGTCGGTTGCAATAACAGAGAAGATAGACGGAGAGACTTACAGTTCTACCGTATTCCGAGAGACCCGGAGAGGAGAGCGAGATGGACTGCTGCAATTCGACGAGAAAACTGGGCTCCAAACGATTACCACAGATTTGGTAGTAGTCATTTTATATCTGGTAAGATGCATTTAATATATATTTAGAGGGTTTTGGGCTGACAACCACAATTAAGATCATTGCGAGGCTAATCGCCGACAACATACGGTTTCAAATTCAATATGCTTATTTGTTCCACCATCATTACATTTTGAATAATATTTAGCTGGTACCAAGTGAAAGAAACTGGCCTCGTCTCCGGATCATCAGTTAAACAGGTGTGTCCAAACCTTTTGCAAAGGGGGCCAGATTTGGTGTGGTAAAAATGCGGGGGGCTACCTTGGCTGATTCACATAGAACAATATATTTAAACAAATTTTAGCAAGCCCTTCGGTGTGTCACATTTGCTTTATTATTTTTTTAAATTCATGATTTCAACAGTCTCGTCTTTGTGGCGTTCTCTTTCGACACTCGGGCTCTTGCGAAATACTGCTGCTGTGAAATTAAACTAGCTTCAAGTTGCTATAATTTCTCGCTGCGTATCTTCCCTGTAATGTTGTACATGTCAGCGTGTCTTGTTTGGTAATATCGCGTCACATCGAACTCTTTGAAAACAGCGACTGTCTCTTTGCAAATGAGGCAGACACAGTTGTTGCGTATTTTATTGAAGAAATAGTCCAATATCCACCTACCCTTGAAGCGTCGGCCTTCGCAGTCAACTTTTTTTAAATTGATTGTCGCCATTTTAGAAAATTGGGAGTAAAGGGTCACACGGGGTAATGTTGCTTAGAGTGCTGCTCTTAAAGTTTTTCAAAGTTTCGTGAGAATAGGCTGAGTTTCTGTGGACAAGATAGTTGTAGATATCAGGGTAGCAGATGTCAGGCAGAGACGGCGAAGACAGCGGGTCGAAAAATATCGATTTAGGCATCAAATATGGATCTGGCGAATGGATAGACTGAAGCTTTTCCACATAACGCCTTTTATGCAACGCATCCAATGAGTTTACAGCGTCTGAAAGCACCGGGGCTTCCATGAATTGCACTATAAATTGCACGACAAATTGAAACCATTGAGAATACGGATAAACAATGACGGACAATATGGCGGCCGGATACAGCGACACGTCATTGTATGACGTTGGTTAGTGGGGTCTATTGCCAAGGCTCCACACTTACTTTTTGCATTGGTTGCACTTTTTTTTTGCTAAGGTGCACCAGCACAAAATGTAGGCACACTCACATTTTTCATTGCATTACATTTAACGCCATACTTTTAATCACTCTCCATAACAATCATATAATTCATGAGTGAGTCCACTCAAAGTTACTCATACTTTTATACTCACGCTGCCGATAAAAGCTTCTTGTCAACGAAGATTGACTAAAGGATGATTAACACATTTGTGCCTTTGATCGTAGAACTACAGAGCCTTCACTCGCCGATCAAAGCTACAAACCTGTCAATCATCATTAACTGTAAGTAGCAAACTCCAGCTGCCTGCTGACCAAGAACAGAGTGAGAGGCTGTTTGAGCATGAAGCAGAAAAACATAAATATCCTTTTTTAATTAAAAGCCCGATCCGTTTCATCCGATTCTGATCCTCTGAAAAATGGCGCGATTGGCCCGATTTCTGATCACATGATCGGATCGGGACATTCCAAGTAAATACTGTAAATAAATGAAATAATGATGCTTCTGTTTTCTTAGTTTACTTAGAATTTGACTTAAAATGCATAATCTTTTTAGTTGACAAATGTTAATATGTTGTACAACAATATAACAATAATAACCCAGATAGCAGACCGACATTGAATAAACGTTGATATTCCATCAAAATAATTTATCAGTATGGTTGACATCGAAATTTTCGACGTCAAATGACGTTGAACCAACGTTGTTCTATGGTATGTCAGTAGATGGTTGGGTTAAGATTGTTTTATAGTTGATTAACTAATGTTGACAAATAGTTGATTTATGATTGACCGGGAAAAATGATTGAAAAGTCATTGAATTATGGATGAGCGGGTGTTTTGGTCGAAAACATAACATTGATTCAGCGTTATTCCAATGTTATTAATAATCAAAATAACGTTAGGTTTTGTAAGGATTTGAACATTGAAACAACATTAATTGAGGGTGCAAAAGTGACGTTGATTTAACGATATAAGATCGACAGCGGAATGTTGATCCAACATCAGTTCAACGTCGGTCTGCTACCTGGGAATAATAAAAATTAGTTTCGAGTACAGTTTTCTGTGCGGGCGCACATTTTTTTTCCTTTAAATGTTACGATCACCTCCCGTCCAGCATGATTTTGATCCCAAACCTGTCTTTCCTTGTAAAATGCTTTGTATAGATATTGTACAGTGTATCACAAAAGTGAGTACACCTCTCGCATTTCTGCAGATATTTGAGTGTATCTTTTCATGGGACAACACTGACAAAATGGCACTTTGGCACGATGAAAAAAGGTCTGTGTGCAGCTTATATAATAGTTTATTTATTTTCCCCTCAAAATAACTTAAAATATAGCCATTAATATCAAAACCCCTGGCAACAAAAGTGAGTACACCCCTTAGTAAATACGTACATCCCAAAATGTCCAAATTGAGTACTGCTTGTCATTTTCTCTCCAAAATGTCATGTGACTCGTTACTGTTACTAGGTCCAGGTGTGCATAGGGAGTAGGTGTGTTCAAATTTGTAGTGCAGCTCTCACACTCTCTCATACTGGTCACTGAAAGTTCCAAAATGGCACCACATGGCAAATAACTCTCTGAGGATCTTAAAAGACATATTGTTGTGCTACATGAAGATGGCCAAGGCTACAAGAAGATTGCCTACACCCTGAAACTGAGCTGCAGCACAGTGGCTAAGATCATCCAGCGTTTTAAAAGAGCAGGGTCCACTCAGAACAGGCCTCGGGTTGGCCGTCCAAAGAAGTTGAGCGCATGTGCTGAGCGTCACATCCAAATGCTTTCTTTGAAAGATTATCGCAGGAGTGCTGTCAGCATTGCTGCAGAGATTGAAGAGGTGGGGGGTCAGCCTGTTAGCGCCTAGACCATACGCTGCACTCTACATCAAATTGGTGTGCATGGCTGTTACCCTCGGAGGAAGCCTCTTCTGAAGATGGTACACAAGAAAGCCCGCAAACAGTTTGCTGAAGACATGTCAACAAAGCACGTGGATTACTGGAACCATGTCCTATGGTCTGATGAGACGAAGATTAATTTGTTTGGTTCCTGATGGTATCAAGCATGTGTGGCGGCGACCAGGTGAGGAGTACAAAGATAAGTGTGTCATGCCTACAGTCTAGCATGGTGGTGGGAATGTCATGGTCTGGGGCTGCATTAGTGCTGCAGGTGTTGGAGAGTTACATTCCATTGAGGGAAACCTGAACTCCAATATGTACTGTGAAATACTGCAGTATAGCATGATCCCCTCCCTCCAGAAACTGGGTCGCAGGGCAGTGTTCCAGCATGACATTGACCCCAAACAGACATCCAAGATGAGCACTGCTTTACTGAAGAGGCTGAGGGTAAAGGTGATGGACTGGCCAAGCATGTCTCCAGACTTGAACCCAATAGAACATCTTTGGGGCATCCTCAAGCGGAAGGTGGAGATGCGCAAATTCTCAAATATCTGGCAGCTCCGCAACATCGTAAAGGAGGAGTGGAAGAGCATTCCAGTGGCAACCTGTGAAGCTCTGGTCAACTCCATGCCCAGGAGAGTAAAGGCAGTTCTGGATAATAGTGGTGGCCACACAAAATATTGACAGTTGACACGTTGTATATTAATTTCGACTTTCACAAAGTGGTGTACTCACTTTTGTTGCCAGGGGCTTAGATATTAATGACTATATTTTGAGTTATTTTGAGGGGAAAATAAATTAACTCTATTACCGTATATAAGCTGCACACAGACTACTTTTCATTGTGTCAAAGTGTCATTTTGTCAGTGTTGTCCCATGAAAAGATATACTTAAATATCTGCAGAAATGTGAGGGGTGTACTCACTTTTGTGATACACTTTATATCACCTAAATCGGACGTTTCGAGGGGCGTTTCCGTCACCATTATGCCACATCCAATATGGCCTCCGCAATGGCAACTAGACTGCTCTCCTAATACAGTCCCAGATAGCAGACCGACATTAAATTAACGTTGATTTTCCATCAAAATCATCAGTATGGTTGACATCGAAAT
Source organism: Corythoichthys intestinalis (assembly GCF_030265065.1). Taxonomy (NCBI): domain Eukaryota; kingdom Metazoa; phylum Chordata; class Actinopteri; order Syngnathiformes; family Syngnathidae; genus Corythoichthys; species Corythoichthys intestinalis. Next base: position 37,257,229 of record NC_080400.1, read on the forward strand.
ATTCGACGTCAAGTGACGTTGAAACAACGTTGTTCTATAGCATTTCAGGCGATGGTTGGGTTAACATTGTTTTATGGTTGATGAACTAATGTTGACAAAAAGTTGATTTATGATTGACTAGGAAATATGACTGAAAAGTCACAGAATTATGGATGAGCGGGTGTTTTGGTCGAAATCATAACATTGATTCAGCGTTGTTCCAATATTACTAATAATCAAAATGACGTTTAGGATTTGTAGGGATTTCATCATTGAAACAACATTAATTGAAGGTGCAAAAGTGACGCTGATTCAATAATACAAGATCGACAGCGGAATGTTGATCCAACATCTTTTCAATGTCGGTCTGCTATCTGGGGCACTGGCACCTCCAGAAATAATTCATAGGGGTGGCCAGATAGTGCCACTTAAAATCTCTGGGTGGCACACCAAAAACTTTAAAGCCACAATTTCAGGTTTTTATTCCGTTGTTGCAGTAAAAAGGCCAGAAGAAAACTATGAGAAAGAACTTAAGGGCACGGCCACTGATATACTTTGGTGTATTGTGTTATATTTAATGTACTGCTGCAACAATTAATCGATTAACTTGAATCATTCGAAAAAAGATTCAAAAAATTAAATTTTGCTGCTTCGAGTATTCGTGAGTAAAGTGTTTGCATTTAGTTTTATTGATTTTGGTGGATACATTTCCCTCCAGTGGCAACATGAATATGACATAACTCATTTCACATGGCTGAATCCAGTTGCTCCCTGTTAAGACCAACATAAGCTAAGTTTTTGTTTGAGCTAATGCTTTTTTAATCCATTCGTAATTTAGGTCATAGGTATATTTAGCCATTTTTGTGGGAATATGTGTTTGAACCATTTGTTGAGAGCACTGCAAAAAAAAGTTAGCGTTTTATAGCATTGAAGCTAGCAGACTTTTGCTATGTAAGTTAGCCAGTTCTTTTATTTTACTTAGATCCTCATTTATTTTTTTTAATACCGTTTGAGCCTCAGCTCAGGTACTTAATTTTTTTATGTTCCTTATCCGATTACTCGATTATTACTGACTAGTTCATTGATTAATCGACTAATGAAATAATTGATAGCTGCAGCCCTAATTTAATGTTACTATGATTTAATGTGCATGGTCCATAACAGTCCAGTCAACATTTTCCCACAATCAATCCTGTTTTATTGTGTTATGTATATATTAAGCATAAAGTGAACAGTAAACAAAAGAGGGATGGTCAGTGGGGTGGCCAACAAATTTATTGGGGGGCCGTGGCCACCCCTGGCCACCCTCTGGTGGCGCCACTGATCTTGGGTGGCTACTTCACGTATGATTCGGGCTGAAGATACGATCTACACATACATGATGTCTATGGTTCAGCCTGCACCCTTTATCAATTTCTTAAGATATTATATCCGATCAATTTTAATGTTAAAACGTTTGGGGAGGCTTTGAATAGCTGACCAAAACAGCAGCCTGACTAGGTGCATACTAAATACGAATCCAGGGGGCGGACTGTGGTCAGCGCAACAGTTGGGCGGAGGGGACTTATCTTAATGTAATAGTCTGACCTACGCTACAATTTTGCGTATGTACGAGCTCGGGTTTTACGTGGTTTCTGTTATCTGTTTTCGCTGGAAACGCAATCGTCACATTAAAAGCGTAATTTTGTGTTTTCTTCTTTGAATACGCGATGACAACTTGTATGCGGCAGTGTTTGGGGTTTCCGCCTTTAGCCGCGCTTTGGGATTTGTAGTGCTATTGTTGGCTAGCTACCTTTATTCAGTATTGGGGAGACGGACTGAGAGAACTACAACGGAGTCTCACTTTCGACAACCACTGTCAACAGCAACATCTCCCTCCCCAACTCTTCAGATTTGCGAGGCTACAAACTTCCCGAATGAGACCGAGAAATCAACAAGAAGGTGCGATACAGTTTGGTTAAAGCTTCCTCTGATTCGATTCTGGTGTTACTTTTCCGTTTCCTGTCAAGTATGACTATGGCTTGTCCGAATACTGACTTTGAATCACCTGCTAAACTGCACATCTCCTGACAGCACGTCAAATGTTATTCAACGTCGTTCAACTTTTTGGCTTGCCTCGATAACGTGAAGCATTAGTTGAAAATGTCTCGGGACGGTAGTTTTCCGAATGGTCTAAGCACTTGGTAAGAGTGAGTTATAAAATAAGACTTAAAAAAATGCTAACATGGTTTGAGACTACACCAGTAACTCATTTAACTCGTTATTTTTGTCCATCAGCCTCAGTATGAATTAATCGTTGGCTTGGCTACCATGCAAATCATGTGTCACCTTAGGTGTGCCGTTTTATCAGCAACCACACCCAAGTGAAACGTTTAAGGCTATGTGCTTTGATGATCAGGTACAGAACGTAAAGAACCTACCCGCTTTTGAGGATAAACATGACCCTTCATCTTAAAGTAGTGAATTTAGACCACTGAGGACTAGAGTTGTCTAACTTCATTGTTGTCTTGTTGACAAGAGAGTGACTTAAAAGTTTTATGGCAGCAATAAAGTTTGGGGGTGGGGGGGTTATATCAAAGTGATTTATTCATTTTGATACATGCTTTTACAGAAATAATGGTTGTCCTCTGATTTCGAGTTTGGTCCAAACAACCGTCAAATATAACGGTATTCCAAGTAAAATGATAACTTAAATTTACACTGACATGCAGATGGAATGGCTTCAGGGCTGTCAACAGACTTGCAGGGGCCCGGGGACAAGAGAGCATTAAAGCCCCCCCACCCCTGCCACTGGCTTGTCACGACAACATACGCAGTACTTTTAACGCTTTGTAATGACTGTGTAAATTTTCAAATTATTTAATTTGAGATGGACGGTTAAATTTAGCAGACCATAATGTGATGTGACACAATATAAACAAACACTTTTTTGTCTATTGTCCCATGTAGGCTACAGTACAATACAACTGAGAGTGCTATGCCTGCCTGCTAAGCAACAAAACAGTATAACTAAACATCCTGTGCCTGCGCCTTCCACATGCCTGGGGTTATCAAGCCCTCAAACAGTGATGCACCTAGATTTTTTGACAGCAAAGTCATTTATAACACTCAGTCACTGTCATTTACATCAGTGAAATCCAGTTTTTGAGGAAGCTCACGCTTTATGGAGACTATGGAGCTAGGTTGATAAGCCTGCCCTGTGATATAGTGGAGTGTAGGTAGATTTTTAATATCTTTATTTTACTTAAGGCTTGCTCTCCTCCAGCTACAGTCACTGGCAAAAACAAGAAAATGCGTAGGAGTGCGCTACGTGTGTGGACGTGTGTAACAGTGTGCTTCGTATTAGCGTTTGCTATAATACACAGTAGGTTGTAAACACAAGATAAATCCAGATGCCGGACCAGAGTCTGTTCAGCCTTGCGCACCTGCTCCCCACAGACTAACCTATATCCCTGATCTCCGATTACCTTCTCTCGCTTCGGCTCAATCCGAGCAGCATGTCTTGTCACACCGCAGCTCAATCGGCTACAAGCGGCCGGTGACAGACTCGAATCGGGCTTTGGTCACGGTGATCGCGAATGTTCAGTGTTAGCGGCTATTGTTCACTTACCGACATCACTGTCCACAGCCAACTCTAGCCCTTATTCTCTGGCTTTTTGTCCCTCTTTTAAAAACTTAATCAATTTTTCTCGTTCACCTGTATGATTTTCATCTTTTTCTTTTTTCTTTTCTTTTCTGCGCACCTGATTTATGACGACTCGCTATGTTTAGAGTTTATAACAATGACAGATTTTAACTTCCCGCTTCAGGGCACGTACGTAGTGTAGCCTAGAGTGCGCCAGAGCGATGTCAGACCATTCTCTGCTAAGACTGAGGGGGTGGGGGGTGGCGTTGTACAAAAAAGGAAAAAATATATACCGTATTGGCCCTGATTATAAGACGACCGCCTCTTTTTCAAGACTCAAGTTTGAAAAAAAACTTTTTGAACACCAAATAATTTTTTATACAGAAAATAATTACAGTACATCCGAAACAAATGATTATAACAATATAGTTGAGAGAAAAAGCATGTTATTTTGCCTCATTCAAATCTTGATATCTGAACATTTAAATATGTAAACTAAAGTGCAATCACATTCGTCAATGAATGGCTTCTGGTTTTTGAAATGTAAATAAACCAATCTATTGTGATAAAACAACAAAATTGCAATAACTGCATTAACCATCCAAGTGAAGTCTAACTGTACCTGTAGTCTTGAAACAAATCTGAATAAGGACAAACATTGCAATAAAATAATGCAAACTGGTTAAACTAAAAAGAGTAGCTGAGATGTGTCATGACAGAACATTGCTTCAATGATATCTGGCGCCATCTAGCGTCGTGAATGGGTATAATGGCTAGACCGCGAATGTAAGACGACCCCCTCTTTTTCAAAATTATTTCAATGCAAAAAACACCGTCTCATATTCGGGCCAATACGGTATTTAAAATATTTAATATGTTAAAGTTTTTAAGTATATATCGAGTACAGCATAATATTTAATCAGACAATGATTTGAATAAAAAAAGAAATACCGTATGTGAATGTAAAGTAAAATAAATTAAGGGTCATTCAGGGGCCCCTGTGGTCCTGAGGCCCAGGACAACATACCCGGTTGCCTCCCCCCTGTCGACGGGCTTGGTTACAATATGTTTAATACTACTGATGTCCCGATCCGATACTCAGTATCTGTATCGGCGCCCGATACAGCATTTTTTGAGTATTTGACAGTATCTGATTTGGTCACAAGATTGAATCCGATCCAGCAGTCACATGTTTTCAATAACATCATGCTGTTCGCTTTGCTTTTACTTGACAAATATGTCCGCTGAGTGAGACTACTTCTCTTTATTAACTAACGTTAATAACCGGGTATCGTGTAAGATTTGCAAACACAGCATTTCTTGAGGAAGTAACACCAAGGCTTGATTTAATAGAAAAAATATGATTTGTCATTTAAGGATTACAATATTTTTTGCCTTATTTTTACTGGTCTAAAAATGTAGGCATTGTATCGGCAAAAAGTATCTTGAAAAAATATTAGAACAGAGCGAAAGTAAAAAAATCACAATCGGGACATCTCGATTTAATATTTGGAACTAAAATGCTTTGCGAACCCAATGTGGATCCAATCCAGGTTATCATTTTACATACATACAGTATTAGGGATGCACTGAAGTAGAAATTCTTGTACAAAACCAAATATAAAAACAAAAAACTGAGGCCGTACAGTAAACCAAATCAGTTATTATAAAAATTATTGTTTTAAATATATTCATATTTGGAAAAAAATGTAATTTTGAAAAATATATTTTTTTAATTCTTAGAATTACAAAATTGTTTATTTGATATTAATTATTTGGTGCTGGATTTTTCATCAGTGCACAGCATAAAATAAGATTAAATACAACATTGTTTTTTAAAACTTAATCTACTGTAGCATAAAAAGCAATGTTCAAAATGTTAATACTGTAATAATTAGCTGGAGCCTAGTGCCCAGAAACCCTCTTTATACAATGTTTTCACTTATATGTGTTAATATAAGCAACTTATTGCTTATTGATGAACAGAACAACTTATTGATGTTCTGTTGCTTGTGTTTGGAGGGATTTTTTGGAAACGGTTTTCTTGGAGTGGCCATTGAACGCACTCCTTTGTGTGCTTGTAGTCAAGCCATTTTAAGTCGTAAATTACGGATTTCTTCTTTAAATTTTTGTGAAGTCAAAGTGGGACATGAACAAAAATCTGCTTTACTTTGGAAAACAACATTTCGCATTTTTGCCACTTTTCGGACATCTTATTGTCTAAACTAGCTTCTTAATAAGGCTGCAACAACTAATCGATTAAGTCGATTAATAAATAAGTCGCCAACAAATTTGATTATCGATACCGTTGTAAACTACAGTTAGGTCAGAAAGCTTTAATAAAATATTATTTTTGAAGGAAATAGTCATTCATTTTGTCTTCATTGCCACTTACAACATGCCAAAAACAACTTTAAGATAAATTGTGAAGGTAAATGAAAGTGACATTTATTCGATTAATCGATTAATAGTTTAATTACTTGTCCAATTAATCGATTATGAAAACAATTGTTAGTTGCAGGCCTACAGACTAATATGTTTGATCTCCAAGGTCTGCGCTTAAGGGCAAATTAAAAGAAATCCTCAGCGTCTTGCATTAACTACAATCTATGATGTGTGATTGATGTATTTTTAAAAATTATTTGTTTTAACAAATCTCTTTATCTCCTGTTTTCTTCACCTTGTCTTTAACTTTTTTTTGGATGTTGTCCTGCTTACATACCATCAGCCTCTGGGAGGGATTGAATGCAAGGAAGCTGGCATTGGTGAGCAACACGTACCCGAAGTTCCATTAATCGGTCAACAATGACCATGGAGGACTTCAGGAAAGAAGCCAGCGCCACTTCAGTGATGGCGCTTTACACTGTGATGTACCCTGTCTTTGACCAGGTATGGAGGCACGAGTCCCTTTCCACGAGGCATGTGCCGATATTAGATTCTGACGTTATGTGATAACCTTAAGATAAAATATCATGGTTTCACGGTATCATTGTATTGCAATTACAGCTCTAAAATGTGTTCCTTTGAGATATCTGGGTTAAAAAAAAAACAACTTCTTTTGTATTGAACAGGATTTTTATTTTTCAAAACATATTAGCAAATTGGAACATAAGTTTGCTGTTAAGTTAAAATACATTTAAAAAAATAACTGAAGTACAGTGAGTTAAAATACATTAAAAAAAATAACTGAAATACAGTGGTACCTCTACGTCTGATCGCTTCGACACACGATCTTTTCGACATCCGACGACATGCTCGAAATACGATGATCTATGACAGTGCCGCAGTTTCTTTGTTTTCTTGCAAGATGGACGCACGGCAGATTTTCTTATAAAAGCAATCAACATGGGTTCCAATAGTCCTAGTGCAGGTGGTGAAAAAAAGCAAAAAGGTGATGCTTACCCTTGAAATGAAGATGAAAACAATAGAAAAATATGAGCGTTGTGTGCGCATCCGTGAACTGGCTCGACAATACCTCCGTAGAACGTCTACTCCCGACGGCCCTCCTCCGACCTTTGTTGGCCAGTCTTTATAACTTAATGTGACAATTATTGTGGTAACATCGCCAAAGAAATTGCCAGCTTCGTCAGGTTTCTAGTCATTTATTCCAACAACTTGTGCAACACAACACGCCTACTGTCCCCTGCAGTTGAACAAAGTGAAAGTTAAAAAGTCCCATCTCACTCTGTCAAGTCAGCAACGTGATGCGTTCAGGTACCACACGCAAACACATTTGCCACATTAGAACCCGATTCGTTACATTATTACAGGAATTATTATTACTATTATTATTATTCCAATTCACAATTTATTTGTTTTGCTCTGTGTAATTGCTATATGCAATAGTATCAGCAGTATTCTTTTAAAGATTTTGTGAAGGTTTTCGGGCTATGGAACGAATTAATGGAATTATAATGTATTCTTATGGGAAAATCCTGCTCAACATACGACCATTTCGATTTACAAACTAGGTCCTGGTACAAATTAACTTGGTATGTAGAGGTACCACTGTATTCAAAATAAAAATTAAAATAAATGCAGTCGTTTTGGTGAGCCCAAACCCAATATCACAGCTCAACATTATGACCATTAGAACAAAAATGAATTACTTTCCATAAAAAGCGCGTTTGTATAACTTGGTAATTGGTAATATTGTCACATACAGTATAACCTGGTGCAATCAAAGAACAATCAATATCTTCAGCTACACATGATTACTAAAATTTAACAGTGACTTTTGTTTTATTGTATGGAGCACTTTTGGCAATTTCTGTCATGTCTTTTGATCACTGCACTTAATGGCTTTTCAGCTCGCAATTCAGTTTGACTTGAAGGTAGTTCGTTAGTGTGTCCAATTATAAATTAAAATGGTCAATTGATAAAATGAACTTACCGATGCAATCGTTGAGTCAGGGAACATTTCTTTTGCCAATTCTGATAAGTGATCAGCAATTGTTGCATGCAAACTGTGTTTGGCAACAAATTGGCAGAATAAAATCTCCGCTTTCGTCACAACATCCGATGAGTGCGTGGTTTTGTTTTGCGGTAAAAATTGTTCATTTATAGGCTTTTAGCTTTTCATTCTGCAGACTGCAATGTCCTTTTGTCTCGAAGTGCTTTCTGAGAAACTTTAATGTTCAATCCACATGGCATGCAAAACGAATACTGTGGTCCAGTGTTGTTAATCTGCTTTAAAAAAGTAATTAATTCCTGTTAGAAATTACTTCTCACAAAAAGTAATTGAGTTAGTAACTCAGTTACCTGAATGTAAGCGTAATTAGTTACTTATCAAAGTAACCTGTTTTACTTTTCATGTTTTTTTCCCATTAAAAACAAAAAACAAAAAAACAAACAAAAAAAACAGATAGGTCACACTATGCGAGTTTTGGGACAGCCGCCCTAGCCCAATTCTTTACTATAAACTTAATTAGACACAGGGGTATTGTGGATATTGCGATAACTAGATAGTAACCTTTGCTATGTTTGGAATCATTTAATGTTTTGCTTCTCCCGTCCGCCCTTGTCTTTTTTCTTCAGTTTTGTTTCTTCGGATTAATCATATCACAAAGCTTGTAACTGCAATGATACCGATGACAATGACAATAAAAAAAAAAAAAAAAAAAAAAAAAAATCAACCGTTTAAGTTGTTAAAATTAAAAAAAAACAAACAAACAAAAAAAAAACAACCGTTTAAGTTGTTAAAATTGCTCCCGTTATTGCATTAGTTCCCTTCTATCTACTTTCGACATGTGAAAGTTTTAAAACTGTTTCATCATTTAAAAATAGATTCAAATCAAGATTTTGGCGATTTAGGAGTATTTTAGATTAAAAGTTAATTAGGTTCGCTTGTAAGGTTCTCTACTACAGAGCCTTTCTGAGAAGTGTACTGCTTTAGGATGGCGGCTGTTTACCAACGCCGGCAAGTGTATCATTTCGCATCTAGTTGATATACATGTGATATCTAGCGTAGCATCATGTGGGCGTGGTTTGTAGGCTGTCGGCTACAGTCAGGTATTATTGGAGCCACCTAGCCTAGCCTAGCATCGTGTTTGCAATGGCGTCACAACTCCCTCTTTCCCACTCCCGCTCTTCTCTCTTCGTGTCTCGCAGACTTTTCTTGCATCATTCACGTAGTAACGCAAAGTAAAGCACGCCTTTATATCCTCAGTAACGGTAATGCCGTTGCAAAGATGAGAAAAGTAATGAATTAGATTACTCACTACTGAAAAACATAACGCCGTTAGTAATGCCGTTATTATCAACACTGCTGTGGTCCTTTCAAAGACGCTTTTATCCATCCAGCGTATTCACCAGTTATTGTCTCCCACTCTGGTAGATGCGTCCGTAGGCAACAATTTTTCTTTCTTATGAGCTGGTTCATCCATATTTTTATCACGTTTGTATCAACTTTGTCGACTGCGAGTCACGAAATGGTGGCGGAAGTACAAGTGCGGTGACGTGTTTGGAAGAAGCAGACGCTAAGCTCAACGCGCAATTCTCGTGAGCAAACGGTGCATTGTCTCATTCCCGAAACGGTGACAAAATCCGAACGGACAAAAAAAAAAAACGTAATGCACGTTAACGTACAGATTTTGCAGTTATGGCATACACATTTAAAAATCAGTGCTCACTTGTACAAATTACGCCGAAACCGTACAACTTGACAGGTATGGTGTTAAGAAACCTTTAATTTTGTATAGATGCAAAATCATATTGGAGGTATTGCCTCCTTGGCAGCCAGCCTCCGCATACATGTTTTACATATCGGTTGGCCCTCCTCCTCTAAGCCACGGCCCTCTAACTTTTCGATTAGAGGAAAAAAGTTCAGGAGTTTCACCTCCTCCAGCCATCATGTAGCACAGTTGTCTCACTGACACTGAGCAACAACTGTTGGCGGAGAGTTGAACCTTATAGCTGCAAGCAAGGGATTTCACCCTGCATTTTTGGGACAAAAAAAAATAGCTAATACTTAGGAACGGTATGACGGAAATTTTTTGCGGTTTAGAAACCGTGATGTTTTCATACCACGGTATACCTTGAAACCGGTAAGCGGCACATGTCTACTTTCCACTGTAGTTGCAACAAAGAAAAAAAATAAATTAAAAATTCATCTTCAAACACTCAAGAACACAAGCTATAACAAGTAATTAGAAACAGGAAAAAAAAAAACACCCTCCACTTGAGTCAGATAAAATTGTAGAGTAACAGAAGACACAAATATCTAAATGCATTACTCTATTAGAAATTCTTTTTTATAATTGAGTGTTAAGGGATTTAAAAAACCCCTGTGATGTCTGCCTGTCTGATGTTTATAATGAGGTGGTAAGAATTTACAGAGTCATTATTCTTGACGATTTGGACACTTTAGTATGCCTCCACCAATCTTGAATGAGTTTATAATTGCAGTTATTGTTTGCAGTAGTGATGCACGATAATGCATTTTTCAGCCGATACCGATAACCGTTCATTTCCTCCTCGTTCCAACCGATAATGCCAAGCCGATAATTCTATTAAAAGATTTATGTAAAATTTTAAAGTATACACAAGAGAAAATATTACTGTGCAAAAATATTATTGCTCTTTTTTTCATTATCAAATGTGAACAAGTAGTTCCAACGTCTAAATAAAGACAGATTGTCTGACATTGTGTAATGGTAAACTTTTGGCAACAATTACTTACAGAGTAAATACCTAAGTTGCACAAAAATGGCTTTAAAAGTAAGCCATTCCTAACGTATAACATTACTACGCAGCAAAAACACAACTCCTTAAAACTAGTTAAATTCCCTTGTTTTCAGTGTAAATCTATTGGAAATAAGTGAAATTAACTGCCAGCACTTCAAGTATATTTCACTCAGATTTCTTGAAGAAAAATAGCCAGCTGAAAATAATCTTAACAGCCTTATTTTAAGCAATAAATTATTATACATAATCCTAAAAAAAAAAAACTTGTCAGAAATGTTCTTTATTCAAGAATATGTATGGTTCAAACCATTATTTGAAAGCAATTTTTTCTTGATTTAGGTGAAAAATGACATTATTTTTTTTAGATGTTTAGGCTTAATAAGAACAAATGGCAATATTTAGTTCCAGTAAGTGGAATAATCTGGCACATTCATCTGTTAACTAGTCTTCAACTCTCAAACAAGATGGGGAAAATTATTTGACTAGAAATAAGAAGAATGATCTGATTAAGATGTCATAAATTTAAAGCGTACTGAATGCATGAAACTGAACTTGACATCACTTGTCCAAATGTCCGTGGTAAAACTGATGTGATCGGCATGTCTTTCACGAAGAATCGTGGTCGTATAAACTGCGTTATTTTTTCATCCAGGGGTTTGGCTATCGGGTCATTTCGGGAATTTCCTCCCGTCTGTGCCCTTCAGTCCGTCCGGCTGCCAAATTAGCACCCACACCAGGCCTCTGTCTTGAACCGGAGTGGCGGCGGCAGCTAAGTTCGTACCGGATATCCGCCCACCCCGGCCAGCTCGCTGCGGCATATTCGGTGCATGGCTCTGCTCTGCCCGCCTAGGGCGAGGCGGCGGCGGCCTGCCGGACCGGCGGGCTCCGTCGGAAGACAGCTACTTGTCGACTATCGGTCTCGTGAGGTGTTTAGCCATAGATGGGAGTTTACCACCCGCTTTGGGCTGCATTCCCAAACAACCCGACTTCGGGAGGACCGCAGCGTCTCTGTATCGTCACAAGCCCGGTAGCAGCTTCCTTTATAGTTTATTTGTGTTTACAATAGCTTTAGCATTTGCGCTAGCAGCAGCCTCGTATTCGTTCCAAAAATCTTTGTGATGCAGTTTTAAATGGCTGCTGGGTTAGTGGTGTTCAATGAGGACGCTTTCTTTACGCCTCGTGGAACTTCTCCAGTGCATGTTTTGTAGATGGCGGGAGCGTCGTTTATTTCATTTCACACATGGGAAAATCAACGCACGCTAGTGAGAGCGCCTCAACACTGATAACACCGCCGCCTCTATGACGCCGTACTCCTCAACCCCTCCTCCCACAGGGGCTTCAGAGAGGGGAGGGGTTGAGCAGGCGGCGGTGGAGAAGTGGAGAAAACTGCTTGGTTGCGCACATTTGGAAGCTAAATCAAGTATATAATTATCGGATTGCATTATCGGTTGATTTTTTTTTAATCTGTATTATCTGTGTGACGTCATAAATTATCGGTAACCGATATTATCGTGTATCTTTAGTTTGCAGTAGTGTAGAGCTACTGAATCACACTGAATTATTAGTATGGCCTTTTAGACAGTGCAGGTGTTACACATTTTAGGTGGTGAGTAAAAGAAGATATTAAAACTGGCTAAAATATGGATAATAATGTTTAGCACATCTTCCCCAGTATTTGGAGGTCCCAGGTTGACACTGAACTGCAGCAGCTACTAGTAGTTAGCATGTCTGTTTCACAGCTGTGAGATTTGGTGTTTGAATATGTTTATTGTATATCAGGTAGCCCTGTCCCGAGGAACACCCTAAATCAGGGTCCCCAAACTTTTTCCTGTGAGGGCCACATAACTTTTCCCTTCTCTGATGAGGGGCTGGGTCAGTTTGTAACAGAGAAAGTGTGACGATTGCAGGAGTGCCTAAATGTAAAAATTTATTGCTCTTCAGAAAGCCACAATCAAATAACCCTTTCTGGATTAATCACGGAACTAAAGTAAAAAAAAAAAAAAAAAAAAAAAAAAAAAAAATATATATATATATATATATATATATATATTATATATTATAATATAATAAAATATAATAATAAATAATAATAATACTATTAATTAAAAGGATAATAACCAAATAACCCTCTCAGGGTTCTTCACAGAAAAAAGCCAGGAAATAAATAACGCTATTGAGAAAAAAAAAAAAGTTCTGGGGGCCGGACCAAATGTGGAGGCGGGCTGTATTCGGCCCGCGGGCCGTAGTTTGGGGACCCCTGCCCTAAATGAATGTTGACTTACATTGGAGTCTTACAGACCTTCTGAACTTATGTAACAAGTACCAGGGCAGTTTTAAAAAAAAAAAAATTCAATCACACTCACTACACAAACACTTTACATTTACATTTCCCATATGTGAATATAAGTGTGTTGTTACAGCCTGAACTAGGATGCCACATAACCAGTGCTCATCTTGATATCACCTGATGTCTGACTTGACTTATTCTAGCATTTAAAGCTAAGCCAAGTGTGTTTTTTGTGCTGAATTGCAGTTAGACCAAGTCAACCTCTCAGCAGCACAGACATTGCGTGCAGCTTTTATAAAGGTAATAAAAAAAAAAAAAAGTTACAATAATCATAGTTTATGGAATTTACTGACGTAGTTCTGGTAAAACAGCATGCTCTACTATCAATGTCTTTAGGCAGAAGACGAGAACCCTGGCGTGACCGAAGAATTTGTGCTGAAGCTACTGGAAAAGAAGAACCTGAAAATCAATTATAATGAGTGTCTACTTCGCATGGCTGCAGCAGATGTGAAAGGTAAGCTAATGTGAACAAAAGCACAAATAAGAGAGAACCTGCTCAGTGTGCTGGTTCCTGGCGTTTGAGTTGACTTGTACTTCATTTGTCCACTGGGGAGAGCTGTTTCTCCACATATCAACTCAAGCAGTTGTTCCTTCCGTCCTTGCCTGTAATTCAGATCCTTGTGTAGTTAAGTGATTAATTGTAGAAAAGACTATCTTCATGCACACTTATTAGTTTTAAACCTACCTAAAAGCTTCTCTTATTAGTTTTATCAGGGTATAGTTTATTCTGTATCCACAATTAAATGTACACCGTTTTCTTAAACATTCCTAATTACGGTGCACATTCGCTATTGTGCCCATCATTATGCAGTCTATGACATTTTTGTGCTTTTTTTGGTCCCAATCTGCTCTCAGAATTCCGAATTGAAAGGCAGGAGCCAGGGTTCCAGGAGCTGAATGAAAAGACCCATGCTCTGAAACACATCCTCAGCACCATACCTGATGAGATCAATGACAGAGTGGGCTTCCTGCAGACCATCAAGTGAGACAGAAAAATTGTTCTTTGTAATTAACTGTAAAACTTTTCACTGCAAGTGCAAATGTTTCATAGCAATTGTTTTTTTCTACTAAGAATTTGAAAGTGCAGTTATATGAGCTATTAGCTGGAGATCGTGACCGATCCCTGCTGTCAATAGTGGGGATAAAACCAAACAAACCGTGAAATGTAATTTCAAACTAATTTTACAACATTACCATTAAAAATATATGGCTTACAGAGGAAGTATGCTTGTACATGTATATAGATGGAATACCCTCTCAACAATTCAGGGTAAACCCAGCACCATCCATAACAACAAACTAAACAAAATAACTTACAATTAATGAAAGAACTGGAATAGCAACGGAAGAAATATTTAGCACAGAACATGAACTTTGAACTCTTTTTGGATCTGTAGTGACGCATCGCATGCTTGGAGGCATGAGATGAGGCAGAGTAGCAATATGTTGTACCACAACAGTGTTGACAACAGGTGGCAGTAGAGGTTGTCTGTCTCTATTCTCAATTCAATTCTATCTCAATTCTATTACAAGTCCTTCGATCGATTTAATGTTCTTACACTTCACCAAAAGCATTTCACACAATTTAGTCATTTCATGAAAAACTGTTTTAAGAAAAAATGCATATTTACCTAAAAGATGACAATGTTGATTGATGTTTTGCGTTTCAATCATTTAAATTGATCTTTGCTCAATGAATTGATGTGTCAATCCACATAGACATATTGTGAAACCCGTGAATAGAATAGAATAGAATAGAATAGTGGCACACATACAACAAAACCACTTATTTGCAACTACTTTGCTATAAGGGCACATCTGGTTAACTTAATTAATGAAAATTATTGTCCACTGTAGGGCTGCAGCTATCGAATATTTTAGTAATTGAGTATTCGACTGAAAATGCTATTGATTAATTGAGTAAACGGATAAACATTTTTTTAGGTAAAGAGCAATTATAAATATACATGAGAAAACAAAACATTTCACCTAATATTGAACCATTTTCAGACTATCAACGTCTTTATTTTCGATGTACATTGTTGGAAATAGCCAACAATTGCATCTTAGATGCGACTAAAAAAAACAACAACAAATTCTCGGCTTTCAAAAAAAAAAAAAAAACACACCTAAAATGTCATTACGCTTGATAACATACATTACTTAAAAGTTTGAAAGTTCCCACATGTTTGAATTTAATAGTTAAGTTCTAAATTAGTCTAAATTGTAATTCCTGATAGGATTTGGAGTTTTTGCAGTGTTCAAAAAAAGTATGATATCAGCTGTATTGGAGCACATAAAGCACTAGCGCTACTAGGTGTTTTATTCAGCAATGACTACTGAGCTATAACTGACAATTAGCTTTATTTTGTTTTTATTTTACACCCTCATCACTCTTCAGCGCTGTGTTTTTACAGATTAAATAAAGCCTGTATGCAAGACACGTTTGCCACGCATTGACGGTGGTCATAATTAAATGCAACCTAGCCTTCCGCAGGGCAAACGTTACGTTAGCCTGATACAGTAACGTTAATCTTATTTATTAGCGATGAGAAGTCTACTGCTTTAAGATGGCGGCTATTTACTAACGCCGGCAAGTCTGTCATTTTGCATCTAGTTCTATATACATCTGTTAACGCCGCCGAATCTGTCATGTCGCTTTGAGTTCCATATACATGTTATATCTATGAGACGCATCAGACGCTACCTGCTACCACTGTAGCATCATGCGAGCGTAGTCTGTAGAAACGTTCCCATAGATTGTAGCGGCTGTCGGCTGCAATCAGTTATTATTGCTTCTTCCTCTACAGACGTGACGTCAGCGTGTTGTCCCGCATTAAAAGTAGTCCAAGCAAAAGGTGATGCTTAGAACTGGGAAACTTAAACGATTCCTTAAGGCGAATAAAATTACTCTGGTCAATTTTTGAACTCGAGTCACTTGAGTTATTCGAGTATTCGTTTCAGCTCTAGACCACTGTCATATGTCGAAGAATTTTGTTTTTGTTTTTACTGCAACGCTAGTTAATGTCTATTTAAAGAGAAAAAAAAAGATGTTTTATGATAAGAGCAGGTCAACTGTGAAATAAATTATTTCTCTTTCCAGTATTTCTTAAAGAAGAAAAAAAATTGTTCTTGCTCTTCCAGTCTTATTAACGAGATGTTCTTAGGGCGTTTCACTTTTGAGATAGTAGTAGCTTCAATGTAAAAGTCTTAAAATTAGTACTACAATTTAAGATAAGATGGTTGTAATTTGGTCACAGTAGCTTTTATTTCAATTCAATTTCAGAATTTGCAGTGTTTGCATGAGTGCCCTGTACCAGATACATGGCAAGTCTGTCTGGTGTTCCGTGGCTTGGGCTGGATTTCAAAATCAATGGTAGAGGTGGGGTGAAAAAGCACAGACTGAAACTGAAATAATCAATCACAGAAGCACGGATGTGATGTAAACGAAATGCGACTCAGGCTGTCAGTTGCAGTCAAGTTGTAGTTCTCAAACAAACTTGGTATGCAGTCGAAGGAAAATGAGCACACTGGTCAACGATAACTTTTTTTTGGGGAAAAAGCTATGAGTACATAGTGTATTGTCATGTACAGGAAATGTTTTTGAAAAGGGAAGGTCAATTCCAACGATTTGAGGAGTTAGGTCTTTATAACTGTATGTACAACGTTTGAGGAGTTAGGTCTTTATAACTGTATGTACAACTGTACGTTGTATGCGCAATAGCAGGACGCTGAAAAAAGTGCCGTCGAGCCACCTTCAGCAGGCTGTTAGTCGGATATGCAGAAAAAAAGACGAGAACCCACAACACATTCCCATATTCCCAGGAGTGTAGAAAAGATTTGCCATCACTCCCCTTCATGATGCATCACAAAGTCCCGCCTAGCGTGCTGTGATTTATCAGTCCAGATTTGACCAAAGTGGAAATCCCATTGAAACCACAGAGGACCAGACTTACTGGCCATGTATCTTGTACATGACGAAAGTCAGGCTGGCTTGCTGGGCTATGTTTAAGTGGCTCTGTTTTAGAATGCAATTTATTTTTTATGCAAAGTAGCTGACTGCAGTTAATAATTGTGTTGAAAGATTAAAATTCTAAAAGCAATGCATCCAGAGGACATTTGTCATGCAACATCCTTATTTTTTATTCCCCTGCAGGTTAGATGTGGGAAAAAAATGTATTTATTTACAAAACAATTGGCAATAAATACACACAGCTTCCTCTTAAAATGGTACTAAAGAACTATAAAACACATTCAAAGTCTTCCTTGGCCATTTTTACTCTTATTTTTGATGGAATTCAACACTCTTACTGACTCACTTCTTAAGACGCTTACCCAGCGAAGAGCTGATGAAAAAAATCAATTCAAAGCAAATGGTTATTAAAAAAAAAAAAAATCATAGTTGCAGATGGAAAGTATCAGGTTGAGGGTGGGGGGATGAAAGGCAAGAAAGCCAATCAGTGATCTAGATGAAAGAAGAGTAATTTTGGCATAAGAACAAACAGATTTTTAAATGTATTATCTCTTCTTCACATGTGGGTGTTTGTGTGTCCTCCAGAGACATCGCCAGTGCCATAAAAGAGTTGCTAGACATTGTTAATACTATCTTCAGGAGGTACCAATATCAAAACAGGCAGGTAAGCATAGATGAAATGATGTCTTAAATGCTCCCTCCCATGCTTTAGTTGAAAAGCAGAGCTAAAATAGTTGTCTGTGTTAGGCACTGGAACAACAGAAGAAAGACTTTGTGAAATACTCCAAGAGTTTCAGTGACGCTCTCAAAACCTTCTTCAAAGATGGAAAGTAAGACACTGCTTCTTGTCTATTTGCTGTGTTAGGACTTTTAACAATGATTCTTTCTTTCCTCCTCCTCAATCCTCACCCGGTGTTGAGTCCGAGAAAAGTTTTTTTTTTCCTCCCGCGTCTCCCTTCATTTTAAGAGTTGCGCTCGTCAGCAGTCAGCACGTACACACAAGCTGTCGCAGCAACGTAAAATGCTTGTCGTTTGATCACAGACTCGCTTTCTATTCAAACCGCCCTTCCTGAATAATTCCTTTGACCCATTTCTAGTGGATTCACGCTGGGTTGTTTTCTCTGAAGCCTGACATTCTCCCTTCCAGGCAGATCAAAGTGTTTCCTGGATCAATATTGTTGCCATGGTTTCTTTGCGTGATGACAGACATGCGTGTCCTTGTCTTTCTGTCATGGTCGCTCTCAGAGTGCTCAACGTGTTTGTCAGCGCCAACCGACTCACCCACCAAACCAACATGATCCTAGAGGCCTTCAAGACAGCGACATAAAAGCCAAACATGGAGCAACTACAACATAGCGGAGGATTGGGAGAGGATCAGGTAGAATGAAGCAAAGACACGGTTTTATTTAGCTTTTATTATTATTGTTGTACTCCACTGCTTAGCATTTCACCTCAATCTTAAGAAAAATGCCTCTTTGTGGTTTTCTTATAAAGAACAATGAAAACAGTGGTAGTCAATTAAGTGCTTGCCAACAAGTCAAGTACATATCCCTTGGATGTTATTCCCTGACACCTACGCAAGGAAGTGCTGGACACTGCTGGGCCTTGTCTTTCATCTATAATTCATCGCGCCGTGGTAATTGGTTGTGGCCACAGAGACATTTCCCATTAATTACGGACAAAATCTCAAAGCTCTACTTTCATTGCCTGAAAGAGAAACTTTCCCTCGTTGCCTTTTTTGTTGCCTTTTTGCAAGAAATTCGGCACACTGGATTTATTTCTGTCCACCCTCTGTGATGTCAAATGATTGTCTTTTTCCTCAGCATATAAATTCTATACATCCTTACTGTGTAATACTTCCATTTTTGTTTCTTTTTTTATAATTGCAGTCACGCTAAGCACACGCTGTATTTTAATATCCTTTTAATAGCACTTTGGTGAACTTCTTTCTTTTGTGAATAAACTTGACTTTTCCTTTACTATCTGCTGTTGTTGTTTCCTTATTTGACGTTTTTTTTTGGGGGGGGTGTTAAATAAGGTCCTATGGTTTGGTAACCTATTTCTACAGTATTTGGCAAAAATCCACTTAACAGGCATGAAAATCTCTCACCTTTCGGCAAAATTCGACATTTTGAAGTAAAAAAGGGTGAACTATGTGAATTTTGTAGATCCGAGAGGAAAAAAAAAATTTGTGGGGTGGGAGATTTTTTTAATGTCGGACGTTTGGTAAAGCTAACTGTTAAGCTAAAGCTTCTTTGGTAAAGCTAACTGTTAGCGGTTTAGCGAACGTACTTCCGGTGAACATTTCAAACTAAAAGCATGTCATGTTTGTCATATAAATAACGATTTTTGGAGTTAATCCAACACACTTAATCCCACGTACTTGAGAATTCAGATTGTACACTAAGAATAGCTTTAGAATG
Source organism: Corythoichthys intestinalis (assembly GCF_030265065.1). Classification (NCBI taxonomy): domain Eukaryota; kingdom Metazoa; phylum Chordata; class Actinopteri; order Syngnathiformes; family Syngnathidae; genus Corythoichthys; species Corythoichthys intestinalis. The sequence continues at coordinate 37,276,761 of NC_080400.1, forward strand.
ACACCCTTTATGAAAAATCTGATTGGCAATGATTATAATACTATTATATATAGTAGTATACTATGATATTAATGCTAGACATTTTGATTAAGAATTGTTTCAAATCATGTTGGAAAGGCGAAGTCAGTGTTCTGAATCTGTTTATATTTTTTTAACTAGTTAATACTATCAGCATTTGACCTCATTGTTTATTTGTGATTTATTGTTTTTATTTGCATGTTTATTTGTACTCTAATAAAGAATTTAAGTGTTCCAAAATGTTTTTGTGAATTAATAACCGTCATCAAAAATTTCATAGCTAAATTAGTAAAAAAAAGAGAGAAAAAAAAATTTTGATTAGTCGACTAATCGTAAAAATATTCGGCTGACTAATGGGGCGAAAATTAAGTTATTTGAGACAGCTCTAGTTGTACAGTGCACCGGAACATATTTACCCCACACCCTTCTCACCTTTTTAACCCCTGACCCATTTTAATACTTGACTTGTAGTTGTTTTTGGAATTTATGACTGTATTGTTGCTGTCCTATGAAAGATGTTTTTTTGTGAACTTTTTTTTTCCGGAAGAGCAACTTAAAAGTTGTTTACAAGTACGCGTATGTTTCTAATACCACAAGTGAAATTTGAAGCAAACACAGCATAGATATGTGAGCCATCTTGTATAGTGTCAGAATTAAGGGGTTTGTTTTCAATATGATTTACGAATAAACACCTCAGAAACTCACACTTTAAGGTTTGCATACTTTAGTTGTGTAGTGTACATTTGTTAGCAGAACTATCACCAGCACTGGAAAGAAAAAGCTTAAAAAATATCATGGTATTTCCATTTGTTATTAGTTTTCAGCATCCTCTCAGGTATCAGTTGCTAAATGCAATACCCCGGGTGGCAGGGTGGTAGGATTGATTTTACATAAATTAAAATAAAATGGAAATACACGAATGTATTCCTTTTGGAACTATATGTTTGATTTACTGGCTTAATTACAGAGTACACTTGGTAAGCAAAGCTGAAATGTTGGCAACAAACCACTTTACTGTATTCCTGATTACTAGTGCAGCTGTATTAGCAAGTAAAACACTCAATCTTGTTTCTTTGTATGAAACAAGCTATGGCAGAGTGATTTATTTGTGAACCTTCTCTTTTAGTTGTGAAATGTTGATTCAAGAATGGCTCACACAACCCTTAAAAGCACATCTATTCTTCGAACTGTCGATTAGGAGTTCAAACAGTCGAAGAAAGATTTTCCAAAGTAAGTCTTTGTGCGCTATGAAAGTACTACACTAGGTCTCACTGCCCTTCCCTTCTCCTTCTTGGACCCAGCACGAGGATATGGACGCATGTGTCCCTATTGCGGCAACTTCATTCTTCTCCCTCTATAATAGTGGATTTTCCATGGTGGATTTGTGCGGGGCTATTTTGAGCTGTGCGCTGGCTCCTACATGCACTGCTGTAATCCAATTGTGATAGCGTTAATTTTGAAAGCTTTATTATTGAAATTGCTGAGACCTAATTTTCTGATCCTGTCACCGTTGACGACCGCCGTAATCGGCTAATTCAAGTTATTCCAGGCCATTAAGTCACATGCAGGAACTGATTGTGGTCACTGAGTCAGAAGGGAAGGAGAGAAGACATTTGTGTGAAGGAACCCTTATTGGTCTGCTGGAAAAATTAGCTTTTTCTTTTTAACAAATCCCCCCCAAATTTACTTTTTCCTGCAGTAAACCTCTCAAAAGGCAATTGAACAGCATCAATAAAGCTTGTAGTTTGTGTGCCACTGTCAGCCTGGGTCTTGCATCAGTTCTAAAATATTGGGTATACGTTATTTGTCGTGTGTTGTAACTACAGTGTGTGTTGCCATGTTGCTGTTGCACTGATCATTCTCTAGTGCATATTCTGTGAATGTCAACACATTGTCTTGAAACAAGGCTAAGGACTAACAAATGCAATTCTTTTTGACTACTTGGTTGCCAGGAAACTTGCACTGTTCTTTGGCAAGTAGGCCTCATAAAAGAACCGAATTGTGTGTGTGTGTGTTGGTGGGGAGGTCCACACGGCTATGCTGTGTTTGTGCCACATTCTGCGTTGTTGGTGTTCATTGTTGCTTGGTTCAAAGCTTGTTCTCCTGGAATCAAGTAAATCTGCACTTGATCAGTGTCTCTTCCTAGAGATCCTGAAAGAAGACTGACCATAGGAACTCAATTGTCGGATGGTTGATGTCTTGGTAAGTTTGAATTTGAGTGTCCATGTCTTTTTTGTTTTTTTTTCCTAAATGTAATTAAAACTGCCTTTCCTGAAGAGAGTTCAAACTGGCTTCCAATTGTCTTATCCAAGCTCAGGTGCTATTTGAAACATTTTTTGAGGCAATATTTTCATCCGTGGGGACAGCTGACGTCATTTGTTTTGAGAGGGGTTTGTGAATAGGAATGTCCCTCAAGTGCAATCTCAATTGTTGAAAGTTTTCCGTAAAGAGTGGTATCAAGTTAAACGGGTAAAGTTCCATTTAGTTTTCTTTACATTCATTTTCTTTGATATTGGATGAGCAATTGAGAAACATTTTTTTTCCAAGGTGACAGCCCGGGTTTGTGCAGTATTGCTTTTGAGCATTTAATAGCACTCTTCTCACTTCATCTCCTACTTTCGTTAGCAAGTAAAGGTTTTTTTTAATCAATTTTTTTTACAGGTAGGGTATACACTAGACTCATTGCCTGTCAATCACAAACTCCTTTGCTTTGTGAATCAGTGGTGGGAAACATTGGACCACTGTCTTTCTCAAGCCACATTTGCATTTTGGAAAATAGGTAAACAAGTCCAATAAAACGCTGCAATTATTTTATCTTTATGAATTACTATGACCTGGTTGAATGAGAATACACTGATTTGGGGCTTTATAAACGTCAAGCCAGATTATTTTTTTCCCTTAATCATCAAACAGATCCTAAAGGGCTTCACACATACCAATTAATAAACGTGAAACATCAACTTTTCCCTTAATCATCAAACAGATCCTAAAGGGCTTCACAAATACCAATTAATAAACGTGAAACATCAACTCATTCAGTACCAAAGACGTATACAATGTTGTTTAGGATGTTCGACTGCCCATACAGTGCTGTACACTGTTGTACCCTCGGACTGCAGGAGAGCTTGAACTTGTTTGCATGTTAGCCAAGGTTCTTTATCCACCATCTGCACAATCTTTTGTTTAAATCTCTCATCAATTTTTCTTTACAGTCCACATCTAGGAAGGGTAACCACAGTGCCATGGGCTTTATACTTATTGATGACACGGTAGACACAGGAACATTCAAGTCTCTTCTCACAATTTTGCTTCTCAAGTCCTCAGGCAGTTCTTTGAGCATGGAAAAAGAAAGACCAATGTGGTACACATTTTAACTGGCTGCAAGTGTGATTTAGTTATTGCCACCACCTGCTATGTGCCACAGCTAAGTAACAGGTACTGTTAATTACACAAATTAGAGAAGCATCACATGATTTTTCAAAGGGGGGCAATCCGCCCCATTTTTGGAGTTTTGTGTAAAATAATAATGATTTAAGATTTTTTTCCATTTTATTTTGTGTTTTTTCATTGCAAGCAAAATAAATGAAGATATTACGACCAAAGCATTTGTAATTGCAATCATTTTCTGGCCGAAAATGAGCATTATCTGACAGAATTGCAGGGGTGCCAATACTTTTGGCCAGCACTGTAACTAAAGAATGAAAATGAGAATAGAAACTCTCTTTTAGTGATGAAAGAAGGGAATATAGTCCTTATTTTTGTAAATTCTGGGTTCATGTAGCAATATTCTGTGACGCTTGAAAGAACGGGATGTTTGATAGTAAATGAGTTATTATATTACAGAAATGATAATAAAATAATATTAATAAAAGCACTTTTTGTTTCCATTAGTGAACAGTTACTTTGAAAATATTGTTCTTGGACAAATTAAACAGTTCCACACACCATTTTGCACATTCCTGCTCTGATTAGATAGTCCTACATGCAGTTGGAATTAATTTAATGGCCATCTACAAACAAAATCATGACTTAAAAGAGCAATTTTGCCTTTTCCAATTCTTTTTTTTTGTGTGATGTGGAGATGAACATTAAAATGAGGTACAGTATGTGGAATTTTTGTCACATTTTTAGAAACTATGGCAAAACTGCAAACTATAGACCTTCAGTGTTTTACTCCTACAGGAGCAAAATGTTATTGCAAATATAGCCGCAATATTAACAACTGTGACTTTCTAATCTTTTATTGATGGATGTGAGTCGCTTACCACAAAACAGTATAATATCGTGCTGTAGTTTATGCATGCTTCAGCAAGGTACCGCTTAAGCTTTCATTACAGGGCCTGTCATCTAAATCTGCACAGTTTGATGCCACTTGCGCTAAATTCACCTCGTAAAATGTTTCTGTCAACCTGTTTTTACCACCCTTTGAAGAGCTTATTAGATAGAGGGATATTTCCATCATGTCTCATATGGTTCAGACTCCAGCAGTGCTTTTAAATTATTACAGTAGTATGGCAAACCTTTATATGTTCCTGCTGCTTATCTACTCTGCTCAAGTATTCTATTTCACATTACCTGCCATTGAGCAGTGTGAACAGTAAGCCTCTGCCTCTTCAAAACATCATTCTGGAGACCATAATGTTGACATTGAACAGCTAATATAGCGCATGAGAGCAGCTAACAAATGTACTCCTTTTAAAAAGTTCCCTTTCCTGCGATTATGTTGACATGACAACTCATGGTGGAACAAAAGGCTGGTTATAAAAGTCGAGAACTATCTAATTTTCTCCAAGTCCACACAACGTGGCGACTGTATTATTCGTCTCTGGTGTCGACACGAGTGTTCATTTTTGTTAACTGATTGACAGGTCTGTGGTGTAACCATGGCAACCAGGACGGAGGTGACACTGCTCGGAAGCAGAATGAGCATGGAAGACTTAAAGAAGCTACAAAACCTATTCTTTGTGAGTCTTTCTCACTTCACTAATAGTCTCCCATTATCGCAGTAGAGGAGGTGAAATGTAATTGAAGCCCTTCTGTGACTTACACATGGAGTTTTCTAAGAAATGCCACACAATCCAAAGGACAGTACACAACACATTGACTTCTAATGAGTGCAAGGATCACAAAGTACGTACTTTAATTGACAACAAATTTCATTTTTTGCACTGTAGATGAGGATATTCAGTTTTGATCTGAAAATATTCTGATTGATGCCAAAATAAAAAATAAAATAGTTCGCTTCATAAACTGTGAATCTATATGAGTGCCATTTCGAGAATTGAACTACTGAAACAAACATCTCTCTCTCGGCTTCACTTCGCGAACGAAGATTTCATGAAGAGGGTTTCCCACGTCGACTGCAGGCACGCTCGAGGCTGACAAGGCCAATGTGAGATAGGCAGGTGCGGCCGCAGCGACTGCAGTCAAAGGTCACGTCAGGAACGACTGCTGAGGTTTCACGAGTTTTCTTCCTGTGGCGTTTATCCCTTAAGTTGTTTTTTACGGGAATCCTCGAAGGAGGAGGCAGCCTGGTGGATGGTGTGGCGCCAGGAGTCGCGGTCAGCAGCCAGATTAGCCCACTGGCTATGGTCAATGTGGCAGGTACAGAGGGACTTCTTCAGGGAGTCTTTGTAACGCGTCTTTGGTGCCCCTTTGTCACGGTGGCCAGTGGAAAGCTCGCCATACAGGACGATATTGGGCAGGCGATTATCGTCCATTCTGGAGACATGTCCTGCCCAGCGTAGCTGTGACTTCAGCAGCATGGCCTCAATGATGGTGATCTCCGCCTGTTTAAGAACCTCAACATTTGTGACGTCGTCGCTCGAGCGAATGTTGAGGATAATGCGGAGACAGCGCTGATGGAAACGCTCCAGGAGTTGCAGGTGGTGACGGTACGTAACCCACGACTCAGAGCCGTACAGTAGGGTGGTGGGTAGGACGGCTCTCTACACGCTGATCTTGGTGCCCTTCTTCAGATGTTTGTTTTTCCAGACTCTGTTGTACAGTCTGCCGAAAGCGCTGTTTGCCTTGGCCTGCCTGTTGTCTACTTCTCTGTCGATCTTGGCGTCTGATGTGATTGTGCACCCCAGGTAGGTGAACTGGTGAACGGTCTTCAACACAGTCTCGACAATGGTGATGTGAGGAAGGCGATACTCTTCTCGAGGTGCAGGCTGGTGAAGGACTTCCGTCTTTTTCAAGCTGACCTCAAGTCCGAGAGCTGGGCAGCTTCTGCGAAGCAGGATGTCAGGCATTGCAAGGCTCTTTCGGTATGTGCAACTAGGGCAGCGTCGTCGGCAAAGAGAAGGTCTCGAAATAGCTGCTCATGAGTCTTTGTGTGGGCCTGCAGTCTCCTGAGGTTGAATAGACTGCTGTCAAGGCGATAGCGGACATAGACAGCATCGTCATCATCAAAGTCTTCCATGGCCAGCTTGAGCATCATGCTAAGGAAGATGCTTAACCTAACTTGGCCATGCTGGTCTTCATGCAGCTGCATGACCATACTGAGGAACTTTGGGGGGCAGCCAAGGCGCTCCTTGATTAGCCAAAGATCGTTCCTGCTCACCGTGTCAAACGCCTTGGTTAAGTCGACAAATGTTGCATGCAGTCCTTTGTTCTGCTCCCGAAACTTTTCCTGAAGCTGCCGGAGGACGAAAACCATGTCTGTGGTATCCCAGTTTTGTTAAGTTTCTGGATGAGTGGAGGACCAAAGCGCAGAGGAGGCAGGCAAGGTGGCAGAGGTTACAATGGTTTATTGTATAATATGACCGACGTCTGTGTCCAAGTGATCAGGCAGGCATCTGGCGATTGAGCAGGTGAGCTGACGAGGCAGGCGAGCAATGCAGGATCTGTGAATAAAGATAAAATGAGCTAAAGCAAGGCAATACGGATTTCTAGAATTATCAAGGCTAGTGTCACAAACTGTTGGAGGGGAGTTGTGGATCTGGCGATGAGGTGAGGCCAGGGACTGGCTTTAGTAAGCCGTTAACGACGATCACCTGCACCTGGTCCCAGGCTCACCCATCTGTCCAATCCTGCAATCATGGCAGACACACACACACAAACACACACACGCACGCACGCACACACACACACACACACACACACACACACACAGAGGAGGAGCAGGGCTCAGGGGGGAGGATCCCTAACAGGTTTTGTTCTGAAGCCACACTGGGTTTCTGGGAGGTGGTCTTTTTTAGATGATAGGTACTAGCCTGTTCAGGAGCACACGAGCAAAGATTTTTCCTGCAATGGAGAGCAGTGTGATGCCCGGCAGTTGAAACAGTCAGACTTTTCCCCCTTGTTCTTGTATAAGGTAATAATGACTGCATCGCGCAGGTCTCTTGGCAGTTTGCCCTGCTCCCAACAACAGACAAGGAGTTCGTGGAGCTTGCTGTGTAGCGCTGGGCCTCCACTTTGCCAAAACTCGGGTGCAATTCCATCAACTCCTGCTGTCATGCCATTCTTTAACTGCTCTATGGATTTAAAAAGTTCTTGCATAGTAGGCGTTTCGTCCAGTTCTAATTTGACTGGCAGCTGAGGGATATGGAGTATCTCTGAGTCCTGGACAACTCGATCATCACTGAAGAGTGCTTGGAAGTGCTCAGACCAACGGCTCAGGATGGATGTCTTGTCTTTGAGGAGTGCTTGTCCATCTTCACTGCGCAAAGGACTCTGGGCCTGATGTGTGGGGCCATACACTGCCTTGAGGGCTTCATAGAAGCCTTTGAACTCACCAGCATCCACGCACTGCTGAGTTCTTACTGCAAGGCTGGTCCACCAATAGTTTTGTATCACTTGAAGCTTCAGCTGGAGGTTGTTGCAGATGTGGCGAAAGGCAGCTTTCCTCACAGGGCAGGACGGGTTAGCCAGGTGGGCCTGGTGGGCTGATCTCTTCTTTGCTAGCACTTTCTGGATCTTTTCGTTGTTTTCGTCAAACTAGTCTTTATTTATTTTAGTGGTAAACCCAAGGACTTCTTTAGATGTCTGCAGGAATGGCGGTTTTCAGTTTGTCCCAGAGTATTTCACGAGAGGGATCTTGTGGGCAGCTGTTGTTTCCAAGCTTGGCCTGTAAGTCTGCCTGGAAGTCAGCTTTCACTTTAGCTGACTGAAGCTTGCTGAGCTCAAACTTTTTCTTGTGGGGCCCTCCCTTCCTTGGCTTGGGTTTGAAGTGCATTCTGAGTTTGCAGCACACTAGGCATCAGCGTTGGGCATCAGTCTGGTGTGTAGGATGTCTTTGAGGTTTCGTTGACGCACTACAACATAATCAATGAGGTGCAAGTGTTTAGACCGAGGATGCATCCAGGTTGTCTTCAGACTGTCCTTTTGCTGGAAGATTGTGTTGGTGATAACAAGTAGTTGTTCCATGCAGAACTCCAGCAGTAAGCGCCAATTGTCGTTGCAGTTTCCAACGCCATGTCTGCCAAGTACTCCTTTCCAGGCAACTGTGTCTTGGCCCACTCGAGCATTGAAGTTGCCAAGAATTACTAGCTTGTCGTCTGCAGGGGAGCTTTGGAGAAGGCTACGGAGTTCTGAGTAAAACTTGTCTTTTTCTGCGGGCTCAGCTTGAAGAGTCGAAGCATACGCACTAAAAACCATTGCATACTGCTTGTTCTCCAGAGGAAGGCGCATGGACATGATGCAGTCGGAATGACCGGATGGCAGATTATCCAGCTTGGATGCAATGGAGATTCTGAGCATGAAGCCAACGCCAGCGAGATGCCTTTCTGTTGCAGGTTTCCCTGATCAGAAGAGGGTGTATCCAGCGCCATGCTCCTGTAGGCTGCCTTCTTCTTGGAAGCGAACTTCACTGAGGGCAGCAATGTCGATATCAAGCCTGGACAGTTCATGCGCAATCAGAGCAGAATGACGCTCAGGTCATTTGCTGTCAGTTTGGTCAAGCATGGTTCTGATGTTCCAGCATGCCAGTTTCATTGTTATTGTTTTTGCACCCTTACAGGTGAGTGCGTACCTTCCTTTCTTTGTTGTGGTTGGACCGCATGAGAAGATGCCTGTTGACCGCGGCTAGCCAACTGGGGGATGAGAGACAAGCTTTGGCTAGGCCACATTTTCTAGGCCACTCTTCATGTGAAGCAAGCAGTGCTATACCTAGATAAGGCTGCCTGGTCGTTCAGGGTGCTGCCGAATGATGCTGTAGTCTCCGGGTCAGCATCAGGCGACCAATGTCCTGAACCGCCTGCATGCAGGATTGGAACGGCGGCTTCCAGTGACAGCTTCCACCTGCCTTTTTCGCCCCTTTCCCATCGCTACAGGGCTTGGTAAAGTTGGTGGCGTCGAGAGCGTGGGCATCTCCTTCGATCCTGCACAAATGAGTTTTAAGGTGGAGCATAGTGTGCGCAGTCCTGGCCCCACCCTTTACAACCGGGGTTCATCTGTCATGGCCTAACAAGCTGGGATGGTGACGGCGAGTTCCTCAAGTTGTAGGTTTTTACAGCAGAGTGTTCTTGTCCTTTTGCTGGATGGCCGCTGTCAGCTCACCTGAGCCAGCACCTTTGTAGATGGATCTTGCTTTTCATTCCATCAGGGTGTCTAGCCACCCTCCACATCAATCTCCAGAAGGAGATAGTGGGAGAGATGGTTTAGTCGCCGTCAACCCGAGCCTGAAACAGGTAGTACTGGATTACAGGTTACCAGTAGCAGGGAATTTGCAGGCCTCCCGACCAGCAACCTGCTGACCTGACACCAGAACTACTGAAACAAACATCTACAAATGAAACAAATATGCATTACTCGTAGTACATAGATTTCCAGACTAATCAAGTAGTAATTACTAATGAAGTGAAATTCATCAATGATCTAGAATATGCATTGGTTTGATCAAGTGTGACGTCTTTAATGTCTTCAATTGCTCCCGATTTTGGCCTAGGTCTATCCGAGTGTGTCTCGTTCCTTGTCCAAAAGTGAATTCATCCATCTGGCTTGCTCATCGGTTGGTCGCGGGTCCAAAGAGGAGTACGGCCTGATGTTTGACAGCGCGGTTGCCAGTGAGGGGCATCTCGGTCTCTTCCCTCACAGCAATGCTGTGAAGGAAGAGGCTCAAGTGGACTGGGGAGCGCTGTGCTCTTTTCTCCTGGAAGAGCTGTCTGAAAGGCTGAAGCACAACAGAGTGAAATGCGTGCATTGCTGGAAGCCTCCACGCTGTCTGACCTGTCCGCATCGAGACCCAATCCAAAAGGTAAACGGCAGTCTCCCTCGTGGAAGCATGGATGCCAGTTTAGCCACTAAACTAACCCTGAGTTTGAGTAATCCAACATGTTCATTTTCAAACCTGATTCTTTGCAGCTGTTAGGTGCAACACTTTGACATTGACAGGATGGCGATTCCAGTCTGCTGACTATATAACATTTTTAAGAATTAAGGTCTCTCATCTAAATTTCTCTGCTCGTTTGAGATAAGTGGCTCTGGACTCCCAAAAGTTTAACATCTATCAATTAGTATGCAAATGAACCTGCTGCTACAAAGTGCCGGCAGCTGTGAATAAAGTGATAGTTCACTGCTTCAATCCAATACAGTCCTGAGAATGTCAATTTTTTTGTCGCTTTTTCCCAAATGGCTGAGAGCTTCTGATGCTGACAGGTCATTCTTAGAAGGTTAGGCATGTTTGTACGTGCAATGTAGTTAATTCCTCTTACCTGGTGGCTTTGGACCTAAAAATAGGTCACAGACGGTGAGCAAAAAAAAAAAACCTACAGGGAGTCTTCCTCAACAATACAGAACAGATACAACATTTCAATTAATAACATAGTGTAATAACACAATTTTTGTACAACGAGCATAAGAATGCCCAATATTATATGAAATGAAGGCAGGCACTGTTACAACCAAGGGGAGAACAGTTGTTCAGAGAACAGTGCTCTTGTTGAGTTGAGCTGGCCAACATACTTGTGAGACCATCCGTTCTGCCCAGGTGTTATACCTGCCGAGTTGGGGTCAGTACATGACCGTGAGTAAAGGAGGATCTGTTGGGATGCGAGACTGCAGTGACTTGTCGCTTGTGAGCACCTTAAGACTGCAAAACAGCACAGTCCGACCCAGAGACATGTGGGTGACAGATGTGGCGCTGCTGCAAAATTTACACAAGGTACAACGGCTTGTGCCCTTACTTGAATGTAGTTTGACATTTTAATAGAAACCTTAGGCAAAACATCTTGAATGAGACTGGGGTTGTTGTCATAAATTGGTGACCCATTTTTAAAAAATATTTATTTCCAATTATAAGAATAATTTTTTAAATTAAAAAAAATATTTGTTATCTTGCTCTGTTTTTCTCATCATGTTGCCTGACTCAACACCAGCATAGAGGATGCAAGCTGACGGTCCACGAAGACTAATGAAATTTTCGGCAGTGATCATCCTGTTATTTATTAAGTTTTGACAAGCAATAAATGATCACACAGTTAATGTCGCACATAAGATTTTTAGTTACTTTAGTTTTTTAATCATAGTATAATGTGTTTTCTTTCCTTCTAATTACTGATAACTTTAGGTGTTTGTGTTGAAGTAATTAAGTGTGCTTCTGCTGTGAAGAATGCTGTGTTTAATTGAAAATTCTGTCGTATTTCTGTATTTCCCGTTGTGACGTATTATTCAATGCCTTCTTGTTCCCCGCAGATAGCTGTGTCATTTACAAGTAACGAAGTGGGTTTTTATGACATAGCTTTTAAAAAGGACATCAGTTGCAAATATAAAGTCCAGGTAAAATGCAATAAAACCGTATATTAAAACTTGTCAATAATGGGATTCTGCCATAACAAATTATCCTATCTATATGGAAGAGCATTGAAGATCCCTGAAACTAGTCATACTATTTTCCAGGGTTTAACATTCACTCCATGGTGCCTGGACTACTGGGCTGATCCCTCCAAACCAGATGATGCTATTCTGGCTATAGGCGATATCGGAGGACAGGTGACACGCAGTTGGCAAAATGGAAGAACACCCTATGAAGGAATGTGGAGTGTGATGTTGTTGCATTATTCACAGAATGTGATCATGGGTGTGTTTTTCCAGGTCAGTGCTTTATGTTTCACATCAGCCCAGCTCTTTTTGTTTGAGCGACGTAGCCAGTGGACAGATTCTGATTCCGCCATCATCATCCAATGGGATGATGTTATTAAAGGAAAACATCACTGCTGTTACATTCTTCAACACCATGCGCACAAACCAGCTTGGGTGAGGAAAGGTAGAAAAGCACACAAAAAAAGCACACAAAAAAGCACCTTTAACAATGGTCACAATCTACTGTACATCTTGTTAGGATAAAAGATGTATTTGAGTATATCTAGTATGTATATACCTTTTCTGACATTTATTATTTATTGTATTTTACTCTGTGGTCAAATCTCATGCAGCAATGGGGTACCTCACGCAGGCTATTTTTAGACCGTGACGTCGCATCGTAAAGCGGAAGTGGGACATTATATACACGCCCTCGTATGCAAACTATTATATTTCGGCCTTCTTTCTCCAGTAATTTTTTCAAAAAATGACATACTCCACTGCTACTATGGAACTTAAAGAAACGACTATACATTACGACATATGAAGGATGTTTTCTTCATACATTTTCCAGAAGCAAAAACTCGGAGGACAAAATGTTAAAAATGGAGCTATGCTACTAGGCGTTACTATGGCGCGAACATAAAAAAAGACCAGTTTTACGCCAGCAAGGTGAAGCCATTCACATTTCATATGCAGTGGGGCGCGAACATAAAAAAAGACCAGTTTTACGCCAGCAAGGTGAAGCCATTCACATTTCATATGCAGTGAACATTTTGTTTGGGCCAAGAGGTGAGCCATTTGTATATTTTGACTTATTTTTTAGCATGGCGTTTTGCCGTGCTGCTTCTGTCTGACAATAAATGACCAGAAAAAAAATTAAAGTGGTATCTGACTGCCACCGTTGTTACCTTTTCTGTTGTAAATAAACAACTTTAGTAAGGGGGAAGTGTAAATAAATTAATAGAACTAAGACTTGTTATTAATGAAAAAATTTAAACTGTTCGTTGGCTGTCAACAAGTAGCATTTCCGATCGCTACACAAAAATAGCAATGGAAATTGCCTAAAAGAACGGTCAGAGACGTCATACAACCAGAGGATATAATTAGGGCTGTCAAAATTATTGCTTTAACGGGCGGTAATTAATTTTTTAATCACGTTAAAATATTTGACGCAATTAACGCACATGCCCCGCTCAGATTAAAATGACAGCAGTGTAATGTCCGCTTGTTACTTGTTTTTTGTTGTTAGGCGCCCTCTGCTGGCGCTTGGTTCCAAATGATTTTATGGGTTTGGGGAGTGAGCATGGTGTAATGACATCAACTATGGCGAGCTACTAGTTTATTTTTTGATTGAAAATTTTCCAAATTTTAATAAAACGAAAACATTAGGAGGGGTTTTAATATAAAATTTCTATACTTGTACTAACATTTATCTTTAAGAACTACAAGTTTTTCTATCCATGGATCGCTTTAAGAGAATATTAATGTTAATGCCATCTTGTTGATTTATTGTTATAATAAACAAATACAGTCCTTATGTACCATTTGTTGAATGTGTATATCCGTCTTGTGTCTTATCTTTTCATTCCAACAATAATTTACAGAAAAATATGGCATATTTTATAGATGGTTTGAATTGCGATTAATTACGATTAATTAATTTTTAAGCTGTAATTAACTCGATTAAAAATTTGACAGCCCTAGATATAATATACTGGACTGTCTCAGGAAATTAGAATACACAATATTCTAATTTTTTGAGACAGTCCTGTGTATATATACAGGACTGTCTCAGGAAATTAGAATACACAATATTCTAATTTCCTGAGACAGTCAGGAAATTAGAAAATTAGACAGTCCTGTATATATACACAGGACTGTCTCAAAAAATTAGAATATTGTGTATTCTAATTTTCTGAGACAGTCCAGTATAAGAAAGACAGGGTTTATGGTGGTAAAGGATAGATTGTTGAAATAGGAGAATGCCATTGTCAGTGGCGTAAGAAAAACTTGTCGATAAATAAGCTAAGGGTAAGCTTAGGTCGGCTCGTTTTTTTGCCCGTGTTTTTCAGCCCTCGACCTTCAAGCCATCTCTTTAACTGAACATTTGTATGTTCTTCCACATCTTTACGAGTGAATTTGGCACCAGGGACATCATTTTCAGACATAATTGGTATGTTTAGCTCTATAAACATCTCCCTCGTACACTATTTCCATTCATTTTTGTCCCTCCTTAGCTAACAGCAGAGCCACAGTAGCTAACGTCATAAATATTAATGAGCGGAAGTGACGTGTAGCGTGCGGTACCCCATTGAAAGATGGGAGAAAAAGAAGTTCATGCTAAGGCTGTAGCCAATTAAAAATTGTATTTATCAACTCAGCAATAGAAATAAATGAAGATTGACCCCAACTGTTCTTGAATTGAGGTCCTATACAAATGTGTAAATGTATTGAAAACTTGGGTATCGGTGTATCAGTAATTTGGTTACATTCTGCGCATCTGTAGCACAACTGGAACACTGTGTAGTATTCTGTTTGTCTAGGCAGGCTGAACCTACATCTAGTATTCATGCTCTGTGATGTTTCACAGCATAAATTTGTTGTAAAAGTTAAGGTTTAGGTCACTGTCACCTTTTAATGAGCTTGTATCATCTCAACTTTGCATCTGAGAAGCATCGTGGCCAAGAGCACTGCTGCCCACCATTTTGCTATTTTTTCTTTCCCATGACCGCTAATGAGTTTCAACTCCATCATTAGCAGATGATAAGATGAAATCGGTGATCATGATGAAGAAATGCAAAACTAAGGAAGCCCCCAGTCAGTGGGTACTGTTAACAATGAAATGCATGAATATGGATTAGAAGAAAGCAAGTGATTATTTGGTGAAAAATGCTTGACATGACATGTAAAATTTTCAACTCGTCCAAGAATTAGTTGGTTACCAACATTAGCATCTATCAGTAGTATCATTACTACCAAATGATGCACAGCAAGTAAATGTAGAAAAAAAAAACTAACAACAAATGTGTAATTGGCTACTGATTGTACTAGCGTATTGGGCTGCAGCTATCGAACATTTTAGTAGTTGATTCTACTGAAATTTCCATCTATTAATTGAGTAATCGGATAAAACATTTTTTTTTCCCCAGGTAAACAGCAATTATACATGGGAAAACAAGACATTTCACCTGGTATTGAACCATTTTTAGATGTCTTTATTTTAGATGTACATTGTTGAAAACAGCCAACAACTGCATCTCAGATGTGACTAGAAAAAAACAACAACAAATTCATTGCTTTCACAAAAAAAACTTAAAGATCTAAAAAAAATAAAAATAAATCTTATTTCTTACCTAAAAATGTCATTACGCTTGATAACGCACATCAAATTAGGTGTTTTTCCCCACGTGTTATAATTGAATTTCCATTTGTGTCAAGCTATTTTTAAGTTCTTGTTAAATTTTAAGTCTAAATTGTAAGTCTTGATAGGATTTTGAGTTTTTGCAGTGTTCAAAATAAATGTATGACACCTGCTGTATTGGAGCACATTAGGCACCAGTGATACTTGGTGTTTTATCCATCAATGACTACCGCGCTAAAATTGACAGTTAGCTTTTAAGCTATTTTATACCCACATCACTCTACAGCACTGTGTTTTTGTGGATGAAATAAAGCCTGTATTAAAGACACATTAACCAAGCAACGACAGTAGTTATAATTAATAGAAACCTAGCCCTCCGCAGGGCTAATGTTACGATAGCAAGGTACAGCAACATTAATCTTATTTATTAGCGCTACGTTAACTTAATTTTACCTTGTCCCAAGTATCGCTCCTCCGCTCTCAGAGTGAACGTGGTGCCTTCGGTGGAGTGGGAGCTAGGCGAGGGTGTGGAAGCGTCGGCGGGGCCGCAGGTAGCTAGGGCCGGGCATCGGTAGTGTTATGCAGGCGCTGTCTTATAGCGAATACATGAAACTGTGTTCGTCTTGGTCGCCAGCTTGAAATGCTCCCACACCTTTGACCTTTTCTGCTTTTTCTTGGTGCTTTTCTCTTCGCTTTCGTCGGCTTCTTTGTCGTTACCTCTATATTCATGTGTGGTTGCCTCTCCCTTCTTCCTCTACGCATGTGATGGCAACGCGTTGTGCCGCATTAAAAATAGTCCGGGCAAATGCAAAATTAAATGATACCTCAAGGCGGAGAAAATGCCTCAATCAATTTTTGAAATCGAGTTACTCGAATTATTCGAGCAATCGTTTCAGCCCTATTAGCGTATAAATATATAACTTCTAATGTACTGTGAGTAACATTTGTATACTGATAAAAAGGGTTGTTCCGATCATGTTTTTTTGCTCCCGATCCGATCCCGATCGTTTTAGTTTGAGTATCTGCCGATCTCGATATTTCCCGAGCCGATTGCTTTTTTTTGCTCCCGATTCAATTCCAATCATTCCCGATCATATACATTTTGGCAATGCATTAAGAAAAAAATGAATAAAACTTGGACGAACATATACATTCAACATACAGTACATAAGTACTGTATTTTTTTATTATGACAATAAATCCTCAAGATGGCATTTACATCATTAACATTCTTTCTGTGAGAGGGATCCACGGATAGAGAGACTTGTGACTTTGTATATTGTGACTAAATATTGCCATCTTGTGTATTTGTTGAGCTTTCAGTAAATGATACTGTAGCCATGCCCAAATGCATGATGGGAAGTGGAACCATGATTGTGCGTAGTGCTACCAATTGATATATCTTCTCTGCGTTGGGAAATAACATAAGATGTTAAGAAAAAGTTCAATTGCTACCTTGCTTCCCATGATATTTCTATTCATAGGGAGAGGGATTGTAAGGCTTTAGCCAATTAAAAAAAGGCTCCAAAGGCTGCCAAAATTCACTCTACTCATTTTACGCTGCCTTTTATCTCTCTATATAGGTAAAACGGCGCCATTACAGATTGAAAGTGACAATGCGTGAGTGGGTCGTGCAACGCATGCATTAATTGCATTAAATATTTTAACGTGATACATTTAAAAAAAAATTAATTACCGCCGTTATCGGGATAAATTTGATAACCCTACCTTAAGCCTAAACTAAAGACTCTGGATGAGTGTAACATATTATGTCTGTAACATTAAATACAATTAGAAAACGATTTAATAAAAAAAATATATATATACACTGTATATTAAAAAAAGGCATGGCCGATATTTTTTTGCCGATTCCGATACTTTGAAAATAACGTGATCGGATCGATCGGGACATCTCTACTGATAAGTAGTAGTAGTAATGGGTCGTTTTTGCAATGTGAGTTGGATTTTTCTTAGTATTTAGAATCCCCTGTATCTGTTTAAATACAGTTTTCAATATGAGATAGAAAATAATCAATCCTGAGATTCACATTCACTCTGACGTGTACAGACTGATAGACTGTTACAGAAGGCTGTTCCACAAGGGGCCACAAATTCCCCATGCAAAAGGAAATTTGCAATATGCAAAATCTCAAGTACACCGACACTACCTCCCGAAATAATTATCATTTACTTGTTTTTGTTATGTTGCACTGCAGTCTTATGGGTAAATCATTCACATTCTTCTTTCCCCCTTAAAAGTGCACACTTTCTCTCACAAAACAAATGGAGAAAAATTGAAATATCACAAGGACATAATATTTATTTTCTGTTATTCATGTTTTCACCTTGAAACCTGCATACCAGTGTCAACGCTGATGTTCATTTATTCAGGATTACAACAATAACAGCAAATGCAGCATGAGTTGATAGGATGAGTCCTGAGTCATCTACTTCCTCAGCCAGACTTTTGACTGCTGGCATGAAGTTTGAGCTTAAGGCCAGTCCTCTTGAGACTCTCCCACTTCAGCTCATCCTAGGTGACAAAGAGGTCGCTTTATTGTATCATTGATCGCTTGCATCATTCAGCCCCATCTCTCCTTCAGAGTCATTGGGCTGTTTCATAATGAGTCAGCAGTTGCATCGTTCCGAGACCAACTTGGCCGTCAGCGAGGGATCCCGATGAGGAGGAGAAAGAAGAGTAAACTCATAAATAAGCACAACTAATGGGAAAACAAAGCGAAAGCAAGTTAAGGGGAAACAAAGACTACAAAGCCGACACAAGGAAAGTGGTGGCTAATTGCGATTTTTCAGGCGGTGTTTGTGAATTGCGAGCAAGGGCGGGAGGTTTGTGTGTGCCTCAGTGGAGAGTGTGTGTTTGCATACCTCTGGGGTGCGGGTGCTGTTCTTCTTTTTGAAGTTTCCCACCCTGCAGTACCAGTGGGAGTCTTACCATTTGCTATGGATGGGCCACCAGAGTGAGTTGGGTAGCGTACAGATGGTCTCAATTGTGAGGGAATTAGGAAGAAATTGGGATTGCCACACACCCTTGGGGGACTGGAAGTCAGCTCGGGGAAGCATTGAGTTTGTCACTGAGAAATGCCTGAATGCACGCCAATGAATGCTGCCTGAGTATTCGTTATAATTTACCCTCAGAACAAGAGGGTTGATTTAATCTTTTGCTCTTCCTCTTTCGTCTCCAAAGTCCAAAGAAATGAAAGTAAAATGACATGAGTTTAATCAGGCTGAAGCAGCTGTTGTGGATCACAAAGACCTCATGATTTGTACGTGTCAGTCATTGAGGGAAGAACTCATTAATCAGGGATGAGTCACACATCTTTCTCTGAGAAATCTACCCAGCTTTTGAGTCCCAGAATGGAAAAATGGAAATCTTATGATGAATGAAAAATAATCAGACATAAATATTTTTGGGTGTGACTTTTGACCTTTCACTGTCTCATGACATCTTGGCGCGCCAAAGTTATTTCTCCGCCGAACTGCCTCTGATTGAGAATGTCCGGATTTCAATTCAGATGTCCTCAATCAATGTGTTAATTGAGATGGATGATGATGATGCAAGGTCCATTACTTTTTCTGTAATACCAGCGAGCAAATGAAAGTGGGCTAATTCTCCACTGTGGTTGCCATGTTTTCCTTTATGGTGGATTTGCGGTGAGCGCGTACTGTTTTAATTAGGATGGATGTCTTTTAAAGTGAAGCAGTGAAAGCACTGGAAGTATCCAATTGAAATAAGAGCAATAGACACAGTGTTGTCATGATAATTTTTAGCAGGATATAACTTGTATTTTTCATTCAATTTGGAAAATTATTATTTTAATACATATGAAACCTATTAACAATTGAACCTACAATGTTCTAGTCTGGCGAACCAGCCTGACTGGCCATGTACAAGACACATGGCAAGTCAGTGTCCCACCCACCGACAATGTTTTTCTTGATTTTTAAAAATAAATAAATAAATAAATAATTTTTTTTTAGTAATTTCTATTCGGCGTTTGATACAAAGTAGTATTTAAAAATCTTTATATATACATATATATATGTATACACACACGATCTTGTCTTGATGTCCAGGGGTCGTGTGTTGTCAGTCTGTAGTTCGCTAGTCATTAACATAGTGGTTGTATCTGGCATATGTTTTATGCCATTTCCCCCATCTGTCTATGTGGCTATGAGGTATAACAGAGGTCAGCAACCCTTGTCCTCGAGTACCTCTATCCAGCTTGTTTTCCATGTCTCCCTCCTTTAACACACCTGAATCAAAATAATCATGATCGTTATCAGGCTCCTGCAGAGCTTGCTGATGAAGTGATCATTTGATCAAGGTGTGTCAAAGGAGGGTGACATGGAAAACAAGCTGGATAGTGGCACTCAAGGACCATGGTTGCTGACCCCTGAGGTATAATATAGCCTGGAAAAAGTGGCGATGTGAATATTAGACTAGGAGAAAGATTAGCGATTAGCGTCTGCCAATGAGGTGATTAGCATTTTGTAAGGGGAAGGCCAGGTATGTATTTTTCGATAATGATGGGTGTCATAGTGTCTAGTAGTTGCAAAGACATAAAAATTGCGTACCACAGCAAGCAAACATTTCAGGTAACAATACAATTCTAATCTTGATTGTTGATGTTGATGGTTGTTACTTTACTACTTTTGTTGCAAAAAAAAGAGCACAATATTCAAATTTTTTTTGGCTACGTCTACACTAGTAGGGATAACGTTCTTCCTTAAATTTTTGCACACTATTTTTATATTTGACCGCAGTACGTTTAAGGTGCGTTTAAAGCCCCTCCGCTTCTGCCTTGTTATGCCTGTATTTGCGTAGATCACCTATGCGCAGAAAGGACCAGCCTCATGTGTTATGCCATTGTCCGTGTGATTTACCTCTGAACCGGAAACTCATTACTTGCTGGCGGGAAATTTCGAGATTAATACTCTGTTGCCAGCTTGTCTGAGTCGTTTTGTGAGCACTGTTTTTTTCGTGCACGCATCATGTGGGAGTGAATGTGAGGGCACGCTCAGCTTTTACGAGCAGTTGCCGAGTTGTGATTGAAATAAATATTTAGAAAACAAGAACGAAAGCCTGCCATCGATACCTGGGTCATTACAATCGTTGCTCAGTTGCACACTCACTACTTGGGAAATAACAAATACAAACATGTTGTGGTGCTGCCTATATTTCTTGGATGTGGAAACTACATCCAGGGGACGTGTACATAATAGTGGCCCAGACGGGCGAAGAAGTCATGAAAGTGAAACTGATTGTACGCCTCTGTGACTTGGGGTACCAAGCTGTTCTCTTTCATGGTTTAATTTTTCCCGACACATTTTTTATATACTGTTTATAAGTTCGGTTGGCATGGAGTCGAGAGGGGCCAGCCCCACTGCTGGCTGCGCTGAGACTTAACGCACGAGATAAGCTCTGTAATAACGCCATTTCTATCCAATCTGCAACGGGCGGACTACCAATGGGCACCGAATTAAAGCATATCATTGAGACATATGTTTGAAGATCTCCAAAAATGTGTGAATGCACCATCGGCTCATCACAACTCGATCATGTCAAACAAGCCAGCCGGTTCCACAATTAAAATTACGGGTTGGCAGAGAGCCAGATGCACTCATCAAAACAGCCAGATATGGCTCGCGAGACATAGGTTCCTGACCCCTGCTCTATAGGATAAACTGTAAACAATGGTTGGGGAAAAGTAAAGAGGAGCAGGAATGCCAAGTCTTTCATTCGCCTTAATTGTATAGAATGCCGTAATGCCACACTAAAAATGGTGACGTTACTTCCTTTGTCTCCGATTATTATACGGAGACACCTGTCCATATTATCTGTCATAATATGGGGCATTCTGAATCATTTTGTGTATTGTGGTGGTCTGTCACAGAGCAATGACATTTAACATTGAGTGTTATAAACAGCCCAGCAGTATGTATAAAGATTTCTTTTTGAGCCATATTGTACATTGATTTCTTCTTACCTTCTTACATCCTACAGTACTTTACCTGGATTCGCTGGATGCCTTTGTGTCATGCAGCACTAAACCAAAAAGCAGCATGGTGATTGGCTGGAGGCAGAAGAACAACAAAAGCCTACGGGTGACCTCTTTCCTTACAAGGAGCGGGGTGTGGGACATCGACCATCACCACGAACTTAAGATAATTGGCAAGTGAATTAATATAATTATAATGAACTGTAGCTATAAGTCAATCTGCAACTTCTGCTTTATTTACAATTTGTGTTCAAACTAAAAATCATCATGAGATAATCTGGTCTCGTCAGGCTTTACAGTTATCACCATCTGTCCCTCTAAAAAATTAATGTGAACAAACAGTTATAAAACATGATGTTTGGGTACTGACACACCATATGGTTTGGTTCACAAATCTATTTCTGGAAGGAATTCTGTAAAAGGGAAAGTGTAATAACAGAACGGATATATGCTTTGTGGTTATGGGCCAACTGCTATAGTTTAACAAGGGGAAGTGTCGTACGACTTGACTAACTGCTGTAGTATGACAAGGGGTACCGTCGCACTATTTCAGAAAGCAGAATAGACTCGGTCCTGATGAAAATGCTATGTGGACAATCTTCAAGTTATGACAGTACCTGCTGAAATTGAAAGCTACATAGACAGCTCAATTTGAAAACATTCATGAAGTCTCAGGTGTGAAACTCAAGGCTCAAGGGTAAGATCTGGCCCAACACTTCCTTTTATGTGGCTTGCACAAGGAAATTCCGAGTACCGACTTCATGATTCTTTCTAAAATACAAAAAAATGCAGATTTTTGTCACTTTTGAAAATGTTACGCTACTGCAGAAATTTCTTGTTGCTAGTCCCTCTATAAAAATAGAGTATTTGTTGAACAAAGTCCTTTTACTGGCTTCTGATTTCTGATCCATTTTGTTGCTTATGTAATAATATGAGGCAATCATATTGGTTCAGTCATGACGGCTGTCTGAGGGAAACCATAACTACGATGTAGCCCACTACAAAACTTTGACACCACTTTGACACCTCTGTCTTAAGTTGTTTAATTACAAATTATTGGATTGTTTGTAGCCACTGCAGGTGCAGATCATCAGATTTTGTTGTGGAACTCTTTCGTGACCTCCCAGCCAGTGTATGCACTCAATGGCCACATTGCCCCAGTTACCGCTGTTCGCTTTCTGCAGAAGAAAAACCAGCTGCTTAGCTACTCCAAAGATAAGGTACAAATATTTGTGTATGTTTGTCTGCACTGCAAAGAGAATGACTACTAAGAATCATTGTATGACTAATTTCGAATCCTTATTGCAGAGACCTAGTAAGATTTGTTTCACACAGCTGCCTCCATTTATTAGAATTATGACAGCATTTCTACCAAGTGTGCTATCTTTCTGTTGCACAAATGATGTTGTTGCTTCTCTTCACCCCTCCTGTTGCAGCACTGTGCATGTTTGCCTTCTCTTTTAGATTTTCTGAGGGGAATAAATATTTTAGAGGTGATTTATGTTCCATCTGCCTTCTTCTTAAACACCATCTGCCACTGCAAGAAGCTTTGAAAGCTTTACCACACTTTCCTCTGGAAGTGTTCTTGCACCAGAGACATTCATCTTATTTGGTGCTGTAAACCAATATGGCAGACTTCTCATTAAGAGGCACTCTGAGGCATGCAGTGCAGAAACTCGGGAGGAGCGGTCATCCATCTTTGGTCATTTTTTGTTGCTATGATTATTTTATGATTACTGTCAAAATAATATTGCAGTTTATTTGTGTAAATGTAGTCAACCTTGCACTCTGATATAAACTCCATGCATCCATTTTCTTTGTGCAGGCTCTGTATTTATGGGATGTTTCAAGTCAGCTCTGTATTCACCGTCTGGGTGGCGTTTTCCCAGCGACCCAGGGTGACACGCACACACACCTGCTCCTGATCGAAGAGCGCCAACTCCTGCTGCTTACCTTCAATAGCCTGCTTGTCTTGTTGGAGAACACCAAGGAGGAGGCGAGGACCAGCAGTCACGAGCACCCTGTCACCTGTGTGCTTTACAACAGTCTTTTCAGACATGTTAGTGAACTAAATGTCTTGGTTGTACTTAATGTGCTGGCAAGTTGATGAATCAGTTGTAGTAGTTGAGCATAAACTATGTAATTATTAAAAATGCACCGATACCAGTATCGGCAAGGGGGCCCATCTGGCCAGAAATGGTGGTATTGGTATTGGCGCGTACCAACAAAGAGGGCGCCGATACCATTTACGGGTCCAGTATTATAACACTTGACCGCAGCATTTTTTTCTCCTGATGCTCACTTCACTCTCCGTTGTGTGATGACACATGATCCCTTTGCATGCCGAGCAGCTACCGCTATTGGCCTGCTCCAGACCAATGAGAGCGGGCCAATAGTCGCTCTTAACCAATTGCCGGGGCAGCTTTTTCATATGTAGGAAAAACAAACTACGAGAGGAAAATGTCGGCGGTCTGGAAATATTTCAGTTTATAATCTCCGTCGAGTACAATAGCTGCATGCAAGATTTGCGGCTTGAGAGTTTCGAGAGGTGGAGTTAAATCAGTCAGTTTCAATACCTTGAACCTGCTAAAACATTTGAAGACGAAATGTGAACCAACACAAAGAGTTTGAGGCTACAACAGCAGCAACTGCTACCAAGAGAAAGGGGGCTGGACCGTAGCAACAAACCCTGGTCAGCTCACTTCCTCTACTTTACTTTTATGGTCTTTTACTGAAAGAAATGCCGCAGTAATTTGAGACCTGTTTCAAAAGTAGGGTTGCCACCTTTATGAAATAGAAATGAGGGATGCCCCCCTCGCGCCCAAAGCCGTACAGGCGACAAAAAAAGGGACATCCCCAAAACTCCTAAAATGCAT
This sequence comes from Corythoichthys intestinalis, assembly GCF_030265065.1. Classification (NCBI taxonomy): domain Eukaryota; kingdom Metazoa; phylum Chordata; class Actinopteri; order Syngnathiformes; family Syngnathidae; genus Corythoichthys; species Corythoichthys intestinalis. The sequence continues at coordinate 37,301,057 of NC_080400.1, forward strand.
AGAAATGTATCTATTTATACATATATTCCGTATTGGTTCAATACAGAACGTAACTTTTAATTCCCAATCCGGAACGATTCCTTATTTCAAAGGACAGGTGGCAAGCCTATAATAAAAAGTGCTGTAGAAGTAAGCAAAGTAAGCTAAGCTAAGTGGCTAAGTGTGTGTTGCTGCTGGTGCAGAGAGAGGGTGGCTAATAGAGATGCAGGATGTTGTGGTCAATTATTATTACTTATAATTTATTGAAAGTTGCACTGTTTGGCCCCTGATAGCCAAAACTCAGGGATTAATAAAGTTTATTCATCATTCATTCATTGGGCTAGTATTACATGTTTTAATTTCACAAATTTAGCACTATTTTTGACTTTGCGAGCCAAAGGTTTATTTAACTATTGTCACCAATACCAGGTATGCAATAAAAAGCTCAACTGGGTTCACTTTGTATATGGCGGAAAACACTCAGGTGACTTGAAGTTCTGCTCTGAGACCCCCAATTTGGCCAAATTTCACATTTGTCCGGTATGCATGTGTGATGCATCATTTGGAAAGCTTAAAACCTCAATTTTCTGGGGGAATAAAAAATTTGAATAGGAGGGCATTAAAAAAAAAAAAAAAAGTTTTTTAAACAGCAAAACCCTATCAGGAGGTGAGAGCACGCGAGAGCAGAATTACACACGCCATGACTTTAACGAGATATTATCGCGGACTTACCTTGTTTAGATCCAAAAACTCCATGTTGCACGTTTCACTGAGTGTCAAGACACAGCTGTGACTGGCCACAGCTGGGTTTTTTGGGGGATTTTATGGGTGAAACATGGTAATATAACAAGGGTCGCGATGCAGAAATCGCAGACATCAAGGAGCGGTCGAGATTTTCTTTGTCATATATTTACCCTTTTAAACTTTTTTTTCCTCAATTTTTCTTGTTTGGATCGTTTATTTATTATCTAACATATAAGGGAAAATGCAACAGTAACAAAAAATTATACAATTTAACAATAGTTATCAGGTAAATATTCGTGACTTTTTTACAGACGCCATTTTTTTCATTGTGACGTAATTTGTTTAAAAGTTTAAAATATGCGAGTGAATAATTTTTAAAGTCTTTTTTTTTTTTTTTTTAAAAGACCTCAATTAATGATTCTAAGCTAAAAATGACAGACATTTTGAATAATAAATATAACTACTTACCTTGTTTTCATTGCTGGGTTGAAACAAAAACGTCTGTAAACGGGGGTTAAACGGGCAAATTAAAAATTGTTTGGGGGCTTAATGCACCATGAATCTGCTATGGCAGCACATATTGTTCTATCAAACACAACTGTTGTTTTGGCTTAAATTACAGCAGTTTATTTTAAAGAGGAGTGCAAGAGCAGAAACTGCTTTTTCAGTATTGTCTGTGTTTTCTGCCATATATATAATACATATATATATATATATTTTTTAAATTTCAAACAAAGTGGTACCGGTATGGTAGTGGTATCGGCCGATACTGCACAGCCAGGTATCGGTTTCGGGGCCAAAAAATAGAATCGGTGCAACACTAGTAATTATGCATTTTATATTGCAGGACAGATTTGGACATTAAAAAGCAAGATTTCACGCAGCAGCCTTGAAAAACAAACTGATCGACGGTCAGCTTGACTGACTGAAAAATGAAAGATGGAATAACTGACGGCGAGATGAATGAACAACTTTTCAACTGACTGTCAGACTGATTGGCTGATGGACTAACCGACTCGCTGACTTAGAGACTAGTGGACTGACTGTTGGATGTATGAACTAATGATTGACAGTCTGATTGACAGACTTACTGAGGGAAGTACAGTTGAAGAGACTGACAGATGAGAACAACTGCCGAATGTAATGCTCTATTAAAAATCAACTGTGTGAATTAGTAATTTGCATAACATACCTTATTTGAGGATAGTGTGAAATAGTGATGTCCCAATCCGATACGGCTACTTTAGGAGTATTGGACCGTATTGGATTTCGTCACAAGATCGGAGCCAATTCGCTATTCGCGTGTGTCTTCGACAAAGTCACGTTTTTCCAGCTGCTGTAAAGCAAACCTTTAGGAAAACATGTCCGTTATGTGGTGCTGCTTGTCTTTAGAAACGATTGTAACAGAGAATTGTGTAATATTTGTAAACAGGGCATTTCTGGAGGAGGTACCAGCAGGGCTCACTTTAATACGATTCGTCAGTCACTGGCTGCATTATTTTTACTGGTCTATAAATATGGGTATTGGATTGGTATCGGAGCAATATCAACAAAAGATATCTAGGAAGAATTGAATAATATAAGAATAAAAAAAAAAACATCAGGACATCTCTAGTATCAAAATCAGGAGAGCTCACTGACTAAAAGGTGGACAGGTGGGGCTGAATCACTAAGAGGCGGACTGACAGAATTTTACTTGACTGACTGGATTGACAGACTGTTCAATGGAGTGACTGCCATTTAAACAATGATTTTGTGGTTGGCTGAGGTAATAACTTGAGAACACAGAGTTGAATTCAGTGCAGGTTTGATAGAATACATTTTCAGATTACATTATTTTTTAAAAACCCCTTTAGCCACGTTCTTGTGTCTTAAATGCAAATGAGGGACAACTTTGTCATTCCAATTTTTGGGTTTTTAGACGGTACATTTTCCATTTGGATATATTTGCATTTGACAGCAACATAACTTTTACAATTTACTCCTGGCTTAGCTTGGCAGTTGATCTGACGCATGCATGATATGTCAGAATCATTAAAAATCTTCATTTCTCAGCATGTAACACAATCATTAAAAGTAATCATTTCTCAACACATAGCACAGCGCAAACTGCTTTCAATGATTGATATCCTCTGACTTTCTCTCTCCCGCTGCAGGTAATAAGCAGCGACACAGGCTCCTCTGTGATCTGCTGGATGGCTGACACGGGCCAAAAGGTTAAGCAAATCCATCGTTGCCATGGCAATGCTGAGATTTCCACTATGGCTCTGAATGAAACGCAAAACCGGCTGTTCACTGCGGGCACTGATGGAGAGGTTAAAGTGAGTGAACATGTATGCATATCCTGTACAGTAACTCACAGTTTCAAAACTAGGTAAGTGTTCTTCGTGCTACCTTCTGTGAAAATGTACTTATTTTTAGCTCAATTATGCTGATCTAAACCATAATGCGCTTGGTTCTTCAAAACATCCCAGCAGTGGGGAAAACACAAACAATTCCTGGATAGAAGTGATAATTATGCGTGCAGTAATTATTACTAATCAACCACATCAGCTCTACACATCCAGTATCCTTTAAATCACCTGCACGACATCCAAATTTAATCAACAACAATGCAGAGGGTATACAGTCGAATAATTATGAACTAATTCTCTCCCAATGATGGCATTAAATGTCCAATCCATGTACTTGCAAATGGGAGGGCGGGCAGTGAATGCTCACTGTATATTGCCGTCTATATAAATGAACAATGAGAAGAACCAAAAGTTTAATCATTCCTCATGCCTCTTGCAGGTGTGGGACTTCAATGGCCGCTGCCTCCATCGAATGAGTGTTGCCCTGGGCAAGGCTGTGGCCATCACACACATTCTGCTATTGAGAACAGGCCTACTGGTGATGGGTTGGGAGAGGTACTTATGAGGTGTAGTTTTGACTGTTTTATACAGCAAATTAGAAAAAGGCCTGAAAACTACAGTTCTAGTCTTTATGATGAAAATTTCAGCTTTATCTTTGGGGCTTCTGTAGAGTAAATAATTTTCAAAAAAGTACTGTGAGCCTTTTTTGTGCAACATTCACATCCCGACCAAAGTCACTTAATTAGTTTTTATTAGTCTTTTGAGTGCTGCTTTCAAAGGCCATTATTCACGCCTTCAGCTCATCACCAACCTTCTTGCTATCTCCCGCTGTAGGATGTTGACAGTATTTCGCCGAAATTCCTTCACCAAGTCTGATGTTGAGCCATCAGAGTGGAAGGGTGCTGTTCATCATCGCACTGATGTGCTCTGTGCTGCCTTCCAACCTCCACAGACTCTAGTCACAGGTGTGTGTCTCGTGTTATTATTTTTATTGTTGAAAAATGTCTATTTCTTCACAAAAAATTAATGACCGATGTTATTTTTTGAAATTATTATTTCAAAGGCAATATATGATTACATTTTATTCATTTGTCAATCATGAACTGGTTCGCTACTACAGTGGGGAGAACAAGTATTTGATACACTGCCAATGGGTTTTCCCATTGTGAGTGTATCAAATACTTGTTCTCCCCACTGTATATACTGTAACATAAAGTATCCCATCATTGACCCGAGTGTAAACATTTACTGAAACATGTTTTGACACTTATTTTGTACAAGAATTCATATCGTCACCATATTAAGATAATTGCGTTAGTCATTTTTTTAATTATTAAAATTATTCGTAGATGTACAGTGCTGCTCAAAAGTTTGTGAACCCCCTCAACATTTTGGAATTTTCTATTATTTCAACCTGATTTCCTAATCAATCAATTCAGTAGTTTTTTTTTTGTTTTTTTAACAGTTGTGTTGTCGAGACTAAATTAAAAAGAGTTTTCATCAACTGATGTAGGTGCAAAATTGAACTGTTTGGTCACAACCAAAACCGCCATGTCTGGCGAAAAGTCAACACTGCATACCACCAAAAGAACCTTCTCCCAACAGTGAAGCATGGAGGTGGGAATGTCAAGATCTGGGCTTGCTTTTCATCCTCAGGACCTGGACAACTCCACATAGTCCAGGGAATCATGAATTCTGAGGAATATTGTCAAATCCTAGAACATAACCTGACGCCATCTGTTTTGAAGTTAAAGCTTGGCAGAAGGTGGACCATGCAACATGATAATGATCCAAAGCATTCCAGCAATACAACCAAGGAATGGCTGAAAAAGAAGAAGATTCGTGTTCTGGACTGGCCCAGTCAAAGTCCTGACCTAAATCCCATTGAAATGCTGTGGCGGGACCTGAAGCGAGCAGTTCATGCCAGACGCCCATCAAACCTCTCTCAACTGACTGCGTTCTGCAACGAAGAATGGGCAAAAATCCCCCAAAGTAGATGTGAGAGGCTGATTAGTCACTACAGAAACCGTTTGGTTGAGGTAATCTCTGCAAAAGGAGGCGCAATATCCTATTAACTGAAGGGGTTCACATACTTTTGCACACATGATATCTGAGTTTTTCTTAAATCAACCACTTTTGTTAAATAAAGAATGACAATATAACTATTTCTTTTGTTTCAGTCCATTATTTGGAATGTCAGTATTGTGGATTTGGGTATAACTTAACATTTAATAAGGTTATTTTAGTTTTTTTTACAAAAAATCTGACCATCGCTGTGGGGTTCACAAACTTTCGAGCAGCACTGTATGTATATGTATATACTGTATATATATGTTTATGTAACAAACAGATGGGTCTCGTTTTTTGTGTTTCCTGAAAAATGAAAAACACTTGTATGTATTGAAAACAAATATAGCAGAGTATACATTTAAAATATATTTATTAAATATTAGTATACAATGCAATAGTATTATGATAAAGAATTGGCATTTTTAAGTTAACTTTTTTCCATTCCTTAGTAATGAAGAAAAATCTTGTACGGTACAGTATTAACACGTTAAATAATATTGTATGGAATATTATTAGTCATCATTAGTAAGTGTGCCCAAGTATTTGATTTTCTCCAAATTCTATAAAGGGAACCACTGACAGAACATGTAGTTCTTAAAAGATAAATGTTGGTATGAGTTATAATAATTTGATATTCAAAACCGTTTTTGTAAAATTTGAAAAATTTGTTTAACTAGTACTGTAGGTCGCCATTGTTGTTGACGACGCAATGCGGTGACGTCGTACTTCCACAGTGTCACTCATTAGCTACATAAACATGTCGTCGGTTCTGCCCTTCCAATTTGAACCCGAGTGGAAAAGTGATGAGCAGGACAGCACTGTTGATATTTCACAACACGAGCAGGAAAAGCATTTAAATGACAGTCTCCAGCGGGATTCGAACCTGCATTTCCCCTGCGACAGCTGAACACTTAGACCACAGGAAAACACTTCTGCGAGATGTTAGAGTCATTATTTTCTTTATAAAGCAATCGCAACCCAGATGCACTGTCTGTGCGGTAAAACCTGAAAGGGAAACACAACTGAAAATAAAGTGCAGCTTGCTTGACCATGGAATTTAAAAATGCGGCTCACTTCAGAAAGCAAGCAGACAACAAGAACATAGGGATTGCGTAAAAGGGTTTATTGAACACACAAAAAAAACAAATGAATGTGAAAAGGGAGAAACAAAAAGGGTCTGTGACAGTAGGCCGGGATTAAAAATAAATAAATAAATAAAACAGGGAAAACCGAAAAGAAAAAACAAACAAAAAAACACACGGCAATGATGCCACTAACCACGAAGGGATATACAAACTGTCAAATGGCAGAAAGTCAATGCAAGCCGCCTAGGATCGGTTTAAAGACACTGCTGATGAGCTGGAATTGGATGCAGGTACGATGGTGGGAAGTCATCCAACATCTGTCTCAAAACAATCTGACCAGTGGCATAATGTGACAAAATCATGCCAGTTGTCATACTAACCTCACTTGCTAGCTGGCACAGCTTTTCTCCCAGTCCATGCCAACCGCATCATCACCCCTCAGTGTGCATTGCGTGCAAAAAACATGTCACCCACCGTAGGTCAAAACATGTTCTAAATATTATAGATTTTTAAATCAATGACAATAACATATGTGTTTCTAACAACATATTTTAGTAAAAGACAACAATTGTGGCTTATTAGAGTCTGCAACTCTTTAAGTTTGAGGAGCCCTTTAAAACACTATAAAACACTTAACTCTTTGAGGACTTTTTTCACCCACTCTAGGATTCAACTAAACAAGTGATTTAGAATTTTCAGAAGAATTCTTAGAAGTTACATTCAACCCATATTGATTTCTTACTATATCAATTTCTGAGATTTCTTTGGAAGTAAAAGTGAATACTATTAATATGTACAGTGCCCTCCATAATTATTGGCACCCCTGAAAAAGATGTGTTAAACACATCTTTTTCAGGGGTGCCAATAATTATGGAGGGCACTGTATATTACTGAGGCATCACAGAGTTTTGTAGTTCGTACATCTTACATACAGTTCCGAGGTCATAGGTGAGAATTTATGAATATTTGCCTGTCAGTAGATGACATGCGATTGGCTGGCAACCAATCAAGAGCGTTCCTATGGTTGGATACCAAAACCTGGTATCCAGTTGGTACCGGTTCTGAAGCAACTGGTGATAACTGGATCAAATAAAACCCAGCTTTTGCCCTAGTTCACCTGATGATCTTTCATCTAATCCACAGTCCTATACCTACAGTAATTGAAGTGAGCTTTATGGTGGTGCAAACATTGGCTAGATAAGCTAGTAGTTTATTCACGTAATATGGTTGACTTTTGAAATGTAAAATTAGCCCAAAATACTTAATGATTATTTTTTTCTGTGGTAACAAAAGGCATTTGCCAGTTACTTTATGCTTGACATTCTAATTGCTATTCTAAAGGTGAGATCCAGGAATCGTCACGGTCTGTTGCTTATGACGAATGTGAGTGCCACATTCTATTGGCAGTAATATAACAAAGTACTTTCATAACACCCTCACAAGTTACTTGACTAAAATAGACTTTCATTTAAAAGTGTGCATACACTTTGTCATAAAAGTGCTTGTCTAACTATGTATCATTCTTCTCTTTTCTTTGTAAGTTAAACTTTAATGACTTGAATTAATAATGGGTCTGTGGGGGTGGGCATTACAGAGAGGATTGGGGAGATGAAAAGAGACAATTTAGAAATGAAAATAATACAGACAAAAACACTTTAGTGAAATAACAAGGCGCAATTATGCAGTGCTGTAATGAAGTGTGGTTTCTATGAAATGAGTCATTCTCTACATATAGTTGCTTTTATGAGTGTCTGCATACATGATTAAACAGACAGACATTTAGGTGCCTGATGGGTGTGTACTGTCACAAAATAGCTTGTGTTCAAGGAAAGATTATAAGTAGAATTGAACGTTTTCACAACAGTTATCATAAATAACTTAAAAGACCAGATGTGAAGTAAGGATGGCCAACCATGTTTTTGAATAATATCAATGGCTAAACAATTATAAGCAAATTTTTTTTAACACAACCCTTCCAGATTCTTTGTTTAACCCATAGCAACGCCCTTGACAACAAAAATGCTTTTCTTCGACAATCTTCGGAAATCTTTGGAAATTACGTCACACAGAGAACTGCGAGGGAAGTCCGCCATAGAACAGTATTGCTTCTCGGTAAGATGCCACGGCGGTGTGTGGCAATGTATGGTTCTCAATCGAAAGAAAAGTTGTATGAGTGGCCAAAGGATAGCAGGGCACATAAATGGACATCTTACGTTTGTACGAAGCGAATGAATTTCACGCCATCATCGAGTAGTGTTCTCTGCTACAAACACTTTGAAGATGCCTGCTTCCTCAACCGGTCTGCTTATGATCAAGGATTTGCAAAAAAGTAAGTGTGATTTTTGGATAGATGACTGATGACTTTGTCAAAGCAGAGCTGCCAACTGTTGTGGAATGAACATTAGAAGGTAGCGACGTTAGCCGAAAGGTAACTCGAGGCAAAACCCCAATCGTGTTGTGGAATGAACAGTAGAAGCTAACGACGTTAGCCGAAAGCTAACTCGTGGCAATCCCCGATCATAGTTAGATTGAGTTCATTTTGCCTACACTTATAAATTCGTCAAAACTGTTTTTATCCCTGGCAATAGTAGGTGCTTTATTTAACTGACATGTTTCTGCGAACACTTCTGCCTTCTTCAGAGGGTCCGAAGACCTGACAAAACATGTCAGGTGAATAAAAGCTAACGTCGCTAGCTTCTACGTTTCATTCCACAACATGATCGGGGATTCGTCAAAACTTTTCTTTGATCCCAGGCAATAGTAGGTGGTTTATTTAGCTGACATGCTTCAAATCATAAAAAATATTAACAGCCTGTATCTTACTAATCTTCTAATTTCGATGGGTGTTGTCTCAATTCCATGTCAGGTAGTCTGGGCAAATTGTTTGCATCCTGATTAGCGTCCGGCTAATAACATGTACGGTCCAACATAAAATTCCAACCTCATCCTCTTCCTCCAACTCTTCAAAAACTTGGATCTCATCACTTGCGCTCGATCTATCGCTTATATCCCTGTTTGAATCATTGTTTGAAGGGCTTTGTATGGCGGCCGTATGGAGCGCTGCCCATCGCTGTTCTCGGTGTGACGTGACGTATCACTTCCGGGTTCGTCCCCTTTCAGGCTCAAACTTCGGAAACGTGATTATTTTGTCAAATATACAACATATAAATTATTTTTTCATGCTTTATTTGTTGGACAATTTTTAATTACTTTAATTGAGACCTTATTTGGCATTTTATGAAATTACTTCACATTTAGTCTTTAAATAAATTACTAAATGACTCCCAAAAACAGTGAAATAAGTCCAAAGAGACCCATGTGCCGGAATTTTCGGACTATAAGCCGCTACTGATCGCTTCTAGCTTGTTTAAAAAATGAGTGTGCTGGAACACCTTGACTGGTATCACTAAAGTCTTCAGTTCCCGTGTAGCAGAGTGCAGGCATACGTTGCACACCTGCTCCGGCCTTCTAAGAACACAACAGCTCCTGAGATAACTAAAGAGAAAGATAAAGTTCAGGCTGCGGGGGAAACAAAGATAAGAGTGGGTGTTCTCAGCACTGCAGGGAAAAGGGTTAGGATGGAATTAATGGTTTGTGATTTAACAAAAGCTCGATTGAGGAGATTCTTAGTAACTTTGGAAAACTTTGCCCCCAAATTTTTCTCTGGTATCCTCTTGTTTTCTTGTTATCACGCATGATGGATATATAATTGGATACACTAAATATTATTGCATATATGGATGAATGTTGATCCCCCCCATTATCATTTGGCAGAGAAGTCTGGTTGAGAGTTCTGTTTATTATTATTATTTATTTATTTCCATTCATAACCTGCTGTCACTCAGCGAACGGGCTTCCCTATATTGAAGCCTCTTGAGAACTTGGCAGCTTGTCTGACGAATTCAAATAATCTATTTCATGAATAATATTTTCTAAAGTATAAACTCAATTTCCTCACCGCGTTTGATCAGTTCTTTGGTTAAAAAAAAAAAAAAAAAAAAAACTTTAGTCACCTTTTTACTGAACTGGCATATTTATCCTGCAGTTCATTAGCCACACATATTAATAAAAAATTAATAAAAACTGAGTGAAGCTTGCAATTTAATTGGCTCCATTAGTATGAAGTCCATAGAGGTGATGCAGACAATTCAACCATGAGATTTCTCTCAGCTAATTAGTAAAACCAAGTAATTATAATGACAATAGTTAGTTAAATCTAATAAAAAGAATTCTTATTACGGTGTTGTCCCATTGTTATAGGGATTGAATTGTGAAAATCTGTTAGCAATTGATACTGCACAATATAATGGTTTTAAATGACTGCAGATGCTACAATATATTGTCATAGCACTACTTTTGTCAAAATGAAACACATGAACTCACTTTAACACCATGTTTTTCAACCTTTTTTGAGCCACAGCACAGTTTTTTCCTGAAAAAATTCCAAGGCTTGCCTCCAGCAAAAAAAATGTAAAAATGAAACCCAAACTCTAAACAATATAAAGTCGTGCATAAAATAGGAATCATACAAACACAAAGAAAAACACATTTTATAATCATAAAAAAAAAAAAATATATATATATATATATATATATATATATATATATATATATATATATATATATATATATATATATAAGCTTTACTCGCTCAGTGTGACACCTGGGCTTCTGTTTTGGAGTGGGCATCACTGCATCTCCGTTAAAAGTTAATCATGCTATCTTCAGTTCGTCTTTACATTGTAGCGTAAATCGCAAAAGAAAGATAGCTTTTGCTTATCGCTATGCCCCACTTCCACTCTCCGAGAGGAAATGGTCTTTGCTTACTTTTGACCGCCATTAAATGTTTTTTTCCCAGCTGTGAGTTAGCACGGTTCCTTTTTGAAAAACTTCAAAAAACTGACACCAACACTGTCAGTTATAGTTTCGCTAGCTAGCAGGTACCATTAGCCCCTATGCCACTCTTACCGCTTACGCATCACTAAACAATGTAATTAGCTGCCTATTGACACCTACTGATTTGGAAGAGTATTGCGTGATTACCGACCATTGCACAGCACAGACACCAGATTTTGCGCATTTGCAGATTCATTTTCCGAAAACATTTTTACATCAATTATGTGAAAGTGGATGATTTTCCACGGCACACCAGACACTACACAATAACTAAGCACAGTCGTGTTCTGCGGCACATTGGTTGAAAAACACTGCTTTAACAGTTCCTTGGCACCAAGAAACCCCAAGAAAGCAAACACCCCCACCCCCACCCACCTGTTTCCTTACACAATTGTATGAAAATACGAAAAATGGATCTAGGCTGTATGAATAATGCAGGCGAGCTGCTGTTTTTTTAACAATCCCTCATGTACGCACCTCCATTAAACACCTGCAAGATAATAAGATCATTGCTTTATTTGTCAAAATTATAAATAATGTAGAATTTGTAGATGAGATGGTTGTTGAGTTGTTGTTTCCTAATATTCAATTAAAAACATTTTCCCTGTTTGATGATGATTGGAGAAATGTTTAATAACCCGTCTATTTTTGCCCCAAAATATAATGTGCAGGAAGCCGCGATGGAGAGATTATAGTGTGGAACAACAACACGGAAAAAGCTCTGAGGAAATTGCAGCTGCCGGCTAAACATGAAGAATTCAGTAAGCAGCTAGGTTACACGCTCACATACACACGCACGTGCACGCAGGCACCCACACAGACACATACCACCTCCACAATTCTGACTTGTTCAGGTGTTCATACAAAAGAGCTTCAGATAACCTTGAGAAATTATAGATAAACAGAGAATGTAGAAACATTGAGGCATTTATTTAATGAAGACTAACTTTGCTGCATGTGTAACTCCCATAACTTTTGCATTAACTTTCATTTTTGTGTCCCAGAGCGAACGGAGCATTCCCTTGATGCAATCACCAAATTGTTGTTTTTACAAGGTCGTACTTCTGCGCAAATAGCAACAGGTATAGTAGATCCCGATCATAAAACAAGAATACAATGGTACCTCGACATACGACATTCTTTTGTCATCGGATGTATAATTTGATGTCATTTGTCTCGACATATGACATGACATGCTCAAAATACGACAATTTTTTAAGCGTCCTAATTTCATTGTTTTCCTGCAAGATGGACGCACGGTGGATTTTCTTGTGAGAGAAATCGACAACCTATCCCAAGAAGGTTAGTGAAGGTGATGAAAAAAAGGAAAGCTGACACTTACCATTGAAATTAAAGCCCCTTTCACACACATATCCCAGTAAATTCTCGTCTTAAGTGACGCGAGATTTACTCGTGTCATCGCTTTCACGCATGTAGAGATATCCCGGCAATGATGCGGGTTGGACACTTTCACAGGCTTGTCTCTTGTTGCCGACTGGCGCTCTCTGTGCGGGGACGGCTGTTGATGCAATTTTATAACCCAGACATAACGTCCTTTTTTAATGTTGTTAATAACGGCATTAGAATATAACGGCCAGTGTTGTCACAGATTTCTTGAAAAAGTAATTTAATTACTGATTACTGATTACGCCTAAAAAAAGTAGTCTAGTTACTTTACTGATTACTTCATTATCAAAGTAACTAAGTTACTTTAAAAGTAATCTATCAGTTACTTTTTACCCATTTTTCTCCCTTTGCCGGAGCCCTGAAACTAACAAATATCTGACAAACTGCTAGGAATTTGTTGAAATCAACTCCACGGACCAATTAAACCCTGCTAACTCTAAGATTAAGCCTAATGTCAAAACTTCTGAATTTCGGGTTATGGTTAACAGCATATCAGTGCCAATGTAAAACAATGCAAACTGACGGCACAATAATCAACAACACACAAGTGGATTGTACAGTGCAATAAACACAAAGGTGGTGGCGAGCGCGGATGCGTGTGCAGCCGTGCACATTAACAACCCGGAAGTACTCCTCTCAACACACACGCGGTCAATTTGGCCACAACTAACTACAACAACTAAGCACTTTACACTCAATCGGACTTACAACACATCCCACAGAAGCTAAACGAACACATCACCTGACGGCATAAATGTGCAACACGCATATGATGTAAACAAAGCTTGCCAACTTGGAGCGATGACTGCCCGTTGTTGCTACGGCAAAGCTACGAAACGGCCACGCATGTAGGGGGGTCCAACCTTTTCCTGATACCCTCCAGAATGAAGGAAAAATACTAACCTTCATTCATGGATATCCACAGATCAACATTCTCTCGCAACGTCTCAACACTTGGCAAGTTGGCGCGAATGTCCACCCGCCTCAGTCCCACAACAAGTGACGCGAGACCGAAACAGGAAATAGCTAAGAGGTTGTCATGGAAACACGTTCCGGGAACCTTTTATTTTCGCATTTTCTATTCAAAATGCTCTTCGCACATGACTACAATATTCTTCATTCTACATACGCTATGAGGCAATGAAAAAATAGTAACGCAGAGACACTAAGGAAACTAACTTTAATCAGATTACTGGTGTAGAAAAATGAACGCGTTAGATTACTCGTTACTAAAAAAAGTAATCAGATTACAGTAGCGCGTTACTAACTAACGCATTACTGACAAAACTGATAACGGCGTTACTAACGACGTTATTTTTTTCAGTAGTGAGTAATCTAGTAAATTACTTTTCTCATATTGGCAACGCCGTTACCGTTACTGAGGATGGAAAGGCGTGTGTTACTATGCGTTACTTGAATGACGCGAGAAAAGTCTGAGGGAGACGGACTCACCGAGACGACAGAGCAGAGCAGGAGTGGGGAGGAGGCCATCTTAAAGCGGTAGACTTCTTAGGAAGGCTCTGTTGTAGAGAACCTTCCTAGCGAACCTAAGTAACTTTTTATCGAAAATACTCCTAAATCGGCAAAATCTTGAATCTATCTTTAAATGATGAAACAGTTTTAAAACTTCCACATGTCAAAAGTAGACAGAAGGGAACTAATGCAATAATGGGAGCAATTCTAACAACTTTTAACGGTTGAATCAGGGTAAAGGGTAAATTAGGGTAAAGAATTGGGCTAGGGCCAATTGTCCAAAAAACCTTTTAAACTTCACATAGTGTGACCTATGTTGTTTTCTTTTTGTTTTTTTTTTGAGGAAAAAAAAGAAAAAACATGAAAATTATCACCAGTTACTTTGCCAAGTAACTAATTACGCTTACATTCAGGCAATTGAGTTACTAACGCAATTACTTTTTGGGAGAAGTAATTTGTGACTATAATTAATTACTTTTTTAAAGTAATATTAACAACACTGGTCATTTTTGGTCGGCATCGGCTTTCACAATGTTGGCCAAATCGTGTTTTTCTTACAGAACCATTTGTGGGAGCATTCCCGACGGCGCAACTGCAGCCAATTCAAGCTCATCAGTAGCTCAGCTGTATTTAAGCCCAGGTGATCCAAGAAAAGGGTGCCGAGATATTAACTAGCTGGGCGCGATGTTACACCTTTGCCGCCCTTGTTCTGAAATCCCCTATGTTGTGCTAGTATTTGAGTGCATTTGTTTTGTTGTCTTATCGGCTCTCTGCCTACCGCTTAGGTTCGTATTATTGATCACTGTTGACCTACTGTCACGGAGTCATTGTGTTATTCCCCCTTTTCCGCGATCGCGCGTATATTTGTTTGTATTTAATAAACCCTTGAACACATCCCTCCGTTTTCTGCTTTGAGGTACAACCATGTTTCCTCAGTTGCAAACTCATGCATCGGCAACAAAATAAACCACACATTTCCCAAGATGGACGATGGACTCTTTTCCTCGGCTCAATGATTCAGTAGCAATTTCATTTTGTAATATTTTCAGTTTAATTTAGCTACTTCCATTTTGCTATATTGATAATTGCGATGTTTGTTTACCGCTTTTCATCTTACTGCGAAGATAGAGGAAGTGACGATCGGCCCCCCATGATATTTATGTCATCAGCCATCGTGATGTGACCCGGGAATTTAACTCTTGCTTTCACGTAAGCCTTGTCCCAGGGCTTTCCCGGGAATTATTCTGAGACACGACCTGTGAAATGTCTGCGTAATCTCCGTGTCAGTCGACCCGGGAAATTGCGTTCACATAAAAGGGCTGTCCGTTTAAATTCCAGGATTTTCCCGGTGTTTCGGCGATGGTGGAAGGGGCTTGAGATAGAAATGATAGAAAAATATGAGCGTGGTGTGCGCGTCAGTGAACTAGCTCTCAATGGTCCTCCTCCAACCTCCGTTCGCCAGTCTTTATAATTAAGGTGACAATTATTTTTTTCGTAACATCAGCAAGGAAGTCTTCAGCTTCGTCAGGCGACTTCATGTATTTCAGAACTTTTGCAACACAATATGGCTACTGTCCGCTGTAGCCGATGCCACCAACAACAGAATATGAAAAAATAAAGTAAAAATGTCCCACCCTTCCACACCTCTCTCATTCTCGTCAGTCACACGGTGCGTTCAGGGACAGCATGCAAAACACAATCACCACACAAGAACGCGTTTCATTACATTACTATTATTATTCCATGTTTATTCATAATTATTTGTTTTGCAATGTGTAATTGCTATTTGTAATTATACCTGCAGTGTTTATAAGGATTTAGCTTTGGTTTATGGGCTGTAGAATGAATTATAATCGAATTATAATGTATTCATATAGGAAAATCTCGCTCGACATAGAACCATTTCGACTTAGAAACCAGGTCCTGGAATGAATTAAATTCGTATGTAGAGGTACCACTGTCTTGCAGAAAGTTTACATTTTGAATGGGCATGATATTGCTTGAATGAAATAACAAATTTCACATGGGGAAAAAATCAGCAGGAGATTATTGCTTTTGTTAAAATGACAAATGTAGAGGAAACCATCTAAATGCTTTGAGCCTCTTTTGTTGCTACATTTGTTGATGCCATTAAGTAGTAATATTTTAACAAATATTTGATGACAGTCGGCGCTGAAGTTATCTCCAAAGACGGAAGGCGGCTGCCAGGCTAAATCTGCTGTGTTCCATTTTTCTGCATTAAAGCTTTATTCACCTAATAAGACGATTTTATAGTCATGTTAAAAGTTTTTGTTCTGGCCAAAAGACAATACTGCTTTATTGTAACATTAACAACACAGCAACTACTTTTTATAATATAATAAAGTTATTTCTTAGGTTTGTATTTTCCTTAGGTGGCACTGACTTGTTGTCGTGTGGCAATTCCGGGATGGTCAGGCTCTGGAACGCAGTCTACGGCCGTCTCCTGGGACAGTTCATGGCTCACGATCCACAACTGGGTTCTATTGTCATGACTGTTTGCCCCTATGGAAAACTTTTAGTCACAGCAGATAGGCGAGGCACAGTCAAGACGTGGGACATAGAGGTAATAAAATGACAATTTCAATTAAAAAGCAAATATGAAACAGCAGGTCGTGTACAAGCTTAACACATTACAAATGATGGGATTTGACCAAAATTTAAGCATGTGAACACAAGAAATATATATTTTTTCACGTTATATTCATAGTGCTATTAAATCCACAATTTGTATTAGACTTTAACCCTTGCTTAAAGTGACAATTTGTGATTCAACTGGGAAATTATACACTTTGTTTTCACAACTTCAGGATGGATAACTCTGCAAGTGTAGCCAGAAAGTTGCAAACAATGGCAAAAAAACAACAGCAGGGAAATTAATCAAAATAAGCATTGCGGAGTCAAGCATTTCTGACAACATTTCTGACAAGACTAAAAGGAACCTGGTGATGTTGATACTGTACATTGAGGCTCAAAAATAAGATATGAGACTTTTGGTTGGTTTGGACAGAAGATGAACAAGCAGTTCCAAAACATAAAAAACATAAACTACAAATAAAATGACTATAACACTGAGTAAGAGTATTAGCCACATGTTTTGACTTTTGTGTTTTGAAAAATTAGTTTCCGATATCTCAAGACAATATCACAGTAAATAAAAGCCTCTTAAATATTACAACCAAATCTTTGCATTTTCAATTCCGCTTATAGATGTTATAGTCGCGGGGTGCTCGAGCTGATCACAGTCAACCTCGGGCGTAAGGCAGACTACACCCTTAACTAGTCGCCAGTCAATCATATAGCACACACAGACAACCATTCGCACTCTCAATTACACCGCCACTAAGTGGGAATAGATTGCATGCTGCCTGTGCCAACGTCAGGCAAATGCACTACTACACCATCAGTGACTTACAACAAAAATATTCAGACCAAAAGTAGGGAGAATCCAGATGTCTGAAACCAATTTGTTTTCTTTTTAATGTATGGAAATATATGTGTGTAGTAGTTCTGAAGAAGTTGGGTAAGCTCAGTTGTTTTGTTTAAATCCTGTCCGACGGCAAGGGGGCTTTGAGATCAGCTTGGTGGCTTGAACGTTTGCACTGTGTTGTGCAATCAAGACACAGTGTGGTGCAGTACAGTGTTGCATTTCATAAAAAACAAAATAACAAAAAATAAAGTTGTGTTCATCACTATGGTTGCACTGTAGGCTTTATCTTATTTGTAACCTTCTATGGCAATTTTATGATGCTAAACTTGGATAAATCAATGGCCTTTAGAAGGCAACAAAGACCAGAGCTAGCCCTAGACATTTTCAGAAAAACAAATAACACCCATGCAGGAGAGAACATACAGACCTACTATGTTAGAATCTCAGACAAACATATTTTGTAGGCCATTTAAAGTTGACATTTTCTGCCGAAATGAACAATGCTCTTAAGAAGAATCCAAGCGACTCATTCCACCAGCAAGATGACATTTGAGGTGGACCACTCAAAATGGGGTGCTGTATCTCAGTGGATTTATGTTACAAATATAAATACGATTCAAAACTCACCCATTTTGTGTGGTTATAGTTTTATTAGTTGTCAAATCAGACATTTACTCATAATTGCGAATATAAAACATCTCCATTATATTTACAAGTGTAACTTTGAACAGAACACTGTATTGATAGTTTTTCATTCAAATTAATGTGCCCATCTGTTTTTGTTGATCTCTCTGAATTAGAAATAACCTATTTGTCCAATCATATGCTAATAAGAGTATTACAAAAATATATAGAAACATAGAAAACACACTAAATGTGTTATTAGTAGCGAGTAAAATATGTAAATCTTATCATAAAACAAAATATATTTGATGGCGATGGGGGCTTCTTGCAAATAAATGATCATAAAATAATACAGTTAGTGCTGTTCGATTTTGCCTAACAAGAAAATCCTGATTACTTTCTCTCAAACCCGATTTTCCGATATCGATTACGATTTTTTGGCAAATATAATTTTCGAAATGCCTTTTATTTAAACTTAGTTTTTCTTTATTAGAACTGAAAGTGACAGAGAATTTACCTCTGTTGATACACACAGAAAAATCCCTTGGGATTAAGAGCATTTTATTTTTACAACAGACTCCAGTTCTTTTCTTGATTAAAGTGATAATGAAAGAACAAAGTGCATATACCATTTCAAACAAAACCAAAACTGAGAAAAGGTTGTCAGTCAGTCAATCAGTCTGTAAACCAAATACTCTGTCAGTGAATCAGTCTAGCAACTAGCTAGCCAGCCAGTCAATCAAGTCAGTCAGGTGAAGTAGGTAGGCAGCCAGTCTCAGAGTGATGTGCTGTCACATTTCTCTCTGGTCTTTCTTACATCAATTACTGATTAGTGCAAAACTGTCACTCAATAATAACAATATGCAAGGTGGCAATCACCTTGTCTGAACAAACACAAATATGCACCCCAGTGAAGGTAACAAAAGAATGATCCCTTAGGTTTATGAGAGCCTCATTTTTACAAAACACTTTAGGTCAAACACATTAATAGACCAATGAACAACGTGCATATACAGTGCTGCTCGAAAGTTTGTGAACCCCACAGCGATGGTCAGATTTTTTGTAAAAAAAACTAAAATAACCTTATTAAATGTTAAGTTATACCCAAATCCACAATACTGACATTCCAAATAATGGACTGAAACAAAAGAAATAGTTATATTGTCATTCTTTATTTAACAAAAGTGGTTGATTTAAGAAAAACTCAGATATCATGTGTGCAAAAGTATGTGAACCCCTTCAGTTAATAGGATATTGCGCCTCCTTTTGCAGAGATTACCTCAACCAAACGGTTTCTGTAGTGACTAATCAGCCTCTCACATCTAGTTTGGGGGATTTTTGCCCATTCTTCCTTGCAGAACGCAGTCAGTTGAGAGAGGTTTGATGGGCGTCTGGCATGAACTGCTCGCTTCAGGTCCCGCCACAGCATTTCAATGGGATTTAGGTCAGGACTTTGACTGGGCCAGTCCAGAACACGAATCTTCTTCTTTTTCAGCCATTCCTTGGTTGTATTGCTGGAATGCTTTGGATCATTATCATGTTGCATGTTCCACCTTCTGCCAAGCTTTAACTTCAAAACAGATGGCGTCAGGTTATGTTCTAGGATTTGACAATATTCCTCAGAATTCATGATTCCCTGGACTATGTGGAGTTGTCCAGGTCCTGAGGATGAAAAGCAAGCCCAGATCTTGACATTCCCACCTCCATGCTTCACTGTTGGGAGAAGGTTCTTTTGGTGGTATGCAGTGTTGACTTTTCGCCAGACATGGCGGTTTTGGTTGTGACCAAACAGTTCAATTTTGCACCTACATCAGTTGATGAAAACTCTTTTTAATTTAGTCTCGACAACACAACTGTTAAAAAAACAAAAAAAAAACTACTGAATTGATTGATTAGGAAATCAGGTTTGTGAGGGGGTTCACAAACTTTTGAGCAGCACTGTAGATTAAATGTTGTAATCTAGTAGCAGCAATCTTGACAGAAAAACAAGACAGAGGAACAGACATACAGACACAAACACATCCACATGCAAGCCCGTCGACTGGGGGGCAACCGGGTATGTGGCCCCGGGCTTCAGGACCATAGGGGACCCCTGAATGACCCTTAATTTATTTTACTTTACATTCACATTTTTTAAAAAAATCATTGTCGTATTAAATATCATGTTCTACTTGATATATATTTAAAAACTTTAACGTATTACATATTTCAAATATATAATTTTTCCTTTTTTTGCACAACGCACCCCCCCCAGCAGCAGAGCTACAGCGGCTGGACACAGCAATTCGAGCTAACAAGACTCTTAACATTGCATACCGCTTCAACATATTCAATAGTATTTAGTTTTCATTCATTTTAAATTAATATTCTGTCCGAACAAGCTTAACAGAGAATCCACACCGTGCCATCACACATCAAGCAGATGAATATGTAACTTTTTCTCCGCAGCGACAAAAACAGCTGACTGTGGCCCCAGTAGGTAGGTAGCCTACCATATGTAGCATATGGAACAATGAAATTAACAGTTCACCTGCTGTGGCCTGAACGTAGTTTCACACCTTCCTCCTGGTGCGCATGGACTTGAATTGCGTGCCCGCTTGTGCAGTCCCTGTTTTTTCACCTCTTTTATCAACACCATCGTCGTTTTGGGGCTTTTTGAAGAAACTTCGGACACTCAGTTGCCTTGACATTTTTCAGAGTAAGGCCAACGACGTCATGCATCAAGAGAGACAATAGCTAATTAATATGCTCACTCGCCACCCTGTGGTCTGGGGTGTGAATTGCAACCTGTCAAAATGACGGATGGACTTCAGTTTTTTCCGTCACCGTTTTAAAAAATCGGTCAATGACGGAAAATATTCGGTTAACGCGACCCCTGCCTCTGCCGCTTGGCTGCTCTGTGTGTGCGTGTGTGTGTGTGTGTGTGTGTGTGTGTGTGGAGTGGGCGGGCGTGTCTGTGCATGCGTTCGCTTCCTGGTCTACGCTTCGTGTGCCAAAATAAAAGCATGCATCACAAAGCAAAAGTCAACATTAAAGAAAAAAAAAACAAAAAAAAACGACGAGTCGCAGGCGTCATAAAGTCGAAATTGCGCAAGTCGGGTCCGTCGTAACCCGGGAACTACCTGTATATGCAATATACACTCGGCCAGATGTGACGCTATATTACTGTCT
The DNA here is from genome assembly GCF_030265065.1 of Corythoichthys intestinalis. NCBI lineage: Eukaryota > Metazoa > Chordata > Actinopteri > Syngnathiformes > Syngnathidae > Corythoichthys > Corythoichthys intestinalis. The sequence goes on from NC_080400.1 coordinate 37,322,308, forward strand.
GTCGTTGTGTTGTACATGAAAGTGTACAGACGAAGTAAATGAGGAAGTGTTGGACGTTTCAAGGCTGCATGTTATATTTGACAATCCACTGCAACCCTTCTGCAGATACAATAATACTTTAAGTACATCATGAGATAATACACTTACTCATGGCGTAATGCAATTTGTGTCCAAAGTTGGCAGGACAAAAGTAGCAGAATCGCTGGAAGCCATGGTAGTTGTTGCTCTTGTTGTTTAAGACGGCACGCTCTAGTGGGAGGAAGCGGCAATGCAGAGGAAACTATGGCGGCTTAGATAAACCAAAATGGTGCGGTTTTGAAAACTGAACGTACTGATATGAACATTTCTAACATAATTTTAACCAGAAAAGTCATTTTCGGTTCAAAATCGATTAATCGAATGGCCTTAACTATAGTTCATTGCACTCTTGCATGCACCTCTGAGATGCCTTCCAAAATTTACATTGAACTAACTGGATTCCTCAGCATTACTGCCTGGAGTCAAATGAGAAAGTGGTGACTGAACCTCCAGAATTGGTGCACAGTTTCCACCCACACATGAATGGAGTCACTCACCTGGATACGATCATCCTTGGCGATCAGCAGCTTCTTCTGTCGGCATCTTTAGACTGTAGTGTGGCTCTGAGCTATCTACCAGGAGAAACAATAGGCTTGTTTGGACAGGTAAACACACACTCATAGACAGGAAGTGATGTAGTGCTGCCAACTGTTACATATCACACTAATTTTGTTTTTAAATAGATGTATTTAGTTGCCTTATGTAGCAATGTGTCCCCCCTGGCTAGTAGTGGGTGGTAGGATCCAGTCAACTGAATGGATGTGTAAGAAGGTGTAAGTAGCCTGTGGTGAAGTCACCATAGTGGTATGCATGTTTTTCTTAGGCTGCAAAATACACTATGCATTATGCACAACCCATTTCAAATAATGTATATGAAATAGGGCTGTCAAACGATTAAAATTTTTAATCGAGTTAATCACAGCTTAAAAATTAATCGTAATTAATCACAATTCAAACCATCTATAAAATATGCCATATTTTTTCTGTAAATTATTGTTGGAATGGAAAGATAAGACACAAGACGGATATATACATTCAACATACTGTACATAAGTACTGTATTTTTTTATTCTAACAATAAATCAACAAGATGGCATTAACATTAACATTCTGCTACAGCGATCCATGGATAGAAAAACTTGTAGTTCTTAAAAGATAAATGTTAGTACAAGTTATAGAAATTTTATCTTAAAACCCCTCTTAATGTTTTCGTTTTAATATAATTTGTAAAATTTTCAATCAAAAAATAAACTAGTAGCTCGCCATTGTTGATGTAATAATTACACAATGCTCATGGTGCATAAATTCAGTCGCACCAAAGCGCCAGCAGAGGGAGACAAAAAACACAAGTAACAAGTGGACACGACACTGCTGTCAATTCAATCTGTTTGAGCGGGGCATGTGCGTTAATTGCATCAAATATTTTAACGTGATTAATTTAAAAAAATTAATTACCGCCCGTTAACGTGATAATTCTGACAGCCCTAATATGAAAATAAATATGTTCATTCAATGTAAAATACATACACATTTTTTTATAGTGCTCATTCAAATATACCTGGCCAAGTTGGTAGATTCTTTGCCTGTCATCCTCAGTTATAGTCAAGTAGCTTTAACCAGATGAAGCTTGGGAGTTAGAATCCAGTCACCTTCAATCTGCAGTCTTTTAAAAACAAAATCCTATCCAGTCAAATGTGGTGAAAGTAATGTGACTGGGTGCACATTAAAAAGCTTGCTTGCCGTTTGAATGATCGTATGCTATTCTAAAATTGACTTTCTGGTTCTCTACTGATGTTCTATTAGGGGGAGCAGTGGAGCATCGTGAGGCCTGGATGTGTTCACTCACAGCGGGACATCTATGATGATAGACACCCTGACAACACAGCAGAGCGTGAGGAGGGTGAAACAGACAAGAAACAGGATTGTGCAAAAGAGCACAGCGTTTGTCTAGGTAAATTGTCACCACTGACTTAAGTGGCTTTGTTAAGTTTACATGAAAAGATGACTCTTACTGTGATTTTGAGAGTCTCGTTTTGTGCCTGCATTGCAGGTTTCCCAGTCAGGGAATGCTGAATGTTAATTGCATTAAATGTGGTTGTTTAAACCAAGATGGAGCTGCAAATCCCGTTTAAAAAACAACTGAAACGTGAGATTTTGCAACACTAAGGTTTATTGCATCTAATTAGCAATTCCAATCAATTCCCCTAATTTGGGAGACGTTATAATGTCATGTGACGCAATACATTTGCATGCACATCTGAAATCAAATGTTGGTATTTTCACCGTGAAATGTTCTCACAAGAAACAAAAACAACAAACAAAACAAACAAAAAAAAAAGCAAACAAAAACAAAGAGCTGGGGAACGAAAATTGAATGTTCTTAGAGTCCAATAATTGGTGTGAGCTCACATTTGTTGCTTTAATTTAGAAAGGTAAATTTTGACATTAGTTTAGCAACTAAAATAAATGATGGCATCTTAAAGTCAAGTGGAAAGATGTATTCAACTTACGTCAGCAGTAGCAGTCTGGAGATAAGATATATCTTTGTACAAGTCAAAATGAAATGAAAATTAAACAGTGTGATGTACTTTCTGCGATACCAAAGTACGAGAAAAAAGCAAACAAAAACAAAGAGCTGGGGAACGAAAATGGAATGTTCTTAGAGTCCAATAATTGGTGTGAGCTCAGATTTGTTGCTTTAATTTAGAAAGGTAAATTTTGACATTAGTTTAGCAACTAACATAAATGATGGCATCTTAAAGTCAAGTGGAAAGATGTACTCAACTAACGTCAGCAGTAGCGGTCTGGAGACCAGATATATCTTTATACAAGTCAAAATGAAATGAAAATTAAACAGTGTGATGTACTTTCTGCGATACCAAAGTACGAGAAAAAATATATTTCATCCTTGATGATCAATACCATCTCCTATTTAATCTGGGCTTCACTATTAAACCCCCCAATGAGTCAAAGCAAGACTTTAAAATGTCTACATTTAAATAAAACCAGAAAGACCACTGCCATATGAAGGAAATTTGCACTTATAGTGTAATGAGTATTCTAATTTACTTTTTTAGAAATACCATTTAGGTCATTGTTTTAACACAAGAAAATGAGGCTTTAAAAAAAGTAATTATTATTAGCATCATAATTCTCAATTATTTACCTGTCAAGTTTGTTACGTTTATGCATAACTCTTTGTGCAGCATCATAACATAATGGTTAACATATTTGCATTTTTAAAATTTACCGTAAATAAGGAGTGTATTGTCCATAGGTATAAATGTGAATGTGCACTGTAGATGTCCCTTTCTTGCCAAATCCAGCTGGGAATAGTTGCAAGAAAACTACAGAGGACAAATGCTATAGAAAATTGATGGATGGATAAATAATTTTGATTGGTCAGGTGAAATCCCAAGGTTTTACTCCCCTTTGGATTAGCTCATCAAATATGGTTACTTATTTTTTAATACAAGCTACGTGCTTCTTTAAATTATTATTATTTTTTGTTTATTTGGAGGCTGGTGATCTTTGAGATACTCATTATTGAAATTACTGGAAGTGTGTAAAAGTTTAATTCAGTTCATATACAGTATATAAAATACTTTGTAGAAGGGCTGACATTTTTTATTACTTGGGATATTGTGGAGTCTGAAGTGTCTGAAAGTACCAGTTAATGAATAGATGCACCAGGCTGAGAGTATTGACTTGTGTGTTCATTTGATTTAATGATGTTATTAAGTTCTTGAGGTGCTTTAAATTGGTCTGCTGCCTACATCTGTGGTTATGTAACTGTACGTTTATAATTGATGCCTTTTAAGTGTAAAACGTGTCTTACAATCACACAAATGTTCACACTAGCAAAATGAGTATTGATTATTTAAATTACAGTCATTGTTTTCACATTCCTTATTTACCATCACCATTGAATTTCTTGGCAGTTTAAAATACTTCTAATGCTGAGCCGAAACTTTCAACTTTTTCCACTGTAACTCAGTTCTTTCTGTTCTGAGGATTTCAAACCACTGTGTTGTGGCCCATTAATGTGTCATGAGAGATCATCTGGTGTGCTGCGGTTTATTATCCACTTGAACTTCATTCCTAAAATCTTATGTACTGTATTTAATTGAACAAACAAACAAACAAACAAACAAACAAACAAACAAACAAAAAAAGTAAAATCATTTATTGTTGTTCATCTATCTATATTTCCATAAATGTATACAGTGAGGAGCAGAAGTATTTGCACTCCTTGTGATTTTGCAAGTTACCCCAATTACAAAATAGGTAGAGGTCTGAAATTTCCATCATAAATGCATTTCCACTCATAGAGACATAATCTAAAAACAAAAAAATCTGGAAATCACATTGTATGAGTCAGAAGTATTTTTATCTCTGAGAAAATTAGTGCTAATATTTAGTGCAGAAGCCTTTCTTTGCAATTACAGTGGTCAGACGCTTTCTGTAGTCCTTCACCAGGTTTTCAGATATGGAAACAGGGATTTTGGCCCACTCCTCCACAAAAATCTTCTCTAGATCTGTCAGGTTTCGGGGCTGTCGTTGAGAAACACGAAGTTTCAGCTCCATTCAAATATTTAGTATTGGATTGGCTATGCCACTCCAGAACCTTGATAGGCTTTTTACACAGCCACTCCTTGGTCAGCTTGGCTGTGTGCTTCAGATCATTGTCATTTTGGTAGATCCAGCCACGACTCATCTTCAAGTTTCTGACTGAGGGAAGGAGGTTGAAGCTCAAAATCTGACGATACATTTCACCATTTATCCTCTGTTTTATACAGTACAGTCGTCCTGTTGCCTTTGCCGAAAAGCAGCCCCAAAGCATGAAGTTTCCACCCCCGTACTTCGCAGTGGGGATGGTGTTCTTGGGACTTGTACTCATCCTTCTTTTTCCTCCACACACGACGAGTAAAGTTTGCACCAAAAAGTTATACTTTTGTCGCATCTGACCTGATCTGGTCTCTGGCAACCCTCAAATGAGCCTTTACATGTACTGGCTTCAACAGGGGAACTTTCTGAGCAATGCATGATGTTAAACCATTGCTTCGTAGTGTTCTACTGACAGTAGCCTTTCAAACTGTGCATCCAGCTCTCTTCAGGTCATTGACCAGCTCCTGCTGTGTAGTTGTAGACTGAGCCCTCACTTTTGTCATGATGAGTGATGCCCCACGAGGAGAGATTTTACATGAATCCCCAGTCCGAGGTAGATTATTAATCGTCTTTAGCCTTTTCCATTTTCTGACAATTGCTGCAACTGTTGATTTATTCTAACCAAGCTGCTTTCCATTTGTCCCATAGCCTTTTCCAGATTTGTGGAACTCAACTTTTTTTTCTCTGGTGTCTTTCAAAAGCTCTCTGGTCTTGCCCATGGTAGCAATTGGAAAATGACTTACTATGGGGTGCACAGGTGACGATAATAAGCTCAAACAGGTTGTGGGTGGTTACTCATGGGGTAAAAGTGGACTTTTTTTTGAAGGTAGACTGACGACTCTTTGAGTGTCATAATTATTGCTGATTCTCAGGGGTACAAATACTAAATGCTAATAAAGCCACATAAACATTAACTGAACCATGTAAAAACAACCAAAAAGACGCATGTCATATCCAGGAATCAATCTGTCAGTCCGTCCATCTGTACATACAATACGCATGTATTGTACAAGATTTGGCGAGAGCAAGGAAAAGAAAACAAAGCACATAGCATAGTGCAATAGAAAAGTTTGAGTGGTTGTTTTGGTGTTAGGGTCAATTGGAAAGTCTACACTTGGCTGCCAGCCAGTGGTCCTCAGGTGAATAGTGCCAAGGCCTCACTTAATCACCAGCTTTGTCAGTGTGTCTAGGTGTGTGTGTCTGTGTGTGTGCGGAAGGGTTTAAATGACCTCAGTTCATCACTGAAGCCAAAGGGAGAAGGAGTCTGGTCTGCACCCTTCATCACTATATGAACCTGTGTGTATGCGTGGCCAATACTGAAGTGATATTAATGTCAGCATGGTCAGTGTCAGTCTAATCTGAACAACAGCAAGTGCTCTTGTAACCATGAGAGATGAAACGCTGGCTAACTTTCTCACCAGGTGACTTTTTTTGGTCGCTTTAAAGATCACTTCTAAGAAAATTCAAAAGACAGGAAGGAGAGTAAAAGTTGGAAAATTGGGCCCATGACACTTTAGCATATTATCAAAGTGTACCTCACACGGTACCTCTTAAATGCCATCCCTTCTGTCTTCCAAGGGAATTTCAGATCATCTAAGTGCTTATTTCCCCCATCATAATTTACAGACTACGAATGAATATTATTATGAACCAGTGATAAGAACATGCTGGTGCATGCTTACAGTAACAGACAAAATTCTGTGCAATTAAACCCTGTCACTGAACAAGTGAGGTGCTGAACTACTGAGAGTAAGAGCATCTTATAGGACTGCTTTGCTTTGACTGATTGGGATGTATGCAGACATTGCAAGTGCTTCTATCTGCATACAAGATTATGTTTAGTATGTGACTGAGCACATAAGCACAAGTGTTGATAACATCGTGCCCTCGAGACAAGTCGAGGTGTTTCCGAACTACAAGTCCTGGCTAAAGACTTGTGTTGGTCTGCTACATGCTCACAGTCATGCATTTCAGTCAGGGAATGAAATGAACTACAAAGCTTAAAAGTACAGACCGAGGAGAGCCATCAAAACAGCCTAGAAGTAGTGCTGAGAAAAGTTGGTCAACTTCTACTCCACTGATTCTGGGCAGATTTTCACAGCTTTGCTCCATATATAAAAACTACAAGATCACCAGCACCATCAGCTCCACATCTTGTCAGACAACCTCAAAATCTTCTACGCCTGCTTTGTTTTGTTTTGTCAACAAAACCAGACAAAATGCATAGGCGGGTCCTCGGAGCATGTGCTAACAAGCTGGCTGATGTTCTCATCTCCATCTTCTCTACTTCTTCCAGGACACCATTCCCTCCTGCTTTGAAACAACATCCATCGTCCCTCTGCCAAGAAGAGCCTATCCACCTGCCTGAATGATTATGAATCAGCAGCACTTACTCCAGTCATTATAAAGAGCTTACAGAGAGTAGGGCTGGCACATATCCACAGTAACACACCAAACATGCTGGACCGCTTGCTATACAGGACTGTCTCAGGAAATTAGAATAAGAACTTTATCACAATATTCTAATTATCTGAGACAGTCCTGGATAATTAGAATATTGTGATAAAGTTCTTATTCTAATTTCCTGAGACAGTCCTGTACACCTACTGACACCTAAAGTTCTTGGATGCCATCATTGCCACACTCCACTGTACCCTTACACGCCTGGAAAACGGACTCCTACATCAGGACAGTCCTGGACTGTCTCAGATAATTAGAATATTGTGATAAAGTTCTTATTCTAATTTCCTGAGACAGTCCTGTACACCTACTGACACCTAAAGTTCTTGGATGCCATCATTGCCACACTCCACTTTACCCTTACACGCCTGGAAAACGGACTCCTACATCAGGATTCTCTTTGTTGCCTACAGCTCCACCTTTAATAATGTCATCCCCAACAGACTCTTAAACTGTCCATACTTGGCCTGAGTACCTCAGCAGATCCCACAGGAGGGCATCCTCCAGCATTAAAGACAGCACTCAACTAGGGACTCTTCTACCCTCAGGCTGAAGGTACAGAGTCTAAGTATTATTTTCTAAACAAAACAAATCTGAGGTTGAATAGATTGCACGGCCTTGACTGTACAATGTTATAATACTTGTTACCCATACTGGCACAGCTCTCATATTGTGTAGGTTCAAAGTATACTAACACAAAACAAATAATATGCTAAAAATATATACAAAAACTATACCAAATGCAATATTAATAACACCATTATTAATTGTAGCTTCCAAAATGACATCACAGGGCACGGTTTCTCAAAAGACGGGCACTTTATTGACTTTGTCCATTGCCGTGAAAACTAAAAGATGTACAAATAAAGCTTAAACACTTAAACAAAAACGTGACGTGCTAAACAGAAAATTAGGCTAACCTCGTGGCATTGTGAAGATCCTGGGCGAGTGAAAGCGAACTCGTGCATACAAAGCTTTACAAAATAGTAAAATTAATAACAGTTACAAACCCATTGTAAATTCAGTAATATAACAGGAAAATACCTTTTGCAGCTAGCCCCTGTTTATTTCTATGCAGCTGGCCAACTCTCTCTGCTGCTGCGAGTAGCTTAATGAAAGTCCTTTGTGTCTGGGCGAGAGCAGGTCTCACTGTAACTCACACCATGCAACTCTCGCGAGACTAGTTGTAACCAAAAACAATTACTATAACAGTATAATATTAACAAACAAATAATTTTAACATGAATTAGACAACTTTCAATAAATACAGTATTCTTTTAACATTTAACAAATTACTAAAACATTATTTAAATACAAGAACTATTTATTAACCGTTACATTAATAGTAATAGTAAATTAGCACAATGCAAAGTTTGCAAGTAGTCAAGCCTCCTCGATATTTCACAAAACGAGCAGCAAAAGTAAAATAGACAGGAATGACGGGATGAGATGAGGCGAGAGTAAGAAAAAAAAATGGTGTTCTGCCAAAATGTGCCACACCGGCGAACCATCTCTAAGATACAACTTTGACACCCAAGGTACTGTTGTGCGCTTTCAGTTTAATACTTAAACATAATAATATCAAAAAAGGTGGTTTCAATACGCTACGTGACTAATGTGGTGAACAGATCGACAATCTGCTTCAAAGCTACCAGGGAAAGGCAAGCAAAAAGTATTTGAGGCAATGACAAGGTAATAAAAGACTCAATAAAAACACAAATAGTAAGTACTCACCGCTTTTAACCGATGTGTGCATGTGTTGGACTTCTTGCCGCGTAAAAAAACCAAGGCAAGCAACGAAGGGCTCGAGAATACAAACTCAAATGGCAGCAAGTCAAAATCTCGGCAACCTGCATAGGATCGGTTTAAAGACACTGCTGATTAGCTGGAATTGGATGCAAGTACGAGGTCGGGAGCTCACTCCCACAGCTCTGTAACAAAACAATTTGACCAGCAACAGAGTGTGACAAAATCATGCCGGTCGTCATACTAGCTTTGCTTGGTGGCAAGCACAGCTATTCTCCCAGTCCATCCCAACCGCGCCCTCCGGAGGTCAAAGCGTGTACTAAATATTACCGATTTTTAAATCAATGGCAATATTTTCTGTGTTTCTAATAACATATTTTAGTAAAAGAGAAAAATTGAGGCTTATTAGAGTCTACGAGTCTTTAAGTCCGAGATCCCCTTTAAGATGTTTGATTTTTTTTTAAATGATTTTTTTTTTTTCTCAGCTCAAAGTTATCCATTTGAACTGTTATTATTATACTGTACTATAACATATTACATAACCACAGTAAGCCAAAAAAATACAACAACAAAAAAACAATGAATTTCGGCGAGAGGAAAAATCTACAGAAATTAAGCATTACTCGGCCAAAGAGCATGAGTGCCCTCTAGTGGAGAAGACATATTTCCTATTATGAAACAAAAGCAATCATATCCCCAGTTTTCCGTGGTCCATTGGTGTCAAGTAAAAACTGGGAGAGAGATTAAAATCTGCAATTTCGAGTCAAGTTGACACTAGCTCTCGATGTCAAATGCTTTATTTTTGGTAAAATTGAGTCATGTGATTATTATTGCGACGTTTCATTGATGAAACTGGTTGAGTCACTGTTGGCGTCTCTGGGGAAAAAAAGGAGTGAAATCTAATATGTAGAATAAGGAGGAAAAATGTAACGACTAGTGTAGACGAGAGTAGCGGAGTAAGAGTACCGCTTCTTGTTCACAAATCTACTCAAGTAAAAGTTAAAATTACGGCTTAGTAAAACTACTTAGAAGTACATTTTTCTCAAAACAGTTACTCAAGTAAATGTAATGTGTTACTATCAGTGTTGTTAATCTTACTTTAAAAAAGTACAGTTACAAACTACTTCTCCCAAAACATAATTGAGTTAGTAACTCAGTTACCTCAACGTAAGAGTAAATAGTTACTTGAGTTACTGGCATTACTTTTCATGTTTTACACGTTATTACATGATCCATTCTATAACGTCTTCCACATCAAATATGTTTATATTAACGGATTGAATTGAACAGTTTATTTTTTTCATTCCAAAAAAAAAAAAATTCTTTACCATAAACTTAACTAGACACCGGGGTATTGCAGATATTGCGATAACTTGATAGTAACCTTTGCTATGTTTGCAAGTCATTTAATGTTGTGCATCAACCGTTAAAGTTGTCAAAATTGCTCCCGTTATTGCATTAGTTCCCTTCTGTCTACTTTCGACATGTGAACGTTTTAAAACTGTTGAATCATTTAAAGATAGATTCAATTCAAGATTTTGCCGATTTGCTAGTAGGAGTATTTTAGATAAAAAGTTACTTAGGTTCGCTAGGAAGGTACGCTACAACAGAGCCTTTCTGAGAAGTCTACTGCTTTAAGATGAGGGCTGTTTACTAACGCCGGTGAGTCTGTCATTTCGCATCATCTATATACATGTGATATCTACCGTAGCATCATGTAGACGTAGTTTGTAGCAATGTGGTCATGGTTTGTAGGTTGTCGGCTGCAGTTAGTTTTTATTGGAGCCACCTAGCATCGCGTTCCCTTCTGCTCTCTCCCTGTCTCGCAGACATCTCTCGTCATTCAACCCAAATTGCAGTAACGCACTAAAGGACCCCTCAGTAACGGTAACGGTGTTGCAAAGATGAGAAAAGTAATTAATTAGATTACTCACTACTGAAAAAAATAATGCCGTTAGTAATGCTGTTACACTCAAACGCCGTTATTAACAACACTGGTTACTACCCACCTCTGCCAACCATTACTTGTCCTTGAGGCTCTCGGGTGGCTTCAGGATTTCAAATGGAGTTAGTTAGGCACTAAACACACAGAGAAGTGAAATATTTGCGATCCCCTCAATTGTAATAGCGGAGAGACTTGCTTGATGAATTTCAAAGAGTTTGTATATTTGAGGTTTCCTCTGACCCCCCCCACCCCCCACCCCCCCATTGATTTATCTATGAGGCTAAACAACAATCAAAAATCAGTAAACTATTTGGAGTTGGAAAAATTTTGTCATTTGCCCTCTTATGAAGACAAATAATCAGACCACAAATGAAGTGAGGGGAAGTGCGATGGAGTATACACTTTTTTGTTTTGGCTGTCATTGTCTACGCTCAAGATTTTGAATGCGCATACTCTTTGAGACTTACTGCACAATAAAGATCGGTTAATCTGGGGTAGCTTCTTCAAAAGTCATATGTTTCTGTAGTAGAAGAAGGTTTATGTTTTGATTTGGTTGGAGGCTACAGGAAGGGTTGCTTAAAGAGAATCTGACATTCAGCTATGTGTATACATAAAGTATAACACACACAAAATTGTATACACATCCAATTTGTTATGTGCATAAGTCTTCCTGCCAACAGTGTCCATCTTCCATACTAGTAAGATTAATTTAAGGGGCAGGAAACATTGTTTTGCAGAAAATTGGGTTATTTCTTGTTTTTCCTAGACCACACAGGGACAAGCTCGAAAGGTCACTCAATTTGTTCTTGTTCTTCTTGTTTGTTACACTACTCCTCTTACTCCTCTGTTATTTGTGGGCGGATCTGAATTAAACTTAGTAGGAATCTTTTGGGGATGTTGATCTCAGCTCGATTTTTGAGTTTTTTTTTTTGACACAGGGCTGATTAATTAATTGAGGTCTAATGAGACGCAACGTTGCACGGATCACAAAACGTTAGCTTGAAAGCTTTCAGTTGGGTAATCTATTAGCATCATAAGGGTCGCAGTAGTCCTGGAGCCTATCTTAGATCACTATGGGCAGGAGGTGAGGTCAATTGCCATTCCCGTGGCACATATAGAGAAACAACCTTTCCCACACACTATAACAACAACGGACAGGTTGGAGTGTTCAATCAACTTAGCATGTATGTTTTGGAGGGATGTGGAAGGAAACCCACGCAGGCAGGAGGTGGAAATGCAAACTCCACAAAGGAAGGCTGGAGCCTGAGATTGATCTCAGATCTGTGAGGCGATGTGCCAACCAGTCCGACACCGTACCGCCAAAGATTAGGCTCATTCATTGGTAATTTTAATTTACAATTGAAATTGTAGTTATTGGTGGTATATTACACAGCATGTGCAAACACACGTTAATGGGCTCAGCTTTGTAATATTGCCTCATCTATTGAAGGGATGTACGCTTGTATTCTTACAGCCTATTTTAAAGATAGCTTCATTTATATGTATGAGTTTTGTGGCAGGTGATTTACTCTGAGTGTGAATGCACATTGCTGCTCAGGCTGCCAGGCTGCTTCCTAATTACCATAAATCAAATTTACATCTGTCATGTAATTTAGACCTGATCGTGGTGTTGGTGCATGGTTAATTTTAGCATTCCCAGAAAATAAGATTTAATATTGTGCAAATAAACAAATACACCCATGCAGGCTGGGTACATCCCATTCTTGTTTTTTACCCCTAGAACAAGTGTATAGATGTACAGTATAAAAAGAGAATAAACTTTAATTATAAATAATAATAGTTTAAAAAAATCATTCACTAATGTATTAATTCTCCTAAGCATATGTTTATTTGTAGTTTACAATATTTTTCAAATTTTCAATCACTAGCTATGGCTATTTGTGTTTGAGAATCTACTCCAAGGGTGCTATAGAGAATATCCACCAGGCGGGAAGACACAACACACTGGAACTCAAGAATATTGTTATCATGGCACACTCGAGCTAGTCTGTAGACACTTAGACGCATCATGACGCAATGAGCTGCAGAGCAGAATTAAATGAAAACGTTTTGTTTCAATTTTTTACGAGAAATCATGAAGCTTTCTCAAAAAAACCCAAAACAAAACAAAAAAAAAACCTTAAATAAGCCACTTTAGATGGTTAAATGCAGAGAAAAAAGTAGATGCTTATTGTCCGAAAATTACGGTAATTTGGTTATGTCCACACTACAAAAGACCATGATGGTGAAAAAAAGGATAGTAAGGATGACATAAACTGGGGCATGCTATAGCAAGAATTTAATTACATAATCTTTGGCACTTTCAATCTGGCATACAATCCGGTTTCCTCTGGTCCACTGAGCATCTCAGTAAAGCTATCGCTTCTCTTGCCAATCTGCACATTCATTACCAAGATGGCACATGATTGAGAACGCCACTTCAGAGGACATTTGAGTCAAGCTGCTTTGCCAACTGAAAAATATACAGTCACATCAGTCATGTTTTCATACACGTGCCAAATTACTAAGTAATCATTAATATGCATAAAAGATAGTTTAGTGAAAGCCAGTAGTTTGTTGGCATTGGGTTGATGTATTTACATTTCTATTGCTTTGGTGAGTTTTAATTAGTTTTTTTCCCCACTGTTGTTTGTTCCAAAGCTTATATCACTGTACTGTATACAAAAGATGAAATTCAATGTGTGTATAACCATGTATTAGAAGCAAACTCTACATTCGTCAAATCTGCGACCTTTAATATTGAATCCATTTTAGAATATTGGGCTATACCTATTTTGTTTAAATTCTGAAACAATTTATTGAAGGGCAATGAAACATTTGTTAACTCTCTTTAAAGTATAGTTTGAAATTAAACTGATATGTACATTAATGGTAATGCTGATGTTTACTCACAAAAACTAACAAACACTTTGTTACAATTTAACTGAACCATTTTTGCACTAGGTAGATTCTACCCTGACTCATTGTATGCCTCACTCTTCCACAAATTTAGATGGAAATCTGTATTAAATTAAATTAATTAATTAATTAATCAAATTATTTTTTAAAAATTATTTTTAATAATGCTAACAAACAAATCTAGTTAAAAAATATATATGTATTTTTTTAAATAAATGGAAAGTACTTGTGTAGCGCATTTATCTACATTGTTGCAATGCCGAAAGCGCTTTACATTAGCACATATTTACACTTTCACGCACACATTCACACACCAATGGTGCTGCTGCCATGCAAGATGCTGCCAACCCATTGGGGGCAAATTGGGGTTCAGTGCCTTGCCCAAGGGCACTTCGACTGTGGACAGTCGTAGCCGGGAATCGAACTGCTGACCCTTCGGTCACAGGACAACTCGAGCTACCAACTGCGTCCCAACTTATTTAGCATACTGGCATACAAGGGCGTAGGTTTGGTCTCAATGTTGGTAGGGACTATATAACCTTAATCATAACTTGCATGTACACATTTAGCTGGGGACGGGACTTTAATAAAATTAAGTAGATTGGGTTTAGGGCTACATTTCTCTCCAATAAAAACCTAATTAATTGATAGGCTTGATGATTGATGCAAAATAAATCTGTATTGACCTATATTAACTTTCACACTGCAAATTTACAGTATAACGTCTTAATCTGTTATCTTTTTTCTTAAATCTAGTCCAATAATTTTCATCTTGTTTTGAGTTTTAAAGGCCAGTTAACATATTAATGTGTCAGATTCTTCCACTTACTTTTAGTAAATATTACCATTTCTTCTTATTAAGCCTATACATCAAAAAGTCGGTCATTTTTCACCTAAATCAAGAAAAAAATGCTTTCAAATAATGTTTTGAACAAAATCTATTCTTAAATTAAAGAATATTTCTTTTTTTTTTTCTTCTTTAACCTGTCCTGTTCAGCTTCTTATCATAGAGAATGGAGGTCTGAGTGTCCGATTGGTCTAAACAGTTTTAATATATCACATGGGAATATGACATACTCCCATTGTGATCATTCAGCGTACCTCGTTTATTAGGAGAAAGCAGCGAACAGGAGGGAGGGGAACAGAAGAAAAGAAGGAGAGACAGAGAGAGAGAGACAGAAGATGCACCAACAAAAAATACATTGAACGCCAACACTAACTATGAATATGTTGGTGCTATCATTAGCTAGTTGTATTATTGAATTAAGAGCATTTCTGGCAAACAATTTTTTAAAGATTAAATATACAAATGTTTTTACTTAAAATAATTATTTGAAGAAATCTGAGTAACACTTACTTGAAGCACTAGCAGATAATTTCTCTTATTTCTAGCAGATTTACACTGAAAACAAGGGAATTAATTTTTTTTCTTCAATTTTAAGGAGGTGGGTTTTGCAGTGCATATGTTTTGGTTCAGGTGATACACCGTTTGATTCAAACCTTTATTTTCAAAAACTGCTAAAGAAACATTTTGAAAACTTCCAGAATAAATGTCTGAATTTTATTAGGAAATTTAAATTGCATTATTTGAACACAAATTATATTGACATACACCTGAAATACAAACTTGTTAATCATCTCTTTAAGTATCCAGGAAAGCAAAAATAAATAAATAAATAAATAAACATGTCTCAATACCACTCAAAATTGTCTGTTTAAATAAATTCAATACAACAACAACAAAAAAAAACTTAGTCAGGGAATAACAAAAATAAATAAAAATGGAGCCTTCTTTCAGGAAAAAACACTACTGATTTTGTCCACAAGCACAGCCGAACTCAACAAAAAATGAAACCTCCTTTGGGCTGCTTTAAGACCACTTAAGCAAAATAAAAATAAAAACAGCGAAGTAAGAGGAAAACCTAGGTACACTAAATTTCTTAGAGCAGAGTTTACTAGATTTTTCACAGTTTAATTAACGTTAACATAGTAGAAACACATATAAGGACACTTCTCCTAAGCAGCTTCCTTCTCCTTTAGCAAGTTCACACAGTTTAATGTAATGGTAATGCTAAACTGTGATGCAGGTCGGACTTTCAGTAGCAAAATTAGTGGTGCGTTTCACAACGATTACGTTTTACATTACTTATATCTAAATGACCTATATTACTGAACACATTATCTAATGTAAATTTCTTAAATCTAATGCAAATTTCTTAAAAGTTGGTGGGGACAATTTTAGCCTCCTGAAAAGTTGGTAGTGTTTGTCCCTACCGTCCCGATGCAAACCTACGCCCTTGCTGGCATACTATACTTAAAAAATATTCATACTAAGTACAGTGCTATTAATCTAATTTATTTATTTATTTATTTATTTTCTATTTATTTTTTTGTGTGTTCTTAGGGGCCCCTGTTAAAATATCACTTTGGGCCCGACCACTTCAATGCAGCAAAACATGCTTTCTATTTCCGCTACAGGTAATGGGGCCTTAGAATCACCCACTTTTCTTCTTTTTAAAGCACTGTTGTTTGTACATTCGCGTGTGTCTTCTTATATATACTGTTTACTACTGTGAATTAGAGTACAACTGTGTAAGGGTACAAAACACATTAAGATGAAAACCATCCATCAGCAATGATAGCAGCGGAAGTTTGGTAGGATGAGTACGAGCTGAGACAGTTTCAGGTAAAGAGGTACAGATCCCAATGAGATAATAAGTAGTTCTGAGGTTAGCTGAGTGGAGATGGGATGCTCCAAAGTCAAATGAATTAGAGTTCACACAATGTGAAAAGATGCAAAGAGAGGCACAAAGATGACTTGATAAAAGACTAGATGGAGAGATAATGGATTCTGGAGATGCATATAATATCTTAATTTATATAGTCTGCCACAATGCTTCAATGACTATAATTTTACAAATCCACCGTATCCTTCCATACATGCTCAGTTTATGCTGGAAGAAATCTCTAGCCATTAACATACAGATTGACCTTTCTGGTGTCTGAGGCCTGCGGTCCACCAAGAAAGACAGTGTAACAGGATTGGGACATATTCCTTGACCTGCACTCTACAGACATGGTGAAAATCACCCATTATCGCTCCAATTCTTTTTTTCTAGTAATGTCACATTTTTATGGCGCCTTGCTGTAAGCAAGGTTCATATATGTATATATCACAACCTTAAGTGCATCACATCAAACCGATTATAGGGGTTTTAAAGTAAAATTTCTATAACTAAAATAAAGAGAATGTTAATAATGTTAATGCCATCTTGTTGATTTATTGTTATAATTAACAAATACAGTACTTATGTACCGTATGTTGAATGTATATATCCGTCTTGTCTTATCTTTTCATTCCAACAATAATTTACAGAAAAATATGGCATATTTTATCGATGGTTTGAATTGCGATTAATTACGATTAATTAATTTTTAAGCTGTAATTAACTCGATTAAAAATTTTAATCGTTTGACAGCCCTAATTTTTATTTTAAATTGCCTTTCAAGATGACATATCTGTTCTATGTGTTGGATTTTATCCCCAAAATGCGACTTATACTCCGGTGCACTTATACTGCATATGCTTTTTTCCTCTTTGTTGGGCATTTTATGGCTGGTGTGACTTATACTCAGGTGCGATTTATAGTCCAAAAAATACGGTACTTTAACTTGCTCTACACCCTATCTGTTCCATTTGTTGCAAGTTCTGTAGGGCTAAAAATTCTGTGAGTTTGCGCAGAAATGCTTTCACATCATTGCAGCACATTTCACAATCCAATGCAAATGAACCCAAATGATTACTGAAGCCTATGGCCTTTGACGTGGCTTAAAGACACCTTGATTTATCTCTCTTCAGATCACAAACATGCCTTTTGAGTAAGATTAAAATCTGCTCAGACTCAAAAGGTAAAATGTACCGTGCGCATACACAGGCTCCAATATCCTTACTCAGGTCAAACTTAAACATTCAAGATTAAAGGTTCCATCTCTTGGAGGGTATGACATTAAAATTCATGTATTGTTATTATCATTCTGGTAGCATACTGAGCGAGTGCACAGGCCTCCTTAAGGCCACAGATTGGGTGCTCTTTAAAGTAAATGAATGGCTGGATGATTTAGCATGTATTGTAAAGCCTCGCTTTAAAAAAAAAAAAAAAAAAAGCCGGTTATAAAAGAATGTATGTGTGCCTATTTGGTGTCTCTAAATTCACAATGTCTTTTTTGTAGGGTAAAAAGTGAAATATGTAATATATATGCACAGACGCACCCATGCACTTTTCTAGTTAGGTGGCTTAACTCCTTTTTATTTGCAGTCAATGTGCATACTACTCGCTTGTGTGTTGGCTTGGAACATATTGTGACAGTTATGCCCCCTGGTCACATCACCATGGTTGATATCTTCAATAATCTTCCCTTTCCATTCAAGCGCTAACTTTGTGTGTGTTTCTGCATGTGTGCGAAGATCAGAACAGAAAGTGTGTTGGCGCATTAGACAAATTACAAATACAGCATTCACAGATTTTTAGTTAGGATTTGAATTATTGATGTACATTAAATATTGAAGACCTTCACCTGCCGGCAAGCATATCTATCTTTTTCGAACCTTTCCTCACCTCCACTTCAAGGTTTTCCGAATCCTGCACTAGCTTTCAAACCTCCCTGGTTCCAACCTTTATCCTATTGCCTTCGTCCTCTGTCCCCACACTCTGAAATCCTTGTATATTATCAACACCTTTTTCTATAGTTAATATCCCTTCATAATTCTAGTTTTTTTTTTTTTTTTTTTTTTTTTAACTATCGGGACTCCTCCTTCCTTTTGGTCTCATCCTGTCCATGCATTCATTGCTCTCGCCCACTGCCTCACCTCCCATTTTTTTTCTCTGGGCCTCTATAACTCGCTGTCTGTTCTTCCATGAAATTAAAAGCACTCTAAGCTTCTGTTTAATCAGAGTCAGTCTGGGAAAGTGCTGTGGTGACAGAAATTGTCCATCTCAAGTGTGTCTATGTAGTGTACAGTATGTCTGTAAGTGTGTGCCAAAGAGTACTGGGGTGTGCTGATGAACGAATGCTGTGGAATGCATGTTCTTGAATATCTGGGCTACATTTTACAAGGCTGCATTAGCACACCTTTGATTTGAGAGATGTATGTTTATATAGTATAAGACAGTATTTACTAATTTTAAAGCCCTCTAGTAGTCAGTATGTTTTATCAGGGGTTACTTTCACATGCAGCCAATAACTCTTTCACAATCAAGTTTTGGCAGTAACTCAGTTATGCAAGCCCATGCATACATTCAAAATGCCAAATATGCTCATATTCTGTTTTTTAAAAAACCCGTTGATGTACATGATGGAGGAATATGCTGATTAATGTACAATCTTGTACACTATCACACATGTAAATGCTGAATTCCAAATGTGTAAAAAAAAAAACAAAATGGAACATTGACCTTCACCCAAATATTATATGCATGTACAGTATACTGTATGTAGTCACAATTGACAGATAACAGTGTCATTCTCTGTTAAGACTGGGTAGAATTACAACTAATAATTCAAAATTTCACATATCACAAATGGGTCTGATATTGGGTGAATGTATAGAAAGTTTATACCACTATTAGTGTAATTGACAAGTGATGACTATTAAAGGGAACTTTAGTCTTAAAGACTTGTATGCTGTAATAAGTCACAATTGTTCTGTTTTACGAAAATACATTATTAGAAACATATATTATTGCCATTGATTTAAAAACCTATAATATTTAGTACATGTTTGGACCTCCGGAGGGCCCCATGATTTACACGCGCAATGCATGCTGGCGGTGATGACGTGGTTGGGATGGACTGAGAGAATAGCTGTGCTCGTCACCAAGCGAAGCTAGTATGACGACTGGCATGATTTTGTCACATTCTGCTGATGGTCCGATTGTTTTTTTACAGAGCTGTGGGATGAGTTCCCAATTCCAGCTCATCAGCAGTGTATTTAAACCGATCCTAGGAGGCTTGCCGGGATATTGCTGCCAATTGACAGTTTGTTTTCTTGACCCCTTCATTGCATCTTTGCCTTGTACCTCGTACTAACATTTATCTTTTAAGAACTACATGTCTTTCTATCCGTGGTTCCCTTTAAGAAATCTTGAATGACTTTTAAGACCATATTTTTTTATATGTTGCAAAACAACCAGAAAAAAGAACAGATTTTGGCTCAACGGTGAATGATAGTTCAGTGGCTGAACCAACAAAAACAAAAGACAAAAAAGCTTGCTCTTGTTCTCTCAAGTATTGGGAAGAAAAAATACCTAAGGTTCGTATATTTATGTTTTCCACTCAAACTTCAAATTGAAAAGATAATATAGAAGAATAAAATAACTTTGTAGTGGACTTTAGCCGTATGGACTGTACAGTGGATTTTTGAAAGCAATGCAGGTTAGATTGTTGTCTTGCCAGCCTTATCCTCACTCTTGGTCCATACTTGATACATACCGGTGATATCGTTGCATCTAACTGTTGGCACGAAAGCAAATAAGCTTATGTGCAGATAAAATGGCTCATTTTAAAGAATAATGGCAAGTTATTATCTTGCATCTGGCCAGTATGTGCTTTGTGTACGATGCCGGCGAGGCTTTCTATTTCATTTTCTTGGTTTGTATTCATAAATGTCCTTGTGTGATATGTACTATAGAATCTTTGCAAAGTTCTGTTTGTGAAAACCACAGGTTTTCCAGCTCTCTTCTTTGCAGGGAGGTAAACATCACAATTGTTTCTATACGTCCACACACACGCAAAAAATGACTGACAGATTTTCTATAGACTGTCAGATAAGACACAAGTACAATGCTGGCGACTTGGCAGAATAAAGAGCTCACTGACACCCACATACACAGCAGAGGTATAGGAATGTAAACATGAAATCACAAAAATTATGTCATGTTTTTCATGATCCACATATAAGTCGTTTTTCAAAATACCAACACATGACCACTTCCCTGTGTCACTTCAGATTTGTTGACGCGTAAATACGGCTGTGACAAATCGGCAAGTGACAAATTATGTGTCATTTGTGATATATGGTGCAAGGCACATTGCCAGATTGGTCTGACCATGGAGAACACCGCTTTTCACACACATACACACATAGCATGCTTCCAAACTGTCGGTCTGTGAAGGGAATTACGGTGAAAGCAATGAGGAGGCAACTGTTATTGTGATGCTCGTCATCACTGCAATACCCAATCTTGCAGATATGTCACTCAAAAACTCTAGATGACAGTAGAGTAGTACATTCATTAATTCTATTACACGTATGTGTGTGTTTTTTTTAAATACAGTGCCTTGCAAAAGTATTCGGCCCCCTTGAACCTTGCAACCTTTCGCCACATTTCAGGCTTCAAACATAAAGATATAAAATTTTAATTTTTTGTCAAGAATCAACAACAAGTGGGACACAATCGTGAAGTGGAACAAAATTTATTGGATAATTTAAACTTTTTTAACAAATAAAAAACTGAAAAGTGGGGTGTGCAATATTATTCGGCCCCCTTGCGTTAATACTTTGTAGCGCCACCTTTTGCTCCAATTACAGCTGCAAGTCGCTTGGGGTATGTTTCTATCAGTTTTGCACATCGAGAGACTGACATTCTTGCCCATTCTTCCTTGCAAAACAGCTCGAGCTCAGTGAGGTTGGATGGAGAGTGTTTGTGAACAGCAGTCTTCAGCTCTTTCCACAGATTCTCGATTGGATTCAGGTCTGGACTTTGACTTGGCCATTCTAACACCTGGATACGTTTATTTTTGAACCATTCCATTGTAGATTTGGCTTTATGTTTTGGATCATTGTCCTGTTGGAAGATAAATCTCCATCCCAGTCTCAGATCTTGTGCAGATACCAACAGGTTTTCTTCCAGAATGTTCCTGTATTTGGCTGCATCCATCTTCCCGTCAATTTTAGCCATCTTCCCTGTCCCTGCTGAAGAAAAGCAGGCCCAAACCATGATGCTGCCACCACTATGTTTGACAGTGGGGATGGTGTGTTCAGGGTGATGGGCTGTGTTGCTTTTACGCCCAACAAATCGTTTTGCGTTGTGGCCAAAAAGTTCAATTTTGGTTTCATCTGACCAGAGCACCTTCTTCCACATGTTTGGTGTGTCTCCCAGGTGGCTTGTGGCAAACTTTAAACGAGACTTTTTATGGATATCTTTGAGAAATGGCTTTCTTCTTGCCACTCTTCCATAAAGGCCAGATTTGTGCAGTGTACGACTGATTGTTGTCCTATGGACAGACTCTCCCACCTCAGCTGTAGATCTCTGCAGTTCATCCAGATTGATCATGGGCCTCTTGGCTGCATCTCTGATCAGTTTTCTCCTTGTTTGAGAAGAAAGTTTGGAAGGACGGCCGGGTCTTGGTAGATTTGCAGTGGTCTGATGCTCCTTCCATTTCAATATGATGGCTTGCACAGTGCTACTTGAGATGTTTAAAGCTTGGGAAATCTTTTTGTATCCAAATCCGGCTTTAAACTTCTCCACAACAATATCTCGGACCTGCCTGGTGTGTTCCTTGGTTTTCATAATGCTCTCTGCACTTTAAACAGAACCCTGAGACTATCACAGAGCCAGAAATTTGGCCGATCACGGCAATTTTCAGGTGTAAAGGATCGTGTTTTTAAATAAAAAGCCTCAAAGCGTGAGTGAATTTGAGTGGACTCACTCAATGAAGCATTTAATAAAGACAAGCATTTTTCTATGTTATTCTTGTATAACAATAAGCGTCTGTTTTTCTCCAGGTTTACGGCACATCCCAAAAATACGTGCATGGTATGTTGATTGAACACAATGGTCCTTAGGTGTGAATGCGTAAATGAACAGTTTTGTGTCTATATGTGCCTTGCGACTTGCTGGCAACCTGTTCCGGGTGTACCCCGCCTTATGCCTGGAGTTAGCTGTGATAGGTTCCAGCACCCCCTGTGACCCTTGTGAGGATAAGCAGTTCAGAAGATGAATAAATGAATGCATTATATGAATGTTATGGAGTGTGATTAAAAGTATGGCGTTAAAGGTGATACAATGCACCTTAAGAAAAAAGTTAGGCGCTCCAGTGCAACCAATGCAAAAAATAAGTGTGGAGCCTTGGCAATGTACTGTATATTGCAATGTTAAGATTTTTCAAATATCGTTAAGGCTTAATTAATTAATCAATTAATTTTTATTATTATTTTACTTTTTACGGGCTAAAAAGTAATAAAATAGTCCAGAAATACAGTGGAATTGCCAAGAGATATACATACATAAATATATATATACGTTTTATACTCTGCAACGCTCCCACAAAAAGTACTGTAACATGTTTGGAACTTTTGTTCAAATAACCCCCCGCCCCCCCCCCAAAAAAAACAAAAAACTTTTTGGGGTATAGACCCCAATCACGTGACGTCACAACTCCGTCCCCCTGACTGGTGCCGCCATATTGTCCGTCAGCTCATCGTGTTTACATATTAACGCTACGTACATTCCTCCTATTACTGCGTGTTTTTCTGCTTGTGTAAGGAATCATCGCCTAGTAAACGAACCCAAAAACCTTCCTGACAATCGGTAACATTGATTAATCAAAATGGTGAAGGCATGTGTGGCGGTTGGTTGCAGTAACAGAGAAGATAAACGGTCATTTTAGTAGTTGCTATGCCCATTGTTAAAAGGGCAAATCTCGAAAGCAGCACGGTTTGTTTATGCCGGTCGATGATGCGTTTGTGTCGACAGCCGTTAGACAGTGGCGAAAACATCAATATAATGCCAACACGATCGCAGACATCATCAGACGGAGACTACGAAGCTCGTCGCCACGGTCGCGCAGCAAGAATATGAGCGCAACAACAGGTGTTGTGCCGAAAAATAGCCGCCCTGCGGGAAATGTCCCCCCTGACGGGAGCGCCCACACAGTAACGACTTTCTCGTACCGTGAATATGTATTATTTTACTCTGCTTGAACTAATAAATGTCATACCAGTGTGATTGTCATTGGGATATGGTCGTGAAAACCTGTAGACTAATACATTTCTGCTTAAAGATGGTTATTTCGCCCAGTCCACGATTTGTTACTAAAATACATTACTAATATTTGGTGTCATTTAATTATTTAAAACTGATCTTACAGTCGTAAATCCATTACTGTCATGCGTCCATGAAAACATTTGCTATTTTCACGTCAATAAATAAGCGCTCCCGGCAGGGGGAACATTTTACGCGGGGCAGTTATTTTTTGGCACACACCGGCCTGTTGTCGATCAAATTTCATTTTACAATCGTGACAACGGTGATGCTCAGCTGACCAAATGTCGGTTTATATTCGGGCCGGTGCCGATTTTGGGTACCCGACTCCTCATCGTGACATAAACTGGAGTATGATTGGAAATTTGGTGGTCTCAGGATGAGCTCTGACGCACGGGACGGGACCGGACGGGAGGAAACATCGGTTTGGGCATCAAATATGGATCTGGCGACTGGATCGACCGAAGTTTTTCCAAATAACGGCTTTTATGCGACTCATCCAATGAGTTTACAGCGTCTGAAAGCACCGGGGCTTCCATAATTTGCAAGTGAATCCACCTTTACAAACTACGATCATTGACAATATGACACACAATGACGGACAATATGGCAGCACAATACAGCGATCACGTGATTGTGTGACGTTGGTGATTGGGGTCTATCGGATCGGGACTCGGTATTGGCAGATTCTCAAAATAAGGTGACTGGGACTCGAGTGCAAAATGATATGATCAGGACATCCCTAGTAAAGTGTACAAATATTTTCAGAAATGCTAAATAATATGTTCAGTTGGAGCGCCATAGATGTTGGCTACATGGCATAAAGCTCCAATAAGCTGTTGATTCCAACTAATCCAACAAAATCACGCCATTATTTCTTTATCTCTTCAGTGCATACGACAGGAGAAAAAAGGTCTTAAATAGGATTATAATGCGAATTAGAATCATATTTTGAGACAATTCAACTATATACAACAATTTAGCAAAGCGCAGATGACGAGAAATTAGCCTTTTAATTTGCTGGTTAGCCACGCCTACCATTATAGGGCTCTAGCTTCCCCCACAGGTGGATGACATCAGCGGAGTCACGATTTCATCAGATTTAGTATGCAGCCCACTGAGGGGGAATTATTCACAACGAGGAAAACACGATGAAGAGAGACGCAATATGTCATTGTTTCAGTCTCTCTACTCCAATATTTTTACAGGATATTCTTTATATCCGAGTATTTTCCCCAATAGCTAAATAAATGGCTTGAGAAGGACAAGTCAGCCCGTTGAGGGGGAATTATTCAGAACGAGGAAAACGTGACGAAGAGAGCCGCAAAATGTCATTGTTTCAGTCTCTGTACTCCAATATTTTTACAGGATATTATTTTTATCCAAGTATTTTTCCCCAATAGCTAAATAAATGGCATGGTAATGACACATAACAGTCTTGTGCTAAGTGGAATATGAAATATTGAAAATGCATTTATTCAAGATGACATGGCAAAATTACTCCATAATGGTCAAAACTGTCGACTTCACCTTTACTGTTGCACCTCCCGAACGATATTTTGTGCCACCTAAATCGGGTTTATGTCTTTTCCCTTCCCCGGCTTCAGAGAATGTAAACAAACCAAAAGGCGTGGCAACTAGCCGACATGCTAACCCGAACTGAGTGATGTTTCAAAGTCTTCGAAGCGGAAAATCACACATAACTAGCCCGGAACATTTCACATAACGACTGGGTTGTCGATTGTCTTTGCCGATCGGCAAACTGCCTGGCGGAGAGCAATTTACAGCTCGTTTCCCTGCTACTACGGACAGGATAGCTCGCCGGGGAAGCGGCTGGACAATGACCGCTGAACAAACCGGCCGACGTCGGAGGAGTGTTTAGCTGCCAAATGGTCAACACAAATATGGCAAAATAATGCTTTACTACCCGGTGAAGTTGTAAACAGGTAGAGAGAGTCATAGGCAAGCGGCTGCAGTTGTTGTGTAGCTAACATGTGCAGCTCATGTATATGAGGAGAGCTTTTTACGTGCCCTTCCATGGTCAAACGTAAGTAGTCCTTTATTTAAAGAAAGTTTGTAGTGTTTACTTTGTAATTGCTGTATTCGCGGCTATTTTTAACTCAAAGTTGCAATTTCTGATCGGTCGGAAAATTTGACAGAAAGCCGGGCACATGAAGAGGGGAAAAAGCCGAATATAGTGCTCTCCTGGCGGGGGGATGTGTGACAGGCCGCCGGTCGTTGAAGGTGCAAGGAGCATGTCAGCCACAAAATGCAAGCCACCTACATATTAAAATGATCCCAGTATTTGACATAATACAAAACACGATGTTTTCTCACTTCCTGGTAAGTCCAATGGTCCCACAGTAGTAGGGCTTGTTTTGGCCAATATCCACTGCTGAATGGGAACCTTTTGAAACCCCAAAAAGGCGCACACGCCTCTCCCTCGTACAGCAAGATTTTTCTGCAGCCGTTTGGCTGGCGTGATGCGAAAAATAAACGTATTCATCCGCAAAATCAGCTGAATCCTTAGTCCTTCTCATACAACAGTACGGTTGTATAGTGAAGAGAACTCCTTCCTCCGTACACGTCACAGCGCCCTCTTTCTCAACTTGAGACTGTTGCCGAAGTCACTCATTTTCATGGTGCAGGATTCAAAAAACGAAATAAATATAGCGATCGCTTCCACACACATCCAAGCGGTCCATTTCATGTAGGAGCATAAAATAGCGCGTGTATTATGAGATAAACATGCTTTTTCGTGTCACAGTTACTTAATGGCTTTGTGATAAAGATCTTCACATTATTGATTCCAAACAAAAATATAGCTACAATGATAACGAAATGGCCCGTTCCTCAGAGGAGCTAAAATCATGGAAAAGCTGGTGTTTATTTGGCGGTGTTAGCTAAGGTCTCTCACATTCCTGTGGGTGTGGGGTCAAATACTGTAGTTTTTTTTAACGATATGGCCACAATATTTCGCAAAAAAACCTGAGCTTGTTCAAGTACAGAAGCCTTTCTGGACTGTAAGCAGCAGGAGTCCACATTGTTTTGTAGAATATTTACACCTAAACACACAAAGCTCATCAGCCTGCAAAAAAAAAAACATGAATTAGGCACACTTAACTATAAGACGCAAGGTTGAAAGAGGTAAAAAAAAAAAAGTAACAGTTTATAGTCTGAACTGGTTATGGTTCTGAGCTGTCCTCCTGGTTGCAATGCTTTGTGGTGGATGTACAGTATACAATAAGAATCAGCCATAGACTTCATAATTATATTGATGGGACACATTCCACAGACACTGCGCCACGCCTTCAAGTCGGTCGGTCGCAGTTATTCAACACATGCAGCGATCTAACGACGGATTTAGGTTGAAAAAGTACAAAAGCTGTACCACATACAGACAGGAAGGATTGTATCAGGAGTGATTTGTTCGAGGATTCAAGGTAATTATTATATATTTCGTACCATGCATGCATGCATTTTAAAACGTTCTGAACAAAATCAAAGGGAGTAATTAACCGCTACGGTCGGCATCATAATTCGCAATCTTTAAGTAAAATTAATGCTAACTACCTGTTTTTTTACTTTTAACCAAGACTCGAGACTGTATTACGTTCACATCTATAAAGAATTCAGGGATCTAAGCATTTATTCACAAGAATTTTCAACGTAAAAAGCTCTTTGTTGTACGGCTGCCATGACATATTTACGTACAATAAATGCTAACTGCCCGGTTCTTTGCTCTTTTAACAAAAAATCGAGACTGTTTTACGTCTATATCTATAAAGAATTCAGGGATTTATGCATTTATTCACAAGAATTTTTAACGTAAAAAGCTCTTTGTGGTGATAAGGCGGCGCCACAGTGGCTTAAAGACTTGCAGCACATTCGACATATTTACGTAAAATAAATGCTAACTGCATTAAGCATTTATTCACAAGAATTTTCAATGTAAAAAGCTGTTTCCCTGTGTTTACATTCGGTCAGCTTTGACGGAGATAGGCCCCCTTTTAATTGGCTCCGCAAACCCTGTCCCGTCAATATATTATGAAGTCTATGAATCAGCTTAGTCCAAGTTTTTTCTTTCTTTCTTTTTTTTTTTAACTTGGATTGGCAAAATACGAACATGCAAAGTACAGATGGGTTATAAAAGCAGCTCTGGGTCCTTTTTCCATCATGATGAGGCCAGTCCAGATCAGAGCTCTCTGCATGTTCTAATAAATAATGTCTGTGACATTTTTACTTTGAATCCACCTCTACCATGTCCTTTATCTTTCTTTTTTGTTTTTGCAGGTCATTGGCTCTCATCAGTTAAATCAATGTCTATCACAACTATCCTCAGACACGGTAGCAATTAGCTTTGACGGATGTGCATCTTCATGTAATGTGTCTACACGGGTCATGCAGGCCACCAGCTCAAACTACTACATATGGCTTGCATTATGTCTTTGCTGCTGCCCCATCCCCTCTTGACTTCTTGCACTCATCTATCCTCCTCTACTGGCTTCTCACCCACACTAAGGCCCTCCATTTTTCACTTGGCCTTTTTCATCTAGCCTATTGATCCCCTCCTTCACCCATAACCAGACCAGAGCTCTTATTACGTGTCTGTCTTTTTCTCTCAGTGACGACCAAGGGACTGGCTTTCTCAAACATCATGACACTTTTATATAATCCGTCACATTTAATTGCCCATTCTTTTTGGGTCTACTTGCATATCATTACACATTTCCTCTCATTGCACATTTCCAGTTTGACATCCTTGCAGTTGTCATGGATACTAAGTGTCTCTGTCACTCTTCAATGATACAGAACACACACATTCTATAATTCATACATACACATGAATGTTATTAATCTAATATCATCAGAACTGTAAACATGCTCAACTGTTCACCATTAAATGTACTGACTGAGACATTGTAGAACAGGGTCGGAAACCTATTTGACCGAGAGAATTAAAAAATCCTACATATTTTGAAATGTAATTCCACGAGAACTATACTGAACACCCAACACAAAGGCACAGTAGAGACATTGTGCTCAGCTGCTCGCTTTTACGAGCAATCAAAACGCGTGGTTGAAATAGATCTTGAGAAAGCAGCAATGAAAGCCAACGTCATTCCTTCAAATATTGTTGCTCGGTGACGTTTTGCGCACACGAAACTGAGACTCCACCCCTTCACTACAATGACTTACCAACCAGGAGGAGAAACATCTGAATTAGAGATTGTAAAAAGTGTCTTTCATTTAGAATAACTTTTTGCATTGTGTGCACACACCACTCGGCTACTAGCAAATAGAAGCAAGGTGTGGTGTTGCGCATATTTGCTGAAAGTAGAAACCATAATCAAGAGGACATTTGCATAACCGTGTCCGCGACAAGTGGAATCACCCAAGACAGCTGTTTCGTGCTACTTGCTTTCATGGAAATTGCACTAATTTGAGAGCCCAAAAGGGATGATGAAAATTATTATTATATTGTTGATTGCGCGCATTTTGTTATGTGTGACCTGGTATACCAGGCAGTTCATTTTAGTAGTTTAATTTTTTCCTATGCATTTTAAAATGCTCTAATTCGCTCGTCACTGAGTTGTGAGGGGCCATCTTCTCTGCTGGCTGAGCGGACAGCAGAGGCTCTCTTGCCAAACAGCTCCAGCCTCAGAGTCTCGGAAGGCGAGCTCTTCAGCCTAGTTCCGCACAATCCTCAACCGGAAGACCACCGAATAGCGCTGAATTGAAGCATATAAATGCGAAACAAGTATGAAGTGTCCAATATCAATGTGTCAATACCAAGAGCAATTCATCACAGTTCTTTAATGTCAGGCGCTCCAGCCGATTCCACACTTAAGAGAGCCAGATGCACTCATCAAAAATGCCAGATATGGCTTGCGAGCCATACATTCCCGACCTCTGTTGTAGAACATTACTTCATTTAGGTAAAGGCATCTTATTGCTATCTTCTTAAAAACCAGTGTTCTCTGACAGTTGATAATGAATATCATAAAGTAAAATCGCTGCAAATGGCTGTTTGACAACCACTTTACGAGCTTGTTTTGCGTCCTTCCTATCATTACAGCGTTCTGCATAATGTAGGTGCTGCATTTCTCATGAGTGTGCTTCAAACATTAGTTCATCAAGTTGTCTGTTGTTGTTTTCTATCGCTTGCTTCAATTTAGTGGCAGTAAAATAAATAATAATATGCATTTTGTCTTTTTTTTTTTTTTAACTGGCATCGCCTGTGTCCAATTATTTCCCAGCTGAAACATACTAATGATTTCAGACAATAACAACAACAATTAATCACAAAACTTGTACAGACTTTGTTGGAAAGCCGAACTAATTGAAAACATTTTCATAGAATCAGCCACACTCTCTGTGTGATCTCAAGTCTAAAGTGTTCTTGCCTGTGGCTAATAAAGCGAAATCATTGATCCTTTTTTTTTTTTTTTCTTTCTCCTTTTAAACTTCTCATCTTTAGAAGCGCCTATCTTTTTAGATGGCTACATCCAACGAGAGCATCTTCGTGACCTGTTTTTCTGTATTTTTGTGAAATTTAATGTCGTTATTTTAAAAGAAAGGTGCTGCAGTTTGATAGTGCGCAACACAGCGTTAGTTAATTTAGAATGATCTATTTGTATTATTTCACAGTTTAACAAAGAACCACTTCACTGACCCAAGGCATCCAGTTCAGCACAACAATAACAAATGTTTAATGCAAAAACAGATCATGTTTAAAATTCTAAAGATGTTCAGTTTGAGGTAATGTTTTGCCAGTGATAGTAATAAAATATATTTTGCCTTTTAGCATAAAGGTTTTGTGTCAACACGACATTGTCTGATATTTGGAACTGTTCACGACTCCCTCTACCTTGACAATGGCCCCAGTTTGCCCTAAGTGATGAATAACAAGCCACACTGCCACGAGCATGCTTCACTGTTGGTTTCATGTCCTTTAGGTCACACAGTATTGTGTGTGAACAAAACACTTTCTGGAATTTTGGCCCAAAAAGTTCAACATGTCTTTTAATGGACCTTAACATTTCCCCACATGCATTTCAGAGATTTCATCCATTCATCAGTCTGTCCATCCTCTCTCGCTTAGCCGAGGTCAGGTCGCAGGGACATCAGCTTTATCAGGGAAGCCCAGACCTCCACATCCCCAGCAAATTCAACAATCCAACAACAAGCCCAGGTATCCAATATTCGTACGCTGCTCATTCCCGATCAAGGGGTCTCTCCCAATCATGCCGCTCCAGATCTCACTGTCATTGCTCACGTGAGCATTGAAGTTCCCCAGCCAAACGAGGAAGTCCCCAGAAGAAGCCCTTACCAGCACTCACTCCAAGGAAAAAAGGAAAAAGGGTGGATACTCTGAACTGCTATTTGGTCTATAAGCACAAACAACGAGGGCAATAATTAGATTAGCCCACGCCTTCTCAAGTTCTTTCACCATAGGCAACTCCAGAGTAGAAAAGTGTGTCCAACCCTTTTCCAGAGGAGTGGTAGCAGAGTCCAGGCTGTGTGTGGAGGTGAGTCAAAACAAATTTAGGATATTTTTCTTGGTTCAATTTTTTGTTTTTCTAACTTTAAAAATAACATTTGATTTGAACAGCTAAAATGGTGGATTCTTTTTTAATGGTTTATTTTTGTCCTATTTTTATGTCATAAAACCAATGCCTTTTAAATTGAGGTGGTATTCCTATATCCATTCAAATGTTACTTGTATGTTGAACTTCAAACACAAGAGCATATTACAAAAGCCTGCTTTCACAATGGCAATAATGCACATTATTGACTGAAGACTCTTGTGCTGGAATAATTGTAATTGACCCTGGTGAGCTATTAGCACAAAGTGGACAGGTAGTTGCATAATAAGGTGCAGTGTGATGTCACACCATCACCGATTTGAAATCTGTTCATTACACAGTGATTTGACTTACAAAACCTATTGCAATAAAATCGCATACCACATTGATGCCAAACTGAAATGAGATCACAAACTCATTTTGACCTATCTTATGCATGAAATAGTGGGGTATTTTTTTATACCCGTATTGGCCTGAATATATGACGGTGTTTTTTGCATTGAAATAAGACTGAAAAAGAGGGAGTCGTCTTATATTCGCGGTCTAGACATTACACCCATTCACGACGCTAGATGGCGCCAGATATTATTGAAGCGATGTTCTGTCATAACAGATCTCGGCTACTCTCCCCATTCATGATGCTAGATGGCGCCAGATGTCATTGAAGCGATATTCTGTCATGATAGATCTCAGCTACTCTCAAGTTTGACCAGTTTGCATTATTTTATTGCAATGTTTTTCCTTATTCAGATTTGTTTCAAGATTACAGTTACAGTTAGACTTCACTTTGATGGTGAATGCATTTGTTGCAATTTTGTGGTTTTATCACAATAGATTGGTTTATTTACATTTAAAAAACCAGAAGCCATTCATTTACGAATGTGATTGCACTTTAGTTTACATATTCAAATGATCAGATATTAAGATTTGAATGAAACAAAATAACATGCTTTTTCTCTCAAATATATTGTTATAATCATTTGTTTCGGATGTACCGTAATTATTTTCTGTATAAACATGAATTTGATGTTCAAAGTCTTTTTTCAAACTTGAGTCTTGAAAAAGAGGCGGTTGTCTTATAATCAGGGCCGTCTTATATTCGGGCTAAAACTTATAATGTGTACTCAAGTTTTTCCCTATTTCACACATGTGCTATTCCAACAATGATGTTGAGCTTGGTTGAGTGTCAGGAAAGGCAAATTCACATTAAAGCATCTGAATGTTTTTTTTTTTCTCCACATTTTCCCAGAATAATTCATATTCAATATTCTGAGATAACCCCAGGTTGTAATAATAATATTGTACTCTGTTGTGTTTATGGGAAAGCAAATTTACATCCAAACAAAATTTACATCAACACACGAGTCTCTTGTTCTATATGGGTAATTATTTTTAGCCCAGAGTAATTTACATACTGTATAATTTTATGAGATAAATTTGAGTTGTAACAATCTGAAAAAAAATATAAAATCTATAAATCTACCCACATTCAGTGGAAAGTGTTAACAATTCCAACAGGGTATCGGGTTCAAGCCTTCTGCCCTCTGTACCTATTTCTATATATTCCTCAACATGCTTTAGATTGTCCTATACAGTCCAAAAACATGCTGGTCAGACCGGGTCAAGGATTACAGGAGTGTCCACTTCATGTTCGCTTGCTATTAATCCTCTCATTAACTGCAACTCGGTAGATAGCAGTGCTTTCTTTTTTAAATTATTTTGTCGGAGCAGAGCATATATTTCATGTTAGAACAATCTCATGATCTCATGAAACACAAGCCACCACCAAGCGAGCATATTAAAAGTAGAAGTTATAAGTCAGAATTTTAATTATTTGGTTATGTGACAAGCAGGAGGTAAGATACAAAGGTCAATCGCACCTTTCGGCCAATTTGTGAAAAGTCATTTATTTTGAACCAATTAAGTTAAATTGGGTAATTTGGGAGAGAGCTAAGAAATCCCAGTACAGAACTTCTAAAAATTTTCTATATGCTTGCTATCATTCGATTCCCACTTAAAGGGGGTATGTCGCTTTTTTTTCAAGGCATATGATATAATTTGAAAGCACATTCAAGTAGCAATTTTACCTTTGAAATTTTGTAAAAGCTATACAGGTAGTCCCTGGGTCATGAGCATTTCGACTTTACGACGCAGGACTCTCGTCGGCCATTTTCTTTTTTTTAGTCGCGCAAACAGTACCTTATTGTACCTCACAGTATCTTATTTTTTACTTCATTTTTATTAATATGAATGTTCTGCCCTTTGGTGAAATGTGTATTTGATAATTATGTTGCCTTTTGTTTTGTGATGCATGCAGTATTTTGGTGCAGGAAGCATAGAACAGGTAGTACTTCCGCACGCAACTAAGAGCGCATGTACACACGGAGAAGAATGTATTTGTGCACACAAAGAAGAATGGACGAGGAATATCACATTTGCTCCCACAAACAAGTGAAGCACCCGAGTGAGAGATTGAGGCGAAGTATTACAGCTTAGCTCGCTCTCTATCAAGAACTTCGCTCCAACGTCTTGGTGAGGACAGTACAATCACGTATACAGTAATCCCTCGCTACTTCGCGCTGCAAACTTCGTGCCCTCAGTCCATTGCGGATTTTTAATTTTTACAGTTAAAAACATATATATATATATATATGTATATAAAGATGAGCTGTCCCGAGCCGATCATGTAGTCTCACTGTCCCTTCCTCCCTCCCTGCTCTTTGTTGGTCAGGCAGTGAGTGCACTGGAGTTGCTTATTAATGTAAACGAGGATTGATAGACGTTTAATGTTTGAAGTTTGATTCTCTGGCAAGATCAAAGCGCCACATGTGTCAATCATCGTTTAACATGTTAAACAGTTGCTGTGGCAACTCATTGTGTGTAAATGAGCTGCTTGGATTTGAGTGGACTCACTGAATGAAGCATTTAATGAAGCCAAGCAGTTTTCTACTGTATTCTTGTTTTGAAAAAAAAACTTGGTGGGACAGTAACATATTTAAAACTTTAAACTTTTAAATTATACTTTAGGGAAAAAAATCAAAAACACATCTGATATATATCTCCAATGCTAAAACTGAATAAATACGTTTAACACACACACCCATATACACATAATATATATATATATATATATATATATATATATATATAGCGACTTCTGTTCCGCATTAACCGCGAAATGAGGGATCACTGTAATACATTGTTTTGGGTAGTTATTCTGAGATTTAGAGGGCATTTAACCCTTTAACACCGAACGTGTCGGCGTCGACGTGTTTACGTATATCATCTTTGAAGCCTCATCACGCTGTAATTACGTCACCCATGTGCTGCTGGTTGCTCTCATTTAAAAGTGCGGAGGTTGAGGTCCACACTAGTTTTTATTTGAAGTCAATCGACCAAGTAAAACGGGAGATAATGTCATTTGAGTTTTATAGTTTTGTTGCACTCATAGATAAGCATTAAAACGCTGCATGGACCATGTGTTTATCTCCATATTTCCATCATTTCTTGTCCTTTTTTTAAAACCGAAAGCAGCACGAAAGACTGCATATCCCAAGAGCCGTTGTGAGGTCAAGAAGGACGAACCTAATGTGAACATTTTTAATAAATTGCGGAGCGAGTCGCCACCTAAGGAAAGGGAGACATGCGAAGCGAACACCGGCCGTTGGATTGAGCGAGCGACTTTGAAACGTGCGGAATGTATTGAAAACTAAATTTAATGCAAGCTAATGCATTATTTCATTAACTCAAGGAAGAGGATGAGACGTTTTTGTTGTTGTTTTCCTCGGATCAGTCGGCGTCTCGGCGAGTAGAAGTAACAGCGCGCAAACGGCGGAAGGGTGGGCTGTGCGACATGTGTGATGTAGCTTTATTGAGTCGCAAAAAATAAAAAACTTTATTGAGTCGCTTGCGTGAAAAAATTGAACTAAAATACTTGTCATTATTTTTTAAAATACTTTTTTTCAAGGTTATATTTGATTTTTTTTTTTTTTCATTATCAATCTTTTAAATTTGTATATAGATGTGTGTGTTCGAGAAGCTTGATTGCATGTATATACTTTTGATAAGGTGATGAGTACATGACCTAACCTCACAAAGAAATATCCTCTAAACCCTTTTTGTGTTAGATGATGTACATATATATATATATATATATATATATATATATATATATATATATATTAAATCTCACTATTTTGCACTGTGTATAACCTGTTTTGACCATAGTATGTGCAAAGGTCAAAAACGCCTATGACCACACCTGCTGTTTGTGTTGAATTGTCAAACATAAAACTATTCAGTCTTATATTTTTCTATTAAATGCTTATGCTAACAAGTTCAATAAATATCATCTAGTTTCAAATTGGTTGGTCGAGCATGTTTGGTTGTCAATGGGACATCCATCAACATGACAAATTGTGAAAAAAGATTTTGGGATTTTTTTTGTCTTTTTGGGTCCAAAATGTTGATTATAATTGGTCAGTGAAGAGAAAAAAACAGATTGGACATGGAGGTTATGGTGTCCTGAAAATAGGGACCCAACCTGGCTATTGTGAACATTTTTTTCTTTGAAGTACAAAGGCAACATCAAAGGCATGCAAATTCAGCCAAAATAAGCTTAGGTGTTAAAGGGTTTAGGGTACTTAAAGGGTTTAATTCCAATTTATGCAGAAATTCGGGCTACGATGCCAGCGTAGGACCGGAATTCATTCGTAACCTGTGGACCACCTTTAAATTGTTTTTGCTTCATGACTGTCCCAAACAGCTCGAAATGGGACTCTGTCCCTTTAGGAACCAAATTCCAGGTTGCTCTCTTCACCATTCTTCACCACCCTGAATCACCACCATGTTCAGCCATTTCTGACGAAGCGCAACGTCCTGTGGAAGTGTGAAAAGAGGAAACTACTTTGCATTAAAAAAAAAAACATTTCCTCTTTGACATTTTGGAAACTTAAAGGTACCACCGAGCATTTCAGTAGCCCCCAACAGCAGCTAGGAGAGATTTTACGATTTCCCAAACAGGTGAATAATTCAGAAAACCATTTGAACTGTTAAAAGACCATATTACATGGTTAAAAGGTAAAGAGGTGAAATTTTCATGCAACCCCTCTTTAAGATAGAGCCTATCCTAGATTACTTTGGCCAAGAATAATACATTGCTTGGTCCTTATAGTCCCCCTCACATTTCATCTTATGGAAATTTAACTGAGTTAATGTGTTTTCCAAATAAGAGAGGAATCAAAAATATTTGGAGAAAACATTCCTAAGGGCTAAGCCGTATTCAGGCAGAAAGGTTCAGAACAACGAGCAGGTAATCAAATCAGTCATCCACCTTTTGTAGGCTCTTTTTGATGAACCCTTTGCGTTTACATTTGTGAGGATATGATCATATTGGGTAATGTTTGAACAAAGAATGATACAATGATAATTTACTTACCTATTGATTTGGTTAATTTCTGCTATCATAATTGTTGGGCATATGGGTAGTTCCACAAATATATTCAGTTCTTGAAAATAAAGTAGTAAATATTGGCCAAATGGTGTTTGTCTATATATGTACTTGTATGTAATTGTGTCGGGATGGTGTACAATAAAGTATAAAGCAGCCAAATGAGACTAAATTTAGCAGATGACATTCATTTCCAAACCATCATCATTGCCTCTCAATGACATACAGTAAATAAATAGCCTTGACATTTTACAGTGGAATACGTCCTTTTATTTATTGCAACTGCTCTGCGGTCATTGCCTTGTCAAGCATTCCATTGCCCTCTTTCCTCTTTCTTGTCCATTACTTTTTTGCTTGCCTTTATGTCCATTACGGCCCCTTTTGTCTACCACATGTCCTTCATTTCAGTACAGCCCTTTCACGTCTTTCCCTCGGACTCCACTCGCCACCTACTCATCTTGTTGCCTTGTAACCTTTGCAGGCTTTTGTGAGAGTGAGAGAGCAAAAATGAGCGCTGGAGAGTCACTGCTTAGCAAGTGAAACAGAATCTAACCGAGAGGTCACAAATTTAAGTGACCTTCCAGCAACAGCTACGCTCAAAAGTCGCACATGCACACTTCCTTATTGTCAAATGCAAGAGTCCTTATTCACACGTCGAGTCAATTAAAGTAGAAACAAAGCATGATTTGGCTTTGAAGTGGAAGTACGGTCATTTTTCTCAGTGTTGTTCCATGAAAAGATATACTTAAAATATACTTAATATCTGCAGAAATGCAAGGGTGTACTCACTTTTGTGATACACTGTACTTGTAGATGACATAATGCCCAACAAGACCAAAATGCAACATTACTTTTGTCGTGATTTGGTAGATTTTTCTTGATTTAATTAAAAGGGCAGACAACACCTGTATCACGTGGGAAGGCTTGGGGAAAAAAAAAAAATTGTGTGATAGTTCACGCTAAAAAATGATTTGTGAGGTTTCTTAGCATGAATTGAAAAACATGAGCTTCTTCAGCTTAAAAAAATACTTATTGTTACTATTCATTGTTTTATTCAGTTGATAATTTATTTCAATGGAGTTCATCGAAATTAAATATAAAGAAAGTCGTATTAACGCAAATTTACATTGATTTTGAATAAGCATTTCTGCCTTCAAATAACAAGGAACAATTTAGTAGAACCTCATTTCTATTATTAAGTTGTTAAGAAAATTGTAAGGTATTGGACTATCTCAGAATTCTTCACTGTAATTTCACTCACACAATACGTAGGTCTATAAGCCATGCCAAAGTATGAAGTACGGAACAAACTAGGTTGGAAAAATACATGGTTCACGACACACACCCTTTTCTGAACTGAACTACCACTCTGTGATCAAGAAGGATGCTGATCAGAAGAACCTTCTCCCCTCCACAGATTGTTACAACAAGAAAGGTACAAAGTCGCACTGGTCAAAAAAACATTTTTTTCCATCTGCTGTAAACACTGCACTTTTCCTTTTAAACATTGCACTTTTCCCCTCCCTTTGTAATTTTTTCCTTGTGTAAAATGTGTTTTTCTAAAATGTGAATTTGTCAATGAACACTGAAGTAAACGATAGCATTTTAACCCTGATTTAAAGTAGCTGTCTGCTTGAGCACACCTCAGATTTTCAGGAAATTTGTTCCAGCAGTGAGGAGCATAATAACTGATTGCCACCTCACTCTGCTTGGTTCTTGTTCTTTGAACACACAACAAACCAGTGCCAGGAGACCGAAGTGGTCTAGATGCTTCGTAGGGTTCAAGAAAATGAAGCATGTATTTTGGTCCAAGGCAGTAAGATTAAGGAGTAAGGAAGCAATTGATTTGTATGATCATACTGTCTAGTTTCCTTGTATTATTGATATATTTTAATAATTATACATTATCGTCTCATGTGCCTTTTAAATTTCAATTTTACAGTTTTTTTTCCCACCAGCAATTATTTTTTAAATTTAACATTCATAAAAAAACCTGCACTACTGGGAAACATTTAATTTAATTGTAGCAAATTGACCAATTTAGCTGCCAAAGCAAGAATATACTCTGTATGACTGCAACCCAACCCAGATAAACCATAGTTGACCAATATCAAATCATATATGCCTAGTGCTCAATTGGATGGAAATGAATTCATCTTTGACGCCCCTTTTATTCATTTATCTATCAAATAATGTAATCAAAAATTGCACTAGCCTAACTGTTGTAGAGCCACGCTCATTCTTTTTACATTGTAAAATGACAAAAACATTTTTGCCCATTGCTTCATTGTAGTATTAATACGTTAGCATTTTCCATTGCAAATCGAAAATATCAAAATAATAATTCAGAACGTGTTTCAGTCTCATATAAAGGCTTCGAGTAATCCTTATTTTGAAAGAGACTATAACCGCAATTTTTTAAAAATTAATATTTTCCTTAAATGTCCTGTGCTCTCGTCACTTGCGCAGTTACATATCGCGAGAAGGACAGCTGGGATTGAGTGCCTTGGTTGTCGTGGAAACCAAAACCGTATGATTGTGCTACCGCTGCATGCTTCCGGGAAAGCGATTTGCCACAACAAACGCTTAATGACAATTTAAAAAGAGAGATTTAATACGTGACCTGCAAGTCCGACATTATTCTAAAAGCTGCTGGGTAAAAGACACATAAGGTAAAAAAAAAAATCTGCAATGTTGCCTGTTGTTGTTGTTGTTTTTTTAAAGTCGTCACGACCACGAATTGAATTTACGTTTGACATTATGTTACATCGTAGTATTATTGATACCGTGACTCATTCATTAATACGTTTGACAATGATGTAATCTATTGTCTTTGGTGAATTGACAGTTTTCGTAATGTGCCCGTTTGGGGTAAAATACTAGTTTCAAGCTTGTTCATGTTTAAGGTACGTGTTGTAGTTTATTACACTGTTTTCGTTTTTCATTCGAAAGAAACATTTATTTTATTTTATTTTATTTTATTTTATTGGGCTATTTTCACATTACGTTTTGTCTAAGCCTACGAGTGGACTATGACTAATGTAAATATACCAACAAACAACAAGATGACTGTTTTCAAGTGACAGATACTCAGGTATTATTTGAGCTGAGTTTTTCCCTACAAATTAGTATATATATATATGTATATATATATATATATATATATATATATATATATATATATATATATATATATATATATATATATATATATATATATATATATATATAATATTATAAGAATAACGCTTTAAAATTTCTAATTCATTCCATTTTAACCCCCCAAAGAAAAGTAGGCCTACTAAACTAAAATAAACAGTGCCAATATAAAAGAAGTAAAAAAATGAATAAATAAAAGATGCAAATGGAGCAACCAGTTGGGTTACCATAATTTTCGGACTATAAGCCGCTTCTCTTTTCCTTCATTTTGAATCCTGCGGCTTTTAGTCCAGTGCGTCTCATCTGTTGATTTATTTTGGTTAGTAGGCAACACTTTATTTGACGGTGGTGTCAAAAGACTGCCATAAGACCGTCATAATTATGACATGACACTATCATGGGCATCAACAAATGCTTATGACAGATGTTATTTAACCCCCCAAAGAAAAGTAGGCCTACTAAACTAAAATAAACAGTGCCAATATAAAAGAAGTAAAAAAACGAATAAATAAAAGATGCAAATGGAGCAACCAGTTGGGTTACCATAATTTTCGGACTGTAAGCCGCTTCTCTTTTCCTTCATTTTGAATCCTGCGGCTTTTAGTCCAGTGCGTCTCATCTGTTGATTTATTTTGGTTAATAGGCAACACTTTATTAGACGGTGGTGTCAAAAGACTGCCATAAGACCGTCATAATTATGACATGACACTATCATGGGCATCACCGAATGCTTATGACAGATGTTATTAAGTATCATCCGACAAAGTATGCCACTAACTCCATTTATGTCCAGCTTGGATCTTTTACATCCATTTAAAAGTGAGATAATTTGCTGGATGACACAAAATAACATTTGGCATAAGCATTCATTAATGCTCATGACAGTGTCATGCCATAATTATGATGGTCTAATGACAGTTTTATGGCGCCACTGTCAAATAAAGTTTTACCAAATACCATAACTAGAAATTAATGAAACAAGTGGAACAGTAACTGAAGAGATAATTAGCACAGAAGATGAATTATGATTGTTATATACATCAGTAGTGCTGTAATGCATGCTAGGAGGCATGTTGGATTACAACAGTGTTGACAGCAGGTGGCAGCAGAGGTTGATTGTCCCCTCCTAGGAAGCATTGATGGCCAAAAGAAGCTTCTTGAAGTAATGAAGCTTTGCAGCCAATTGGTTCAAAGCTTTATGGTGTTACATTTGGTCTTAGACAGTCTAATGATGCCACTGTCAAATAAACATTTATCGGTTAATATCTTTTGGTGTAAATATCCCATAAACAATGAGGACAGCTGCGGCTGTTAGTCAGCTGCGGCTTATCTATGAACAAATGCCATTTTCGTGTCATATTTGGTAGTTGGCTGCTTATAGTCAGATGTGCCATATAGTCCAAAAATTACAGTACATAATTTGTGTAAGCATACATCAATATTTATATTACACCATGATATTGCACATATGAATAAGAGAAGTGTCAGAAGATCAGGTGAGAATAGGACGATGTACATGTGGGTTTACATACGTGTGATTGTGTGTGTATGAGTGTTTGTTCCTAAGTCTGGCTTTTCTACAGCAGATGCTGTGAAACCTTTTGCCAGACGGCAGGAGGGAGAACCGTCCATTTCTGGGGGCGGGAGGAGTCTGATACATGTTACCTTTATTGACGACTTTAAATTATCCATGTGTGAATGTAAATGAATAATTGATGAATGAGGACATGGATATAGAAATCAGATCATCGGAGTCAGTTGATTTTAATATTATTGTAAAATGCTTTGGTCTTTTCTTTGAGAGTCGCTCCTTAAGTGAAACTTAACAACCCTCATTCCAAAGCCATTATGTTATCAGCTATGTTGCTGGCAGTTTATCTGCTCTCGCCATAACAACATACCTAATATGCCTCACTTAACTAATTTCTCACGAGCCCTATAAACAGTTACTGCCAGTTGTTTTAACTACCCTGCATTGCTTTTGGCAAATCTGTCTACTCTGGTCATTGTTTCTCACTGGCATCCCTTTAGAAGGCAATGACAGTGGCATTGTGCTGTGTGTGATTATATACATTATATGTATCAAAGTGAGTGTTTTGTGTACTCAATTGCATTATTGCTCAATTTTCTTGCAGAATAATTTTCTTTCTAAAGCCACCAAAGTGAAGCACACATCCAGGCCAAGAGGAGTTATGAATTTAAATGATTTTGTAATGCTTCCCAAAACAAAATCTTCACTTTTTAGTTCCAGGTAAGTTGAGATGACATCAATGATCTGACCTTTAAATTTGCTACAACTTCATCTTGGTCATTTGTCTTTCAATCTTGTATGCACACTCGCTCAGTTGTTAATCTTGTTGCCAATATTACAAGTGTTTGCAGTTCAGCATTTTTGGTCGCTGTATAGCACTTACTCGGAAATGTAGTCCAACATCTATGTGTAGTTTTTCACTTGCCAACAGCAAATTGACTGAATTGATGCTTGAGCTTGGTGTTACACGCACCTTGTGACTAATTGATGAAAATATTGATCAGTCATGGCAAAAGGGATTGGTGCAGTTGATGAATCGAACATATTGATGAGCGCCTTTCCTACTAATCTGATGGAGTGGTTCATTTACATGATTTACTGTCATTGATTTGCTTCATAAATGCTTCATAAAATGTGTGTGTGCACGTGTCCGTACAGGAACACCCAAAGCTTACATTTGGAGACAGCATCTCTGACACAGCAGAGCAACGAGCTGGAAGAGAAACTACGAAAGCTGAAAGAGAGTATGAGGAAAGAGAAAGGCGAGAGGGGGTGAGTATCAATGGGTCAGCTCATAGGGTGTATAGAGATTTTGTCTAAGTCAGGAGTTGTTGAAAGGGGCAAATTTAAGTTAGCAGGAGACAGGACAGGAAAACATCAGTATAAGGAATTAATTCCCTTTAAAGTATTACAGATGCCTGCATTTCCTGAGATTTTGCAGCAATAGGAAAATAATTCAACACTGAATCCATAGTGGGCTGTAATTAGAGGGGCTAAAGAGAGGGATCAAGGACTTAAGAGGCTTATCAAACAGTGAAGAAAAAGTACATTTTAATTATTGAAACACACATACTTAAAACAATGACTGACAGTTACAGAAATTGGAAGGGACACTGTGGATACAGAGCAACCAAACAATTTAAAACACTAAGATATATTCTGTTGAGACTGGCTGTGTCTTCTATTTGAAGGGAGTTACGTCACAGCATCATGCAGAGTGCTGTCCTAATCATTAAAACTGGGAGGACACGTCACTCACGCACTCCTTTCTTGTCAGTCATTTTGCACTGATTTGGCATTGTATTCCCGACGACACTTGCCTCACTTCGACTCGCTATTACCCAGATTGCTTTGCGTGCTGATGCAGCTGAAAGTATACATTAAAGTATACAATTTCACAAAGCAGCATCTACTGGCGACATGACTTCTAAATGAAAACTTTTCAAATTTCTGAAGTTTTAACTGTAGGATTTTGACTTATTTGAACATCCATGCCAAATTAAACCAAAACCTCAATATTCAATTAAAATCTCTGACTGTTAATGCTGAGTAATGTGTTTGCTTGAAGCAACGAAAACATTACTTTAAAATTTGAGATTTAAATTTTATTTCATGACTACCTGAGTATCGTCCTTGGGCTCTGGCGCAAGTCGCCGGGGTGTTGTCCCCTCGTGGTTGGAATCAGAGGTGGGTAGAGTAGCCAAAAATTTTACTCAAGTCGGAGTAGCGTTACTTCAAAATAATATTACTCAAGTAAAAGTAAAAGTAAACATCCAAAAATGTACTCAAGTACAAGTAAAAAAGTATTTGGTAAAAAGCATACTCAGGTAATGAGTAACATTGTGAGTAGCTGTTCACATTTTTGTTTATTTTTTTTAAAACAATGGTATTTTTTTTCAGATCACAAAATTATCTCTATGAATTGTCGTTATTATGATACTGTACAATAGTCCATTACATAACCACATTAAGCCAAAGAAATACAACACCAAAAAAAAATAATTTCGACGAGAGAAAAAAAATACATAAATGAAGCATTATTCCTCCAAAGAGCATGAATGCCTTCTGGTAGACAAAATATTTCCTAGTTTCAATAGTGAATAGTTCCTTCATAATTTATACTATGAAATTAAAAGGATCAAAATTCCGGTTTTCCATGGTCAGTCGGTGCCAAATGTGAGTGGGGGACAGTGGCATGTTCCCATATCCCTTCCCTGAAGGCCGGTTAATGGGGGGCGCGGATGGTTCAGGGGACCACTTGCTCTGGGGTCTTGGGGGTGGCATTGGTCCCTTTGCCAGAGCTGCAGGAAGAGGGATGGGCTGCGCTGGCTCCCTCCAGATTTTGCTGGGGTGGTGCCGTGTCCGTGGGGCGGCCCCCAAGCAGCGTATCCACTTGTCTGCAGGACTATCACATGTCTGATGGGATTCATGCTTGACTGGGTGCAATTAGACAAAGTCAAGTAGAAAGATTGTTGGTGCCAGGATTACCGATTAGGCAGCATAGAATGGGATGTCAACATATCCACACTTACAGTATATGTGATACTGGGTTTTTCACCCCACATTGCTGATTTGTGTATGCTCCACCCTGCCTAATCAGATCTTTTTTTGACGCCCCCCCCT
Source organism: Corythoichthys intestinalis (assembly GCF_030265065.1). Taxonomy (NCBI): domain Eukaryota; kingdom Metazoa; phylum Chordata; class Actinopteri; order Syngnathiformes; family Syngnathidae; genus Corythoichthys; species Corythoichthys intestinalis. The sequence continues at coordinate 37,367,018 of NC_080400.1, forward strand.
TTTCTCCTCAGTTATCAGGCCCCCCACACGTTGTCCACGGGAAATACAATTAGCTAACGATGTGATCACTATATTAATAGGTAGTGTAGTCGTTTAATGTATTTCTTGTTGTTGTTTGCTCTTCTCCTCTTTCTCTCCTCTTCTATTTTCCTTTCTGTCCCCCAATAACCCCTTCCTGCTCGCTGCTTTCTCCTCGTAAATGAAATACAATGAATAATCACAAGGGGAGTTGACACCATAACAACGCACAGATTCCTATTCTCTGTGTCAAAGCAGCTGAACCGGACAGGTAAAAAAAAAAAATCAATTCTTAGAGGTTATAAATTTTAAAAGTAGTACAGTAAAATAACGTTACAATCACTCGAATGGATCAATCATCAATTAGATACATTTTCATTTTTCATCAATTAGATACATTTTCAACCATTTTTCAAATAACTTGATTTATCATAATAGACAGAGATGCAGTTATTTTATTGCGAATTTAAGAATACAATGTTTTCTGAAAATCAAGCTAGAATCATAACCACGTTAATATGGTACTGTATGTCATGCCTTATGTCCGCTACGAGCCTGCCAGAGAAGTAACCACATCACAAGGTGACCACCACTTATTACGCTGCCAACTTTGCCTTTGAACATCTAGCCTTATATTGTAGTGGGGCAAATAAGTATTTAGTCAACCACTAATTGTGCAAGTTCTCCCACTTGAAAATATTAGAGAGGCCTGTAATTGTCAACACGGGTAAACCTCAACCATGAGAGACAGAATGTGGAAAAAATCAGAAAATCACATTGTTTGTTTTTAAAGAACTTATTTGCAAATCATGGTGGAAAATAAGTATTTGGTCAATACCAAAAGTTCATCTCAGTACTTTGTTATGTGTTAGGTTTTGTTAGTTTTCTCCTTGTGTGACTTGTCTCTGTGATTGCCCATTGATTTCACCTGTTGTGCCTTCTAGTGTCCTGCAATCTGCATCCTGTGTTACCCAGCTGTTCCTCGTCTCGTTACCCCTTGTCTGCGTGTGTATATAATGACCCAGTTTCTTGTCACCCCTTGTTGCGTCATTGTCAATGTCAGCGTCTACGCCTGTGTCAAAGCCAAGATCTTCCAAGCCCTCGTGTTCCGTGTAAGTTTTTGAAAAGCAGTCTTTTGTTAGTGATACTTTTGTTTGCCTCAGTGTTAAGACTTTTTTGATTCCCCGGTCGTTTTGTTGATACTTTGTTGTTTGTTGGCATTGATTAAAACGTTTTTGCACCATCTACCTGCCTCGCCTCACTTTCCCTGCATTTGGGTCCACACACCCCCTGCCTGCCCACGCACCTCGTGACAGTTATGTACCCTTTGTTGGCAATAACAGAGGCCGTACGTTTTCTGTAACTTCACAAGCTTTTCACACACTATTGCTGGTATTTTGGCCCATTCCTCCATGCAGATCTCCTCTAGAGCAGTGATGTTTTGGGGCTATCGTTGGGCAACACGGACTTTCAACTCCCTCCACAGGTTTTCTATGGGGTTGAGATCTGGAGACTGGCTAGGCCACTCCAGGACCTTGAAATGCTTCTTACGAAGCCACTCCTTTGTTGCCCTGGCTGTGTGTTTGGGATCATTGTCATGCTGAAAGACCCAGCCACGTCTCATCTTCAATGCCCTTGCTGATGGAAGGAGATTTTCACTCAAAATCTCTCGATACATGGCACCATTCATTCTTTCCTTTACGCAGATCAGTCGTCCTGGTCCCTTTGCAGAAAAACAGCCCCAAAGCATGTTTCCACCCCCATGCTTCACAGTGGGTATGGTGTTCTTTGGATGCAATTCAGAATTCTTTCTCCTCCAAACACGAGAACCTGTGTTTCTACCAAAATATTCTATTGTGGTTTCATCTGACCATCACACATTCTCCCAGTCCTCTTCTGGATCATCCAAATGCTCTCTCGCGAACTGCAGACGGGCCTGGACGTGTACTTTCTTCAGCAGGGGGACACGTCTGGCAGTGCAGGATTTGAGTCCCTGGTGGCGCATTGTGTTACTGATAGTAGCCTTTGTTACTGTAGTCTTAGCTGTCTGTAGGTCATTCACTAGGTCCCCCCATGTGGTTCTGGGATTTTTGGTCGTCCTTGTTACTATTTTGATGCCACGGGGTGAGATCTTATGTGGAGCCCCAGATCGAGGGAGATTAGCAGTGGTCTTGTACGTATGTCTTCCATTTTCTAATAATTGCTCCCACAGTTGATTTCTTTACACCAAGCGTTTTACCTATTGCAGATACAGTCTTCCCAGCCTGGTGCAGGTCTACAATTTTGTCTCTGGTGTCCTTCGACAGCTCTTTGGTCTTGGCCATAGTGGAGTTTGGAGTGTGACTGACTGAAGTTGTGGACAGGTGTCTTTTATATCGATAATGAGTTAAAACAGGTGCCATTAATACAGGTAACGAGTGGAGCCTCGTTAGACCTCGTTAGAAGAAGTTAGACCTCTTTGACAGCCAGAAATCTTGCTTGTTTGTAGGTGACCAAATAGTTATTTTCCACTGTAATTTGGAAATAAATTCTTTAAAAATCAAACAATGTGATTTTCTGTTTTTTTCCACATTCTGTCTCTCATGGTTGAGGTTTACCCATGTTGACAATTACAGGCCTCTCTCATCTTTTTAAGTAGGAGAACTTGCACAATTGGTGGTTGACTAAATACATATTTGCCCCACTGTATATGTGTTATTTATGAGATGGCCCACATTGTACTAACTGCACAGTGTGATGGTTGTGCAGCGGAGAGCATAAGAATGGCATGAAATGGGTGAGAAACACGCTCAAAGCGTTACAGTTAAGAACCCTGTGATGTGATCACGTCCGACACAAGTTTTTTTTTTTCCTTTGAAAACTGCGTTGTCATTGACTGACCAATCTCTTTTTCTTTAAAACTTAAGTCAGCCGTAATAGTTGCATACCAGTTGAGGGCCAACATCCCTTATTAATAAATTAGCTATAAATCAACATGGGTAGAGAGAGCTGTTGTTGCAGCTACACAGACGATAAGCACATGGACACAGTGGTTCCTGTTATTTTGAAATACTTCAACATTAACAGCTTCACTTGCCTACATGATGCATTATGTGGGTACAGCTGCCTGTGTGATTTTGATAAAGAACCACATAAATAACAATCTTATATTTTGTCTTGTCTCATGCCTATGTTTATGCTAACCAGTGGAAATGCAACACCACCCTATACTTGGAGTGCTACTATCGTTGTGATTATGATATTTATACTGTGAACTATGAAAACTGACTTTTTTTTTTTTTTAAAACTCAAGAGCCTAAATCTCCTGAAATGAGATTATATTAGTATAGCAGGGGTTGGGAACATATCTGGCTCTCTTGATGAGCGCATCTGGCTCACTGCTGACTCCGACTGCAATCGCCATTTTAAGTGTGGAACCGACTGGCTGGCCTGATATGAACGAGCTGTGATGAGCTGCTCATTTATTGATGCATTGATCTTAAGCACTACTAACATACCTCACAATAATATGCTTCAATTCGGCACCCATCGGTTGTCCGCCCATTGTGGACTGTATGCAGATGGGCGTTAGAGTTGGCGACAGCTTGAGCCTGCGCTCAGCCAGCGGCAGGGCTGGCCCCTCCCAACTCAGTGCCGAGTAAATTGGTGCAGGGAAAATAACACCACGAAAATGAACTGAAACCATGAAAATGAACTGTACCCAACTCACAGGGAATATACAGGATTAGTTTTTGTCTCCTCAGGCATGACTTCTCCGGCTGTCAAATGAGTGCCACTTATATGCATACACTAGGGTCATTCAATAAAAATGGTGTATTTTTTGGTAAAAGGACCAATCTCCAAGCACTGTCGCACACTTTTCCCAGCTGTGCACAAGCTTCCGCATTCCCTTAGCATAAAAATCTTTGGACTGATGTCTCAGCATGTCGCTCTCAACACTTTTGCCATTTTTTTCAGAGATTTTGTCGACTGAAACCTATGGCACCATACACAGTTGACATTCTCCATTAATTTAAACTGTTTGTCACCTTTCAGCAACCAAAAACTTGATAACTGACAGCTGTTCAATCCTGGAGCATGCTTCTTGGTCGGCCATCCTTGTTAATTGCCAAAACTCATTTTTTTCAACTGCAAAAGAAATTAAATCCATGTAAAAAAAAAAAAAAACAGGAAAAAAAAGTAAGCTTCCACCTATATTAGAAGTCCTCACACTGAAAAATTCACCTTTACGAAAGCCCAAAAGTGATCAAATTTAAACCCTTGATGCCTATTGGTGCAGAATAGCCACATTACATATCAAAGGAGCCTTATAATTCTTGTTTGTTTATTTATTTTTTCTATAAATGCTTGTTGTTGCTATTTTGCATCGTTTTTTGTTTTTTACAGTCATCCCCTCATTTTTCACCAGATCCCGCCGCGATAAGTGAAAAATCACGAAGTAGCTTGATGTGTTTTTGGTCATTTAAAACAATTTACCGCGGACTGGAACATATTCTTGGCTCTCCCGTTCGCCATCAGTGTTGTTGTGGAGATGACTTCCGACGCACAAGAGTGATGTTGCTCGTTAAGAACACGTCACGCAAATAAACGAAGCTGACTGCACGGATGATTTTCGTTCAGGCTCGAGAGGCCTGTGTTTGAAAAATACAGGGAGAACAGTCTGGCCGTGCCAGGCAAAGTATTTGCACCGCTTGTGATTTTGCGACTTCACTCACTTAGAAAATAGGTAGAAGTCTGAAATTTTAATCATAGTCTAAAATTTTAGTCATAGATGCATTTCCAATCATTGACATATAATCTGAAAAAAAATCCAGAAACCACATTGTATGATTTTTTTTAAAGATAATTTATTTGGAATTTACTGGGGTTTATAAGTATTTGGGAAAATCAGTGCTAATATTTAGTGCAGAAGCCTTTGTTTGCAATTACAGAGGTCAGATGCTTTCTGTAGTGCTTCACTAGGTTTTCACTTATGGAAACAGGGATTCTGGCCCATTCCTCCACCCAAATCTTCTTTAGATCTGTCAGGTTTCGGGGCTGTCGTTGGGAAACACCAAGTTTCAGCTCCATCCGAAGATTTTCCATTGAATTGAGCCTCGAAACTGGCTATCCACTTCAGAACCTTGATATGCTTTTTATGCAGCCACTCCTTGGTCAGCTTGGCTGTGTGTTTTGGATCATTGTCATGTTGGAAGATCCAGCGACGACTCATCTTTAAGTCTCTGACTGAGAAAGGGAGGTTTGTTGCTCAAAATCTGATGATACATTTCACTATTCGTCCTCTGCTTTATACAGTACAGTCGTCATGTCCCGTTTGCCAAAAAGCAGCCCCAAAGCATGAGGTTTCCACCCCCATACTTCACAGTGGGGATGGTGTTCTTGGGATTGTACTCATCCTTCTTTTTCCTCCACACACGACGTGTAAAGCCTGCACCAAAACGTTCCACTTTGGTCTCATCTGACCACAAGACTTTCTCCCAAATATTTTCTCTCTGGTGTCTTTCGAACGCTCTCTGGTCTTGCCCATGATAGCAGTTGGATTATGACAGACTGTGGGGTGCACAAGTCACAATAATAAGCTCAAATGGGTGTTGGGTGGGTGGTTACTCGTAAAGGTGGACTTTTTTAATGTACACTGACAACTCTTTGAGTGTCATAATTATTGCTGATTCTGAAAAAAAAAAACAAAAAAAAAAAAAAAAAAAAAAAACATACAATGTGATTTCTGGATTTTTGTCTTCATTAGTGGAAATGCATCTATGATTGAAATTTCAGACCTTTACCTGTTTTCAAAGTGGGTGAACTTGCAAAATCACAAGGGGTGCATATACTTCTGCTTCTCAATGTAGATATTTTAATAAATCGTTTTCAAGCACTTCAAATGTAAGAATTCTGATAAGTTTTAAATATGTTACTGTACCACCGAATTATTTTTAAACAAGAATAAAGCCGATAAATGCTTGGCTTTATGCAATGCTTCATTGAGTGAGTCCACTCAAATCCGCTCAAGCCGCTTATTTAAACACAATGAGTTGCCACATCAACTGTTTAACAAGTTAAACGATGATTGACGCATTCGGCGCTTTGATGTTCGCTTCTCTGGCAAGTTCAAACATTAAACGTCTGTGAGTCATCGTTAACTTTAATAAGCAACTCTAGTGCACTCACTGCCTGACCAAAAGAGAGCAGGGAGAGGGATGGAGGGAGCGAGAGTGAGACTACGTGATCATCTGTATTTTTTTAACTGAAAAAAAATCAGCGATGGTGCAGGTTACCTAGAATTGGGTCTTTTAAGCTCCCCTTAACTGTCCTTAGAACAATGGAAAGTGTCTTTGACAAGCTTTCCCTGCAAGCCTTCAAGCTGTGATTTACACTCAAGCTGTGTGTATTGTTGTGTATTTCTGTTTTGCACCTCTTTATTTTTCTCTTTGCTTGTCCCCAAGATCACACTGCTCTTCGAATAGATGGATGGTTTATCTTGGTAATACAGGCATTTCAGTTATTTGGTCCCAAAGAATAGATGTCCAAATTTAGTTTGCTGCGACGAGGTATGGTTAAATCGCTTTGTGAGTGCAATATGGGCAATAATGAAGTCATTCTGTTGGCTCGGGGCAAATGTAGTACATACTTCTATGATTGGACCTGCCCGACTCCAAGCTTTAATGCGGCTTGACTTTCAGCCTTGAAGGATTGTAGACACTACTAGCCCTCTTATACCTCGCTTTAAAGAACATGTTTTGCTACTCTTTTGTTATGGTGCCATTTACTTTCTTGGCTCTGCTTTTCATACACACACGCTACTATACGTAAATATACAGTGAGGAGCAGAAGTATTTGTGATCTGGCGATTATTTTTTTTGGTTGACAATAATTAATTCACAAAACATTTATGTATGTATTAAAAATTTTTGTTTATTAAATTAAAAAAAAAACATTTGAAATTAAAATAACATTCACACCACTTTTGGCAAGCATCACGATGTGTGAACATGATTAAGGTATTTTTCTGTCTCTGCTTTAAAGTAAAGCAATATGTGAGTACAGACCAAATAAAATAATTAACAAGAATAAATTACTACAAAATAAATAAATCTTAAATAAACACAAAGTCCAATGAGGTCAAATACTGAAGATATTAACTCCAGTACCAGTAGATAAATAGATGTCACGTGTTACCATTTATTGGTACATAAGCAGCGAGGCTGGTAACCTTACCTCCAATGCCTAACACAATTCGACTGGTGTGAAATAGCTCTGTTAATGTTGACTACAGTGGGGCAAATAAGTATTTAGTCAACAACTAATTGTGCAAGTTCTCCCACTTAAAAATATTAGAGAGGCCTGTAATTGTCAGCATGGGTAAACCTCAACCATGAGAGACAGAATGTGGAAAAAAACCCCAGAAAATTAAGTTGTTTGATTTTTAAAGAATTTATTTGCAAATCATGGTGGAAAATAAGTATTTGGTCAATACCAAAAGTTCATCTGAATACTTTGTTATGTACCATTTGTTGGCAATAACGGAGGCCAAACGTTTTCTGTAACTCTTCACAAGCTTTTCACACACTGTTGCTGGTATTTTAGCCCATTCCTCCATGCAGATCTCCTCTAGAGCAGTGATGTTTTGGGGCTGTCGTTGGGCAACACGGACTTTCAACTCCCTCCACAGATTTTCTATGGGGTTGAGATCTGGAGACTGGCTAGGCCACTCCAGGACCTTGAAATGCTTCTTACGAAGCCACTCCTTTGTTGCCCTGGCTGCGTGTTTGGGATCATTGTCATGCTGAAAGACCCAGCCACGTCTCATCTTCAATGCCCTTGCTGTTGGAAGGAGATTTTCACTCAAAATCTCTCGATACATGTCCCCATTCATTCTGACAGATAAGTCGTCCTGGTCCCTTTGAAGAAAAACAGCCCTAAAGCATGATGTTTGCACCCCCATGCTTCACAGTGGGTATGGTGTTCTTCGGATGAAATTCAGTATTCTTTCTCCCCCAAACACGAGAACCTGTGTTTCTACCAAAAAGTTCTATTTTGGCTTCGTCTGACCATAACACATTCTCTCAGTCTTCTTCTGGATCATCCAAATGCTTTCTAGCGAACCGCAGACGGGGCCTCGACGTGTACTTTCTTCAGCGGGGGGACACGTCTGGCAGTGCAGGATTTGAGTCCCTGGCGGCACATTGTGTTACTGATAGTAGCCTTTGTTACTGTGGTCCCAGCTCTCTGCAGGTCATTCACTAGGCCACCCCTGTGTGGTTCTGGGATTTTTGCTCACCGTTCTTGTTATCATTTTGACGCCACGGGGTGAGATCTTGCATGGAGCCCCAGACCGAGGGAGATTATCAGTGGTGTTGTATGTCTTCCATTTTCTAATAATTGCTCCCACAGTTGATTTCTTTACACCAAGCGTTTTACCTATTGCAGATTAAGTCTTCCCAGCCTGGTGCAGGTCTACAATTTTGTCTCTGGTGTCCTTCGACAGCTCTTTGGTCTTGGCCATAGTGGAGTGTGACTGACTGAAGTTGTGGACAGGTGTCTTTTATACCGATGATGAGTTAAAACATGTGCCCTTAATACAGGTAACGATTGGAACCTCGTTAGACCTTATTAGAAGAAGTTAGACCTCTTTGACAGCCAGAAATCTTGCTTGTTTGTAGATGACTGTCCTTTTGACAGTGCTTCAGGTGTTCGTCCATCACTGATGTGCTGCTGTGGTATGCCACCTCTGCTTCACAAAGACAACAGATGACCAATTTGTTTCCTCTTTGAAATATGCACATACTTTGGACCTACTTTTCCGTTTTTTTTTTTTTTTTTGTTAATTCATGGTGCCACTGTTCTCTTCCCTGGAACACTGAAATAATTTAAGTCAGAACTTTGTGCAAGATTTTGTGTTAATTATCAGGGGTGCCCAAATTTTTTTTTCATGGGTTACTCACACGAGTACCAGGAGACTGTATATGGTACTGACCGTGTGGTCATAACCAGAGTCTTCCTCAATGTCATCCTCTGTGTTGCCACCACTATCATCTGTTTCAATTTCCAGCATTGTATAATGATGAAGTTTCTGTCCATGCATCTCTCTGTCCCTGACTGAGCCTCCGATCGGTGGTCTCCTTCCATAGGTTAACGGCTGCCTCTCAGTTTTTGTGATGTACTCCGATCCATCAAAAAGAAGCCCCCATAATTCAGAAGACTGCAGTTTGGCTCTCACCTCCATGCTTATAGTTTGCGCAATGCTCTGAATGGGTCCATGAGCCACCTACTCGAGAATGATACTCACTCCCGACCCTCCAAGCAGCTTCAATAAATTAATTTGCTCAAAATAGGCATGGGCATGCATGCATAGCTTGATGGATGGTAAGGAGAAAAATATTACACTGAGCTTGCTGTTGTTCATCATTGAGTTGGTCTTGCTGCCCAACTAGAGGCCAATTGGCTATTTCTCCTTGGCTAACATGTTCATTAGTGATAGCTTGTGCTATATTCATGTGATCGCTCCTGTTTTCATATTTGTCAAATGAAGAATTGCTGAAATTCTTTTGCTCTATAAAACTTACCTTTTTAATCAGCTAGTTGTAGATGTAAGCAGCAAATCTTGCACCACATTTCAGTGAGTTCATCGTTAGCTTCCAGCCACTGCGTGGCTTGCGGCCACTTTTCGGAAAAACTCTTGTTCATCTCCAGGTTGGTAAGGTATTTCTTTTTTGGTGGTGAAACACAAAAAAGCTCCTTTAGATCAGTTGTTTTTTTTTTTGGGCATCTTAACTTACAGGTACACAAAGGAGCATTGAGATGCATATGACAGCCTTTGTGATTTCTGTTGTGCATGCATATTTGCGTACCAATTATGTGCACCCCTATTTATAAAGCTATTGAACTGAATGTGACTTTTTCTTTGAATCTAGAGAGTAACTTTGTTTTTCTTTTATTTAGAGGCATGTGTAATAGAGGTAGATGAATCTGGATTAGATAATGAGGTGTTTGCTAATGCAAAGTCCACAAAGATTTCCAACACACTTTATTTCTCTGGGGGGCATGTCCTGAAGGGACAGCTTGTTATCCTGCACCGACAGAGGTGTGCCTCAGCTGTCTCCCCTGGCGACAGTCAGTTGCCAGGGCGATGGCGCAGGCTTGATTACCCAACGCCATCGACTGTAAAAAAGAACGCCCACCTTCAGTGTCAGCACAACACAACAAGAGAGTTCAGGCAGTTGGCAACTCTGTTGTCACATTTAAAAACACATTTCTTCACACACTGATATTGTTTGACTTCTGTGACAGGTTGCTAGTGCAACCAGAAATAGCAACCTTCACAATAGCCTTAAATAATTCAACGGCAGGAGCATAAATAATTTTGCTACGGGAACATTATACTTCTCCAGTTTTTTTTTTTTTTTTTAGCAATTAGTGTTAAAAAAATAACAACTGTTTGTAAGTAAAGTTTTTCCAATTTCAAGAATTTGGGAGAGGCCAAATTATCTGAAAGATGAATAAAACGAATATATGAAAAGTCAATGATCGTTTGCTCAAATATGTAAATTATTGTGTGGCATGCATGAGAATGGTGATCTCACAGCTGTAGCTTACATTCTCAAGAGAAAGCATTCAGTGCAGCCATGTTTTAAAATTCAGCTTTTTGGATTGACACAGGTATTGATTTTTATATTTTATTATTGTAGTTTCAGTGTGCGATCGGTTGCAGTACGGAATGTTTCAAAACAAACGCTGATTTAGGAAAGCATTTCAGGTCTTGTGTTACAACTTTGAGATTACAAAGAAGATATTCGTTTAGGAGTTGCAGTGAAATTAACTCAAAATTTTGAAAATCTATATGGCCTATTGCGTGGTTTTAAGTGGATGTGACTAAGTGTGAATGTAGTCTACGTGGACTCTGATTGTTGAGGAATAATGTGTCCATGCAATCTCTTGTTCAGGCATCTAGGACATGTTGCAGTTTCACGCGGCCTGAATGAGGGCGAGCAATATCAAAATGAAATGATGATGGTGTTCAGGTGAACTTAAAGAAGTGTCTTTTGAATATGTGCTAAAAACATGTATGTGCCTGCTAGGCCTGAACGATATATCGTTTAAACATCGCCATCGCGATGTGCGCATGTGCAATAGTCCCATCGCAAGGACGTGCGATAGTTTTTTAATTTCATTTTTTTTAATCCACAAACGTTTGTTTTGAGGAAGGAGAGGGGAAAAAAAGCGCACAGCTTCTCTTTCTCTCCAGCAAGTCATCGGCTCCTCCCCCTCCCCCTGCAACAGCGGAGTGGAGGGAGGAGGGGCCGAACAGCAGAGCGGAGGGAGGAGGGCCCGTTCTCAAAGTGAAAGCAAGCAATCAACACGTTGGAGGAGCAAGGAAGACTGTATCCAAAAGGAGTTTTGGAAGTATTTTGGCAAGAACAAGACTATAAGGGACAAAAAACAGCCCTGTCGACAGTGCCTCGCCATGGTTGCCTCAACAAGAAGTAATCTGTCAAACATGTGGGACCATTTAAAACGCAGGTATCTATGCATTCCTGCTACGAGCTCCCCATCAGAGGCTTTTTAGCACAGGTGGGAACATTGTTAAGTGCCAACGTTCTTGTCTCAAGCCTGCTATAGTGGATAAACTAATAGTCTTGGCCAAAAACCTATGAGACCCAGTTGAGAATTGCTGAGCAAGGAAGGTGGACGATATGCAGACAAATACATAACACAGCTGAAGGAATGTCTTTTCTTCTTTTTATTCAGGTTCTGTTATTCATCACAGTTATTTGCAGTTATTCAGTTCAATTATTTACAAGTTCAATTGAGTTTGTTTCTTTTATATTTAAATTTATTGTAAACCGTATTTTTCAAATAACTATATATAGTACAGCTGCACATAAAGTTTTGATACTTAATATTTTTGTTGAAATATTTTTACAACTTTGTTGCCGTTTTGCAGTTTTATATTGTTATATTTTGTGTAAACAACTCAGGGGACTAATGCACTTGCACTTTTATTAGTCAGATTTAATATTTAAGTTCAAATATGTTGACAACTTTGTTGTTTAACTGAGGTTTTTATGTATTGTTATAGTTTGTGAACTCTTTTGTCATATTTAATATTTTTGTTCAAATATGTTGACAACTTTGTTGTTTTACTGAGGTTTTTATTTATTGTTATAGTTTGTGAACAACTTTTTTATTTGTCATATTTAATATTTTTGTTCAAATATGTTGACAACTTTGTTGTTATTTTACAGAAGTTTTTATTTATTGTTATATTTTGTCAAAAACTTAGGGGACTAATGCACCTGCTCTTTTATTTATCATTTAATTTATTTGCTGCTGTTGAAGTGTAAAATATTGTATTCAATAAATGATCTATTTTGTGCAGACATGACTTCCTGGATACCTTCATACAGAAATCTTCATCATTCACAAATTAAACGGTATTATATGAATACACTGTGGTCACGGTGTGTTATGTAAAGTATTTCCAAACAGCTATTCAAGTCATTTAGTGAAAATTTCTTTAAAAAAGATAGATCTTTTTTTTTTTTAATATCGCAATATAATATCGCAATATATTGCAAACCTAAAAAAAATCGCAACAATAGTTTTTTCCAATATCGTTCAGGCCTAGTGCCTGCTATTATACTCCAACAAGTGAAATACATTGTTTTCTAGGATCTGATCAAATTCCAATAATCACAAAGCACTTACCCACTCAGGGGCAGAGCCTGAGGAAAGTGGCTGGGATGGCGGCTGCCCCCAGGCCAGAACCCTGGAGGGGCCCAGGTCAAGGAAGTGTTCAAAATTGAAAAAAAAAAAAATTATAAATCAAGCCCTCACATGGAATCGACACAGATTTATTTTCTTAGTGCCTCACTACTATGAATGATAATAATCTAATTAACGTAAATGTTGGTTGCCAAATGCACGTTACAGGATTGACATACAGTTGTGGGTGTAAAGGATTTAAAAGAAATGTTGTGCTGAATGACTGGTTTTATTTTCACGCTCACATTTCACCTGAAAAGGTGCAAATCTATTAACGAAACGTATGATCGATATCGCCTCCAAATGCATTCTGGATAAAATCGTCTTTCATTTACCAACCATTGCTGGGAAGCTAGCAACATAATTTGTCACTTATGTGGAAAAAACAAACAAACAAACAAACAAACAAACAAACAAACAAACAAACAAACAAACAAACAAACAAACAAACTTGTCACCAGAGTGGTGGACCAGTTAAATGGAACAAGCAGAATGAGTTGATGCATACATAAAAATGGAGTGTTAAATCAAAAAACAAAGGGGAAAAAGAGAAAAATAAAACACCTTACTGAACCTGTTTGCATATTTTTTTCGTCCTCTCAGAGATGAACACACCGACATCTTTGGCAACAGATTGCCAGGTAGGAAATACAACATACAGTGGGGAGAACAAGTATTTGATACACAGTCAATGGGAAAACCCATTGGCAGTGTATCAAATACTTGTTGTTGTGTAATAACAAGTATTTGATACACTGCCAATGGGTTTTCCCATTGACTGTGTATCAAATACTTGTTCTCCCCACTGTACATAATGGGTTCAATTTTCCAAGACAATGCTCTAATATTTTTTTGACAGTTAAGACAATGCAGCACTTGTTCTGGCTTTTGGTAGCTTGAACTGTGCCATTATCATAGTGGCGTACCAGGATTGCGCTGATTTAACAGATACCCGTTCTTTAAGTGACACATTAGTATATTAAAAATAAAAAAAAATCACATTTTTACTAATCACCCAACCTTGTATAAAGCGCTGTTTCTTTGGGCGTACATGTGCTTTGGTCTAGATTTTAACGGCATCGTTTAGGTTGTAAACTGTTAATGTTTGTTAATGCAGTTGTCCCGCCTCCCTAGGTTAGCTAAAAAAAAACCCTTTTGTCTTCATTGCAGAATATTGGTGATCTTAAGGACATCCAGGTGCTTGCTGTTCCAAGTTAGCATCACACCATACTAATGTACAGCAGGCTAGTACCCTACAATGCTCACTATTAGTTGAAATAGTTCACTTGGGGCTTGCAACGATGTGGTCATGTTTTGTGAACAGCTTTGAATTTGTTGTTTTACAATTACTATTACTGTTATTTGTATTTCTCATGGTTCATTGTTCTTCATGTCCATTTGATGGATTTAAAATTATATATATGTAATTGATCTCTGTGGTGCTAAAGAATGTAAGCCCAGCTGTCTTTGGCATGTCTATGTTGTGAAATGATGTCCTGAAGATCTTTCTTAGTTTGGTTTAGGGCGCTCGATCATATTCCTCGCCCCTTGCAAGGTTCGAATTTGTTCCCCCACTGCACACGGATTTTATTAATTTTTATGAATGATCAAATACATTTCCTTTTATATTTTAAGTACATTATGTGGATAAAGTCCACATTTTTTCTCGGAATTGGAGCGTGCATTTGATTTCAGTTTTAAATTTAATTTATTCAAACTCATATGTGTTACATTGCTTTTCAGCCTATGGTATGTATCATATTTTTAATATAAACATTTCTTTAAGTAATTTTGGGGTAGTACCTATCAGAGGTTGCGCTAGACTTTTTCGTTGTCTGTCATTTTGACTGACAGGGTCATAAAAATCCGGTCATAATCTATTTTTACCTGTCACTTAAATTTTTAAAATGATGATAATGACATTGTGGTGACCCTTTGTTTGGCATAATTCACCTTCCGTACTTGTGTGTCCATTTGGCCGAGCGCGTTAGCGGCTACGACACAGTCACGTGACAGAGACACTAAAGAGCCGCGCGTGTTCCGGTGTTGTGCGCTTATTTATAACGCTTTATTGAGCGTTTATTTGATTTATTTGTTTGTATATTTTATTATTGAGCCCCCACACGTCACTCGTACAGCTTGTTCTTACCAATCGACGGACATGGAAACGATTTTCTTGTACCGTGAATATATGTATTATTTTACTCTGCTTGAACTAATAAATGTCATACCTGTGTGATTGTTATTGAGATATGGTCGTGAAAACCTGTAGACTAACACATTTCTATTCAAAGATGGTTATGTGGCCCAGTCCACGATTTGTTACTAAAATAAAGTAGTAGTATTTTATCTAATTTATTTATTTAAAACTGATTTTACAGTCGTAAATCAGTGACTGTAATGCGTCTATGAAAACATTTGATGTTTTCACCTCAATAAAGCGTTATAAATAAGCGTTCCCGTCAGGGGGGACATTTCATGCGGGGCGGCTATTTTTCAGCACAACACCGGCTTGAATAGAGTTCACAGAGAGCAGCAGAGCTACAGCGGCTGGACATAGCAATTCGAGCTAACAAGACTCTTAACATTGCATACCGCTTCAACATATTCAAAAATATTTAGTTTTCATTCATTTTAAATTAATATTCTGTCCGAACAAGCTTAACAGAGAATCCACACCGTGCCATCACACATCAAGCAGATGAATATGTAACTTTTTCTCCGCAGTGACAAAAACAGCTGACTGTGGCCCCAGTAGGTAAGGCTACATATGGAACAAGTGAAATTAACAGTTCACCTGCTGTGGCCTGAACGGAGTCTTACACCTTCCTCCTGGTTCGCATGGACTTGAATTGCGTGCCCGCTTGTGCAGTCCCTGTTTTTTCACCTCTTTTATCAACACCATCGTCGTTTTGGGGCTTTTTGAAGAAACTTCGGACACTCAGTTGCCTTGACATTTTTCAGAATAAGGCCAATGACGTCATGCATCAAGAGAGACAATAGCTAATTAATATGCTCACTCGCCACCCTGTGGTCTGGGGTGTGAATTGCAACCTGTCAAAATGACAGGTGGACTTCAGTTTTTTCCGTCACTGTTTTAAAAAATCGGTCAACGACGGAAAATATTCGGTTAACACGACCCCTGGTACCTATAATGAATGAGGATGTTTAGTTGCCCAATTCCTTCTCATATAATGAACGTGTTAATGGGACTTTCAGTTAGACGTAACAGGATATAACACAAACATTGTATTAATCATTTTTTAATGCTTGCTAATATGTTCCATTTGTTTTTTTGTTTTTCTTTAATGTGTTTAGTCCCTCAAGGTGCAGTATCTTAAAATTATTAAATATGCTTCAGGACTGTGTCATTTTGGCCGTTACAGTTAGAAAAAGAAAAAAGACTTTATTCTGAATTGCTGAGTTGAGTTGCTCAAGTTGTTTCCTTTTCTGTGCTCACAAGAACATCAATGACTGTTCAGTTGACTGGTGGCAAGTAGATCAAACCACAGCATGGAGTCAGAAATCAAAGGAAAAAAATAAGAACATTTGCCCAAACAATACACTTCTTGTGTATGTCCAACTTCCATGGATTCAACACCGAAAAATGCACAATGATGTAGTGTATCACTGAGTAAATTTAACAACAATAGTGTCAACATGAGATACTGAGAACGTTTTGAGACTTTTTCTAATTCTACAGGATGTCCCTTAAGTTCAGAATTTCATCTTAAATTTAAGAGTGTTTACATCCAAATCAAATGAACTATATATGACTTAGAATACATTTAATTACAGTGGGGCAAATAAGTATTTAGTCAACCACCAATTGTGCTAGTTCTCCGACTTGAAAAGATTAGAGAGGCCTGTAATTGTCAACATGGGCAAACCTCAACCACCAGAGACAAAATGTGGGGGGAAAAAAAACAGAAAATCACATTGTTTGATTTTTAAGGAATTTATTTTCAAATTACAGTGAAAAATAAGTATTTGGTCACCTACAAACAAGCAAGATTTCTGGCTGTCAAAGAGGTCTAACTTCTTCTAACATGGTCTAACGAGGCTCCACTCGTTACCTGTATTAATGGCACCTGTTTTACCTCATTATCGGTATGAAAGACACCTGTCCACAACTCAGTCAGTCACACTCCAAACTCCACTATGGCCAAGACCAAAGAGCTGTTGAAGGACACCAGAGACAAAATTGTAAACCTGCACCAGGCTGGGAAGACTGAATCTGTAATAGGTAAAACGCTTGGTGTAAAGAAATCAACTGTGGAAACATCATGCTTTGGGGCTGTTTTTCTGCAAAGGGACCAGGACGACTTATCTGTGTAAAGGAAAGAATGAATGGGGCCATGTATCGAGAGATTTTGAGCGAAAAACTCCTTCCATCAGCAAGGGCATTGAAGATGAGACGTGGTTGGGTCTTTCAGCATGACAATGATCCCAAACACAAAACCAGGACAACAGAGGAGGGGCGCTTCGTAAGAAACATTTCAAGGTCCTGAAGTGGCCTAGCCAGTCTCCAGATCTCAACCCAATAGAAAATCTGTGGAGGGAGTTGAAAGTCGTCTTGTCCAACAACAGCCCTAAAACATCACAGCTCTAGAGGAGATCTGCATGGAGGAATGGGCCAAAATACCAGCAACAGTGTGTGAAAAGCTTGTGAAGAGTTACAGAAAATGTTTGGCCTCCATTATTGCCAACAAAGGGTACATAACAAAGTATTGAGATGAACTTTTGGTATTGACCAAATACTTATTTTCCACCGTGATTTGCAAATAAATTCTTTAAATCAAACAACGTGATATTCTGTTTTTTTTCTACATTCTGTCTCTCATGGTTGAGGTTTACCCATGTTGACAATTACAGGCCTCTTTAATATTTTCAAGTGGGAGAACTTGCACAATTAGTGGTTGACTAAATACTTATTTGCCCCACTGTATGCCTTCCACTTTTTTAAGGGACCAGAAGTCGTTTGACAAGCTTAAAATCAAAAATCACATGGTCACTTTTTAATATTTTGTTGTTTTCAATTGTTTTGATGTTTAGAACCAAAAAGATGAGAGCTGTGCCATTACCCCTATATTTATGAACCTGACTATTTCTAGGAAAGGCGCAGGCGACAGTAGAGATCCAACAGACTGAGAGACTATGACTGAACATGAAAACTTGATTAAATGGAAGACATAAGCACACCCATCTGGGTATATTTGAAGGGATCAATTTAGTCCAAATGTTACTAGAAAAGTACAGACAGCAACATGTATTTTCTGTCATTTTTATGAATGCTTGTACATTATGTTTACTAAAATTACTAAAATAAATATTCTCTTTGTAGGCATTCAGGATTTTTTCATCAGAAGCCAGAACAATGTGGGTCCATAAACAGGAGTTCTCTAACACAAAGCGCCTTGAAAACCCAAAAGGTAACAATTTTCTGTACTTGTTAAATACATTCCCTCATGAATGTAGCAGCATTCCGCTCGAAATTAAATGACTCATTTTTTCTTCTATCTAACGTGTTAAAACAAAACAAAACTGAAATTTATTTCTGTGACTGATTTTTCTTCTAACTTGTTAAAAAATCTGAGATTTATCCCTGTCATTTTTGGTTTTTGGTCATTATGTCTTGGCATATTCATGACTGTAAAACATAATTTTAACTTAATGTTATAAACTTATTAAACTTAAATAAAATATTAAATGCCTCATTTCAGTAATCCTTCAAAATCAACTGTTATACTACCGTATTTAAAAGATGAGAATGTTTTTTTTTTTAAACTATACTAAAAGTATTCATTTTGATCTTGTGGTGGCTTAAACTGGCTAGTATTTTAATTATTACATTTCTGATGCGAGGCAACAATATTTTCCCTTTGAAAATACAGTGTATCCCAAAAGTGAGCACACCCCTCGCATTTCTGCAGATAATTAAGTATATCTTTTCATGGGACAACACAACAACAACAACTTTCTGGAGGCGCCACTGGCTCAGACCATACACTGCACTCTACATCAAATTGGTGTGCATGGCTGTGACCCCAGGAGGCCCGCCCGTCTCATCAGAATATCAGGCATGAAAATCACTCACCTTTCAGCGAAATTCGCCGTTTGGAAGTCAGAAAGGGTGACCTACGTGAATTGTGTAGATCCCTAAACCCTAACCCTAAACCCTAACCCTAACCTAAACCCTAAAATTTTTAGGGGGGAGGTAGGGGGTCATAAGTCCATCTAACTAACTAACTAACTAACTAACTAACTAACTAACTAACTAACTAACTAACTAACTAACTAACTAACGACTAACGACATGTTTTATTGAAGTTGCTAAGCCTGTCGCGATATGCAATGAGTCCATTTTTCGCAAGGTAAATAAAAATGAGGGTGGTAATTTTAACGGCTGGGTTTTATAACTGCGTGTGTACGTGTACATTTGTGCGTGCGTGTAGATGACATATGAGACTCCAGTTGTGTCCAGATGTTTATTGGTCAACCACACTCCATAGAATTACAGTTCACACATACAAAATAAGGAAACACATCTATATTAAACACTGTAAACATTAGCTACATTGAGACTAATGGGGAAAAAAGACAACCTACTTTAGCCTGCTAAAACATAAAACATTGGCAGTCTTTTTCAAAACGCAACCTTGCGGTTAAAAGGTGACGCTTCAAACATGAAAAATCGCTGGTTAAAAGCATTTGCAAATGAAAAAAATGGGGGAAAAAAATATTTTAGTGACACTACAAGCATTGACGAAAAGTGCTTTTTACGGAGTGTAAAGTTGTTAGCGGTTTCGCGAACGTACTTCCGGTGAACATACAGTATAATACTACAGAATTCAGATTCTACACTAAGAATAACTTTAAAATGACACCCTTTTAAAAAAAAATATGATTGCCAACGAATACTACAAATATTATAATACTATTATATGTAGTAGTATACTATAATAATAATGCCAGATTTTTTTTTTTTTTTTTTTTTTTTATAGAATTGTTTTGAATAATGTTGGAAAGGTGAAGTCGGTGTTCTGAATCTGTTTACATTCCATTCTTTGGCGCTAGTAAATGCTATCAGCTAAGCCTGCACAATATATCGTTTGAACATCGCAATGTGCGCATGTGCAATAGTCACATCGCAGGAAGTGCAATTGTTTTTCTTTTTTGCAACATTTACACTTTTGTTTTACTTCATAAGTGTAAGTGCAAGTGCGTAGATCCTGGATTAAACTGAGTTATATAAATTAGGGCTGATGGCACCATTTTCAGAGCATCGGAATCGGGTGAAAAGGATCGTGTTTTTATTTAAAAACAATATACATTCATGTTTTTCTGCTTTCATGCTTGTACAGCACCACAGCGTCTCACTCTCCCTCCTGCTAGGCAGCGCGGCCTTTTCTTCGTCAACAGTGCAGCTATCCCAAACGGAGCTATTCAAGTTATTCAGTGAAAATTTTCAGTTTTTATTATCACAATATAATATCCCAAACTCCCCAAAAATCGCAATGATAGTTTTTCCAATATCGTTCAGGCCTAATATCAGCATTTGACCTCATTGTTCATGTGTGATTAATTATTGTCATTTTCATGTTTATTTGTACTTTAATAAAGAATTTAAGTGTTCCAAAATGTTTTTGTGAATTAATAAGCGTCAACAAAAATTTCATTGCTAAATTAGGTAAAAAAATAAATAAATAAAATAAATATCAGTCGACTAATTGTAAAAATAGTTGGCTGACTAATCGGGAGAAAATTAGTCATTTGGGACAGCCCTACCGGAACATATTTCCTCTGCACCCTTCTCACCTTTTTAACCCCTGACCCGTTTTCATGCCTGGACTATAAGACATGGTTCCAGTAATCCATGTGCTTTGTTGACATGTCTTTAGCAATCTGTTTTCGGCTTTCTTGGGTACCGTCTTCAGAAGAGGCTTCCTCCTTTTGTCAGTGTTGTCCCATGAAAAGATATACTTAATTATCGGCAGAAATGTGAGGGATGTACTCACTTTTGTGATACACTGTATTACTCGAGTAACAAAATGTACTCATGCATGTTATGTACTCATAACTGACCTTTCTGACAGCAACCTTTTTCTGGAATTAAGTTGAGAAATGATGATGAAGTTTATTCTTTTTTGACACAATGTAAATCTGTCACCAATGGGATTTGGCTCCAAACGTTTTACATTTTTGTAGAAGAGCCCATTGCTGTTTCAAGCTTATTGTTTTTTCAATTTCTAGCAACTATCAGCAGGCAAGATGAAGATCCGATTTCTAAAGGATGAACCTTTAACAGGTGAGCCATAAATCACATTATTGGCTTAATTTCTGGTATTTCAAAGGAATATGTGCATAGAGGCACTTTGGTATTTGTTTCCAAAATATACTCACTAAATATACATTTTGGGAAAGGGTACTGAACAAAATGACTATTTTTCTGATGTTTGCATGCGTTTTCACAGCTTCAAATGTATTTTACAATGTGACAGTGTAAATATTTAAATGCTAAATGCATTGATTTACATGCGTTGATTATGGGGCGCCGTTTGTAAAGCAGCACATGCTCAAAATTATGACAACATTTTCTCACATTTAGCACCACACAGTGTTTAAAATGCTATGAAATTTTTAGAGTCACTTTTTGTTTTTTGCACATTTACAACATTATATAGCAACTTAAATATTTCTTTTTAAATAAGAAGTTTTGGACCTGATTGTTTAAATCCAGAACTAAATATTTAATTTAAATCTTAAACTTATATCCTATTTCCTAAATGTTAAATCAGGAAACGGTCGGAACTAAATATTTAGCTTAATATGCAAATTCACATGACTGGAGACCGAAAGTAACAAAATAAAAGCTGGTGGAGCAGCTCAGACTATCTGTTTACGTTGCTTGAAAATGAATAAAACCTACTCAACGGTGGCAGTCTGCTCTTGGACATGAGTCATTGTGGTAATAACAATATATAGGTAAAAAACATATATAGGAGAAACTATTTAAAGAGTATTTTGTGTGCTCCAGCTTTTATTTTGTTACTTCCGGTCTCCAGTCATGTGAATTTGCATATTAAGCTAAATATTTAGTTCCAACCGTTTCCAGATTTAGCATTTATGATATAGGATATAAATTTAGGATTTACAGTTGTAGTCAAACGTTTACATACACTTGTGAAGAACATAATGTCATGGCTGTCTTGAGTTTCCAGTTGTTTCTACAACTCTGATTTTTCTCTGATAGAGTGATTGGAACAGATACTTCTTTGTCACAAAAAACATTCATAAGTTTGGTTCTTTTATGACTTTATTATGGGGGAACAGAAAAAAAGTGATAAAATCTGCTGGGTCAAAAATATACATACAGCAGCGCTAATATTTGGTAACATGTCCCTTGGCCATTTTCACTTCAATTAGGCGCTTTTGGTAGCCATCCACAAGCTTCTGGTTGAATCTTTGACCACTCCTCTTGACAGAATTGGTGCAGTTCAGTTAAATTTGATGGCCTTCTGACATGGACTTGTTCCTTCGGCATTGTCCACAAGTTCTCAATGGGGTTTAAGTCAGGACTTTGGGAAGGCCATTCGAAAACCTTAATTCTAGCCTGATTTAGCCATTCCATTACCACTTTTGATGTGTGTTTGGGGTCCTTGTCCTGTTGGAACACCCAACTGCGCCCAAGACCCAATCTTCGGGCTGATGACGTTAGGTTATCTTGAAGAATTTGAAGGTAATCCTCCTTCTTCTTTATCCCATTTACTCTCTGTAAAGCACCAGTTCCATTGGCAGCAAAACAGCCCCACAGCATAATACTACCACCACCTTGCTTGACGGTAGGCATGGTGTACTTGGTGTTAAAGGCCTCACCTTTTCTCCTCTAAACATATTGCTGGGCATTGTGGCCAAACAGCTCGATTTTTGTTTCGTCTGACCACAGAACTTTCCTCCAGAAGGTCTTATCTTTGTCCATGTGATCAGCAGCAAACTTCAGTCGAGCCTTAAGGTGCCGCTTTTGGAGCAAGGGCTTCCTTCTTGCACGGCAGCCTCTCAGTCCATGGAGATGCAAAACACGCTTGACTGTGGACACTGACACCTGTGTTCCAGCAGCTTCTAATTCTTGGCAGATCTGCTTTTTGGTGATTATCGGTTGAATCTTCACCCTCCTGACCAATTTTCTCTCAGCAGCAGGTGATAGCTTGCGTTTTCTTCCTGATCGTGGCAGTGACAAAACAGTGCCATGCACTTTATACTTACAAACTATTGTTTGCACTGTTGCTCTTGGGACCTGCAGCTGCTTTGAAATGGCTCCAAGTGACTTTCCTGACTTGTTCAAGTCAATGATTCGCTTTTTCAGATCCATGTATGTATATTTTTGACCCAGCAGATTTGATCACTTTTTCTGTTAACCCATAATAAAGTCATAAAAGAACCAAACTTCATGAATGTTTTTTGTGACAAAGAAGTATCTGTTCCAATCACTCTATCGGAGAAAAATCAGAGTTGTAGAAATAACTGGAAACTCAAGAGAGCCATGACATTATGTTCTTCACAAGTGTATGTAAACTTTTGACCACGACTGTAAATTAAATGTTTTGTTCTGGATTTAAACAATCAGGTCAAAAACTTAAAAATAAATATTTAAGTTGCTAAATAATGTTGTAAATGTGCAAAAAAAAAAAGTGACTCTAAAAATTTCACACCACGTTTTAAACACTGTTTGGTGCTAAATGTGAGAAAATGTTGTCGTAATTTTGAGCATGTGCTGCTTTACAAACGGCGCCCCATAGTTGATTCACATATGAACTTGGGTGACATCCCGTTTTTGTTTCAAATAAATATGACTTTGTCTCTTTAGCACCACCTCATCTCCCGCTGTGTGAAACCTGCTGTTGTCCTCAGTCACCAAAGCAAAGTAGGATGAAGGCAACAAACTGCGGACAAGGCGACAACAGGAATGATCAAAAGGTATTCATAAACAAATTTTGTACAGGGACTAATTTAGCAAAAATCCTAAGTGGAATGCTTATACAATTCATAAATTTATCAGCAACAGTCCTTATTACTTGCCCTTTACCATATCCGTCTGTTCGTCCATCTATTTTTAATACCGCTCATCAGGCTGGCTGGTGAGCTTAAGACTGTCCGTGCTGACATTGGGAGACACTTTAAACCAGCTGGTCTACAGCAGGGCACAAATACACCACCATTCACATTTTACTCATTTACTCATTTTCACAACTACGGATAATTTAGATTCTTTAGGGAACATACTATGCATGTTTCTGGAATTTGGGAGGAGACTGGGCACACCCACACGGGCACAGGCAAAATATTCCAAAACTCCAAAACAGGACGAAAACATAACTCCAAACAGGAAGGCTGGTGGTTTTGAACCCATCTCTATACTGTGATGCTTATGGAGGTAGATTTGTGTTGCTTCAATCAAATAAAAAGTTGCTTCAATCAAAATATATATTTTCAATCGAAGAAAACGTCACTTCAATTAAAAAAAAAAAAAAAAATGTGTTCGAATGCAAAAATAAATTTGAAACTCAAAAAAATATATTTGAAAACTTTTTCTTTGATTGAAAATTTTGGCTAGGACATTTGTGTCTTTATTATTCAATCAAAAAATAAGTTGCTTCAAACAAAAAAATATATATTTTCAAAAGAAAAATCTCTTCAATCAAAAATATTAAAAAAAATACAATCGTAGAAAAAAAGGTTTGAATGTGAAAAAATATTTGAGACTCAGAAATTCGCATTTGAACACTTTATTTTTCATTCAAACTGTTTTCTTTGATTGAAGCAGTCCTTTTTGTGTTTGAGCCATATTAGGGGTAGGACATTTGTGTCTAAATCATTTAATCGCAATAAAAGTTGCTTTAATCAAAAAACTATTTTTAATCAAAGAAAAAAATCATTTGCAAAAATAGATATTTTTTTGAAAATATATTTGATGTTCGCTCCTGGAGTCCAAGCCGAATATAGAGCACCGGTACAGTATAGGGGTATGACATCGACATTTCACCGGAGTACAGTGCCCAGGAGCCTCCGATGGCTTGATGGAGCCCTGGTGGCCATTATTCTTGCTTCATACTTTTATGCCATTGGCGTAATCACCTGCCACTCAAACACACCGGAACTAGCGTTGAAGTTGAATCTTTGTGTCAAAATGATTCAATCGAAAAAAAGTGCCTTCGAAACTTTTTCCACTTCAAAAAAAAAGTGTGTTCAAAACTTTTTCCACTTTGAAAAAAAAAGAGTTTAAAACTTTTTGCTTTTCAAAAAAAGTGACACTTCAATAAAAAATAAATAAATATTCCAAATAAAAAAATATATTTTCAAAAAAATATATATTTTTGCAAATGATTTTTTTCTTTGATTAAAAATAGTTTTTTGATAAAAGCAACTTTTATTGCGATTGAATGATTTAGACACAAATGTCCTACCCCTAATATGGCTCAAACACAAAAAGGATTGCTTCAATCAAAGAAAACAGTTTGAATGAAAAATAAAGTGTTCAAATGCGAATTTCTGAGTCTCAAATATTTTTTCACATTCAAACCTTTTTTTCTACGATTGAATTTTTAAAAAATTTTTGATTGAAGTGATTTTTCATTTGAAAATATATTTTTTTTTGTTTGAAGCAACTTATTTTTTGATTGAATAATAAAGACACAATTGTCCTAGCCAAAATGTGGTCCAAACGCAAAATTACATGACTTCAATCAAAAATGGTGTTTCAATTAAAAAAAAAAAACTTGATTAAAAAAAAAAAAAATTCAGTAAAGGAAAAATAGTTTTCAAATATATTTCTTTGAGTTTCAAATTTATTTTTGCATTCAAACACATTTTTTTTGATTGAAGTGACGTTTTCTTCGATTGAAAATATATATTTTGATTGAAACAACTTTTTATTTGATTGAAGCAACTTTTTTTTGATTGAATAATAAAGACACAAATCTACCTCCATAGATGCTCTTGTGTTAGTTAACCAGCCGCCCAATATGGCGCCCTCTTCAGTTGTATTTATGCAATATTGCATTTCTTTGTGGAGTTGTTGATTGAATTCATAGATTATATGGCCTCACATTTGGTCAAAATCTATGTGGAGCATTGTTGTTTTTGTCAAAAACGAAAATATTTCGTCGACAAATTTTTTCATGACGATGACATGACAATGACCGGCTA